>NW_006782029.1:2651717-2672933 GCF_000442215.2 Lipotes vexillifer | reverse complement strand
GACACTGATGAAAGAAATTAAAGATGATACCAACAGATGGAGAGATATACCATGTTATTGGATTGGAAGAATCAATATTGTGAAAATGACTATACTACCCAAAGCAATCTACAGATTCAATGCAATCCCTATCAAATTACCAATGGCATTTTTTACAAAACTAGAACAAAAAATCTTAAAATTTTTATGGAGACACAAAAGACCCCGAATAGCAATCTTGAGGGAAAAAAACAGAGCTGGAGGAATCAGACTCCCTGACTTCAGACTATACTACAAAGCTACAGTAATCAAGACAGTATGGTACGGGCACAAAAACAGAAAGATAGATCAATGGAACAGGATAGAAAGCCCAGAAATAAACCCACACACCTATGGTCAACTAATCTATGACAAAGGAGGCAAGGATATACAATGGAGAAAAGACAGTCTCTTCAATAAGTGGTGCTGGGAAAACTGGACAGCTACATGTAAAAGAATGAAATTAGAACACTCCCTAACACCATACACAAAAATAAACTCAAAATGGACTCGAGACCTAAATGCAAAACCGGACACTATAAAACTCTTAGAGGAAAACATAGGAAGAACACTCGTTGACATAAATCACAGCAAGATCTTTTTTGATCCACCTCCTAGAGTAATGGAAATGAAAACAAAAATAAACAAATGGGACCTAATGAGACTTAAAAGCTTTTGCACAGCAAAGGAAACTACAAACAAGATGAAAAGACAACCCTCAGAATGGGAGAAAATATTTGCAAATGAATCAACAGACAAAGGATTAATCTCCAAAATATATAAACAGCTCATGCAGCTCAATATTAGAAAAAAAAATAATCCAAAAATGGGCAGAAGACCTAAATAGACATTTCTCCAAAGAAGACATACAGATGGCCAAGAAGCACATGAAAAGCTGCTCAACATCACTAATTATTAGAGAAATGCAAATCAAGACTACAATGAGGTATCACCTCACACCAATTAGAATGGGCATCATCAGAGAATCTACAAACAACAAATGCTGGAGAGGGTATGGAGAAAAGGAGCCCTCTTGCACTGTTGGTGGGAAGGTAAATTGATACAGCCACTATGGAGAGCAGTATGGAGATTCCTAAAAAACTAAAAACAGAGCTACTATATGACCCAGCAATCCCACTACTGGGCATATACCCAGAGAAAACCATAATTCAAAAAGACACACGCACCCCAATGTTCATTGCAGCACTATTTACAATAGCCAGGTCATGGAAGCAACCTAAATGCCCATCGACAGATGAATGGATAAAGAAGATGTGGTACATATATACAATGGAATACTACTCAGCCATAAAAAGGTACCAAATTGGGTCATTTGTAGAGACACAGGTGCATCTAGAGACTGTCATACGAAGTGAAGTAAGTCAGAACGAGAAAAATATTGTATATTAACATATATGTGGAATCTAGAAAAATGATATGGATGAACCAGTTTTCAAGGCAGAAAGACAGATGTAGAGAACAAACGTATGGACACCAAGGGGGGGGCATTGATGGTGGTGGGATGAATTGGGAGATTCAGATTGACATATATACACTAATATGTATAAAATAGATAACTAATAAGAACCTGCTGTATAAAAAATAAAGGAAAAAAAAAAAAAAAACCCATCCTTCTCTCCAGGAGCTAATCTGCTAACAATCCCTTTGAAAGCAAGTCAGGAAATTGATCGAATAAAACCCCAAACTGTCTCTTTTATCTCTCCTATAAATATATAAACCAGTCTTTGAAATAAATCAATAGATTGATTAGGCAACTCAAAACAATGAAAAGAAGAAAAACTATGGCAGCAACCTCTGAGAAGCCCCAAATTAATGACACCTATTGTTTTGGTCAGGGTGCTTTGTTGCAAGCTCTAGAAATTTTCTGCCTCCCTTCAGCAGAAAAGAAATTTGTTGGAAGATTATCAGAGACTCATGGAATGCATGGGAAGCCAGAGCCAACGGAAACAGCAGTAGGAAACTTGCCATGGAGTCCAGCAGTGATGCCCTGGGCACGACACAGCTACTGTAGATGAAGATGAAGAGCCCTCAGTGTTTGTCACTCGATCCTGATCCAAAATCCCAGGCTGGGATCTGACTGGCCAAGCCTAGGTCACACGCCCACACCCTGCCAGGGGGCAGGAGGAAGAGGATCCACCCTCAGTGACTTCTACAGAGGGAGGCAAGCTGTGTGTTCAGACACTATCACACACAATAGAGGATATGGACAGCTGAAACATGACACTTGTCCTCAACATCTACTGATTTATGTCTCCACTCATTCAATCAACAGACGTGTACCAGACACTGTTCTGAGCACCGAGGAGAACAGTGAGAGTGGGGAAACCAAAGTTTCTGCTTTCCTGAAGCTTATATTCTAATGTATCGGTAGGTGGTGGGGTAGATAATGAACAAATTAATAAAGATACCAGTTGTTAAGGACTCTGGATATAACAAAAACAGGGGAACGGGGATTGGGAGTGCTGGGGACTGCTAGTCCATATAGACTGGATGGAGGGGGTTCACACGAGTATCTGGGGGAAGAGTGTTTCCAGTCAAAGGGATAGCAAGTGTACAAAGGATAGCAAGTGTGTTTGAGGACCAGCAAGGGGGCCTGTGTCTGGAATGGAGTAGGATGAGACAAGTGGATGGTGAGACTAGAGAAGAGGTGAGGGGGTGAGATGATGCAGGGTGCTCTAGGCCACACTGGGGACGTGGGCTTTAATCCTAAGGGAGCTAAGAAGCCCTTCAAGACTTTGATCAGAAGAGTGGCTTGATGCAACTGATGTTTTAACAGTATACCTCAGTCTGCTGGGTTAAGAATCCACTTTTGAGGTGCAAGGGGGGAGGCCAGTGTTACTCTCAGGTCCCTCTCCTGACCGCTACACTATGGCTGTGGAGTGGAGAGTTTATGAGCAACGGGGACCCTGGAAAGGGTCTAATCTAAACTGTGATGAAGCCTAGGAATGTGAAGGGCCCACTGCATTTTACTGTCAGGGCTGAGGTGGAACCAGGCCTCTTGACTTGGCCCTGGGCTATTTTCACTAAGCCACATGACAGTAGAGGAGACTTGGTCCCTCCTGGTTGCCTAAGGATGATGGAGCATGGCTTACATGTTGGGGTTGAAGAGACTCTGCCTTTCTCGGGCCTCTCCCACACACTGTGAAAAGAATGGACGCTTGAATGGCAGCACTAGATATATCAGTACCTTTTCCTGCCCCAGATACTATCCACGTGAAAGAGGCAGCCTTTACGCAGCTATGTATTGCGACACATGACTTTCTTCCTCAGCCTTCACCCCAGCCAGACCCTGGATGATAGGTTCGGGGTAGACTCTTGATCCAAGATGTGGAATCTGAAGGCTGGCCAGGCAGCTGAGATGGTGCAGCCTGGCACAAAAAAGATAGGAATGGCCAATCAGATTCCCTTTCTAGAATATTAACTAAGAAATACCGATAAAAAGAGATTCTCAGCAGTGGGATCTGAAGTTAAAAGTAAATATAGACATATAGTTGGGTTAAGGCTTATGGCAAACAAGTGATGAAGGAGCAGACCTGCAGAGAAAAGCACAGAGGCCATGAGTATCATGGTAGCCATAGGAGTCACAGAGAGTGGCTGGATCACACTAATGCCAGAGCACTCACCAGGAGAATCTCAAACTGTCTCTGCTCAAATTCCCAGAGTCACCTTGCCCTGAGACCAGCAGTTCTGCTTTGTGTGAAAATGGGTATATGTGCAGCGGCATCTGCTTCTAAATGTTCAGGCCTTAGAAGTATCCACCGCTGCTTAGCCAGTTTCCACACAAGAACACACCTAAGATAACACCACACATTCCCCTTCTTAAACCACCCCTCCACATAAGTGAGGTCATACAGTATTATTCTTTCTCTGACTGACTTATTTCACTTAGTATAATACTCTCTAGATTCATCCATGTTGTTCCAAATGGCAAGGTTTTGTTCTTTTTTATGGCTGAGCAATATTCCATTGTATATAGTATATGCTACGTCTGTTTTATTCATTTATCTGTTGACACACACTTAGGTTGCTTCCACATCTTGGCTATTGTAAATAATGCTACAGTGAACGTAGGGGTGCATATATCTTTTCAAACAGTATTTTAATTTTCTTCAGTAAAATACCCAGAAGTGGTATTGCCATATCGTATGGTAGTTCTACTTTTAATTTTTTGAAGGACCTCCATACTGTTTTCCATAGTGGCTGCACCAATTTACATTCCCACTACAGTGCACCAGGGTTCCCTTTTCTCCACATCCTTGCCAACACTCATTATTTCTTGTCTTTTTGATAATAGCCTTTTGGATAGGTGTGAGGTGATATCTCATTGTGGTTTTGATTTGCAGTTCCCTGATGATTAGTAATGTTGAGCATCTTATCACATGTCTGTTGGCCATCTGTATGTCTTCTTTGGAAAATGTCTATTCAGATCCTCTGCCCATTTTTTTAATTGGGTTTTTTCTTTTTTTGATGTTGAGTTATATCAGTTTTTGTATATTTTTAATATTAACCCCTCATCAGATATATCATTTGCAGATATCTTCTCCCATTCAGTAGGTGGTGGCGTTTTTGTTGATAACTTCCTTCACTGTACAAAAGTTTTTTCACTTGATGTAGTCCCATTTGTTTGTTTTTGCATTTGTTTCACTTGCCTGAGGAGACATAACCAAAAAATATGTTGCTAAAATGTATTTCAAAGAGTGTTCTGCCTATATTTTCTTCTAGCAGTTAAATGTAAGACCTGAAACCATGAAAGTCTTTAATCCATTTTATTTTTGTATATGGTGTGGGAAAGTCTGGTTTCTTTTGCATGTAGCTGTCCAGTTTTCCCAACACCACTTACTGGAGGCTGGACAGTAGTTGTAATTTTGGTGTGTCTGTGGGAGGAGGTGAGCTCAGGGTCTTCCTACTTCACTACCTTGATCCCCCTCCAAGGCTGCCTTTAAAAAAAAACTAATGTTGATTGTGTAGGTCCATCAGGAACTCATTGATCCATTTCTCTCTTTTTTTTTTTTTTGCGGTACGCGGGCCTCTCACTGTTGTGGCCTCTCCCATTGTGGAGCACCGGCTCCAGACGCACAGGCTCAGCGGCCATGGCTCACGGGCCCAGCTGCTCCGCGGCATGTGGGATCTTCCCGGACCGGGGCACGAACCCGTGTCCCCTGCATCGGCAGGCGGACTGTCAACCACTGCGCCACCAGGGAAGACCACTGATCCATTTCTAACCAAGATGTCTGGACAACCCTCCTGCCAGACTAGAATTAAATACTGAGGAGTTCTATAGTTTCACTGTCTTGTTTAAGTATAATAAGAAAGATAAGATCACATTTTAGGAGACAGAAAAATCTTTCCTCGGATTAATGAACTGATCATTTCATCCCCACCATAAAAGTAAATCTTCCTTCCAATGGCTTGTGGGGCTGGTCACAAGTCCTGGCCCCAGGGACCCGCTCTCATGGCATTAATGATTTTGATCTTTCAAGCTGAGTATTTATAAAAATTTTCCAGTAGAACCATTCAGGGTCAAAATTCTGAGATTCAGCTTACTGAACTGTCCCATCCTTAAAATCTTCACCTGTGCGCACCTGCCAAATAAACGAAGCAACAGGGTCTGGCAGGAAAGGTAGGCTGCCGCCACTGGCAGAGGTATTGTCTTAGTTTGGATTTCCGAGAAGCAGAGTCTGAGATGGGGATTCCTGAAAAGGTGATTTATTGTGGGAGTGCACTCAGGATAAAAAGAGCAAGCGAATCAGAATAATGCTGAGAGAAAATTAACCAAGGATGTAGCTTAGATAGCTTCGGCGTGGTCCCATAGTGAGTTCTGGGACATAAACTGTACCACAAGGTTGATCTTATCTTCAGGCAAGGGGCACCTTGTACCCCTTGTCAGTCATCAGCCTCTGGTGGGAGGCTCCAGATGGAGACAGATGGAGACAGTCCCCATGCGACCAAGGGCCACTCTCTGAAGAAGGCAGCAGCTGTCACCTGCTAGTAGCCACTAGAGTGCTGGAGAACAGGGTGCGTCAGCCTGCTGGGGAAGGTCTGGGTCCCACAGCATCCTCTAGAAGCAGCAAGAAAGATGGGTAGCAAATTTCCAAGGCATTCTGTTTCTTCTCAGGACAGAAGACACTCTGGGGCACCTGAGAAGTTTCCTGAATGATTATAGAAGAATCAGCTGTGACCACTATTACCAAAGAGAAGAAATCTCCAGTACTAGAGCTACAACAGATTTTAGATTTATGGTTTTGATTTTGTCTTTGTTTTCATTTTAAACCTGGGACCCTATAGCTGAATTGCGGTCTTCCTCAAAAAATGACATATCCATGTCCTAAACCCCAGAAGCCGTAAATGTAAACTTATTTGAAAAAAAAAGGTGGCGGGGTGGGGGGGAGTCTTTGCAAATATAATTAAGGATCTCAAGATGAGTCAGGCTCTAAATCCAACGACAAGTGTCCTTATAAGAGACAGAAGAGAAAACAAAGACACAAAAGAGACAGCCATGTGAAGATGAAGACAGAGATTAGAGTTATGCAGTCAACAGCCAAGGAATGCCTAGATAGAGCCACCAGAAGCTAGAAGAGGCAGGGAATGGAATCTTGTTCCTAGAGCCTTTGGAGGGAGTACAGCCCTACCAATACCTTGATTTTGGACTTTTGGCCTCCAGAACTAGGAAGGAATGAATTGCAGTTGTCTTAAGCCACGCAGTTTATGGTAGTTTATTACAACAGCCTCAGGAAACGAATACAGTCCTCTCCTGGTCTGCCTGGCATTTTCCCAGTTAATTAACTACTCAGAGCCTCAGCTTTCTAATACTTAAAAAAGGGTAAATAATATCATAGTTTTGTTATGTGAGTTAAGATATCGGGGGGCGGGGGAGAAAAGCACATGGACAGTCAAGATTTGACACATAACAGATGTTCAATAAATCTTACTTGCCTATCTCTCTTCTCCTACCTAGAGTGGCCCTAAACGAAGCTTTATGACGTAGGCTCTCACTCTGCCTTTCCTTTGTGGCAATCCTGACACCATAAGCACAGCACCTCTCCTCTCTCAGATGGACGGTGGGGCTTTGCCACCAAAGATCACAATAATGCCAAACAGGAAGTTTTTAATAAAACATAACTTCAACGACAGCCTTTGACTTATTTATACTTCTTGTCTTAAGGAAACTATACATTCTTTACACTTTTTTTATTTTTTTTTCGGTACGCGGGCCTCTCACTGTTGAGGCCTCTCCCGTTGCGGAGCACAGGCTCCGGACGCGCAGGCCCAGCAGCCACGGCTCACGGGCCCAGCCGCTCTGCGGCATGCAGGACCCTCCCGGACCAGGACACGAACCCGCGTCCCCTGCATCGGCAGGCGGACTCTCAACCACTGCGCCACCAGGAAAGCCCCATTTTTTACACTTTTTATCGAAGTATCAAATATATTCAAATATATACATATTATTAGTAGAAAGCTTGATGAATTTCCACAAATTGAACACAGTCATGTAACCAGAATCCAGATCAAGAAGCCAAACATTACCAGCCCCCCAGAAACTCCTCCTGTGCTCCTTCCCAATCACTACTCCCCCACAAGGTAAACCATGATGCTGATTAACTTTGCCTGTTTTTGAACTTTATGTGAATGGAATCAGACAACATGTATTCTTTTGTGCATGTCTTCTTTTGTGCCACATCATGTTGATGAGTTGCCCATTTTATTACCTGCAATCGTACATTGTCCATTATTGGTGTATAACATTCCGTTTGGGGGATATACCATAGTTGTTGAATATTTGGTTTGTTGCCAATTTTTGGCCATTACAAATAGTGCTGCTGTAAACATTCTAGGTTATATCTTTTGGCAAACATACATATAGATTAATCTGGGAAAACTGACCTCCTTACAGTATTTCCAGAACATAAACATGGTACATCCCTCCTTTTATTTGTTTTTAAAATATCTCTCAACAGTGTTTTCTATCAATGGTTTTCTTTGAAGTCTGGCACATTTTCCTTAGGTTTATTCCTAGGTGTTTTGCAGTTTTGATGCTATTGTAAATGGTATTGGCACTCTGGGATTTTTAAGGAGATGGAAAATTTTAATAGTCTGAGCTTTACTGCCTCTCTAGACAAGGAATATAAGATTTCCTTTTATTAAAATTGTAGAAGGAGGAAAATTATTTAAATATTCCAAATTGTTAAAGCTGACAAAAGGGAAAACAAATAGGGCCAGAGGCAAATAGCCCATTACAGTGTCAATGACAAATTCCAGTTTTCACCTCCAACAGTATCTAATAAGCCCTAAGAAACCCTTTCTCAGAAAAGTACCCAAAAGAAACAACTTGAAATTTCATGGTTTGTGTAAAATAAATGAATTCTTTTGATCTTTGGCCAGAGTTTACTGCTTTTTCTGATTTCATAAATTTGAAAAGGGAGACAAAATCCAACATTTATACACTCTATTATGTGTCAAGTGCATTTACATAATTATCTCTTTTAATTCTCATGATAAACCCATATGCGGTTAGCATCTATTCGGTTTTACAGTTGAGGAATCAGAAATGCAGAGAGATTAATGCCCCAAATCACACTCCATCAGTGATAGAAATGCAAATCCAGGCCTGACAGATGCCAAAGGTTAATTTCCCCCTCCTTTAAAAGTAACATTAATTAGTATCTTTCCAACTATTAAAATTAAAGGCATGTTCATTATAGAAATTTTGAAAAATATACAAAAGTATGGACAAATGGTTTTTATAAATATATGTGTATTTTTCAGTTAATATCACTTCATGGTAACTACCTCAATACTTTACATATCCTTCTACCACATCATTCTAATGTCTGCATAGTTTTTTATCAGTTAAATCCAACATATTTTTTAACCAAATATCTTTCATGTTGGATACTTAGATTATTTCTGTTTTCCATAGAATTGATAACTGGAACGAACTACTTAGGCATCTGTATCATTACAACTTTGCACACACTTATGATTTCTCCTTTATGATAAATTCCTCAATGTATTCTCCTGGGTTAAAGGGATAGAGGAGACCTGTGAAGGCTCTTTAATACACATGGTCAAGTCCTCCCCCGCCCCCAGTGCCCCACGCCCCTGAGACGGGTCAAATGTTCCCACTCCCCTCTGCCTGGGAGAGTGCCACTGCTGTGTCTTTGCTTATGCTGGATATTATCACTTAGAAAAATACTTACCAATTGGATGGGTTACAAATCATGTTATATAAATTTATGTTTCTTTAAATAATAGTAATGTTGAGCATTTACTTATAGGTCACGTGTATTTCCCCTTTTGGAAGCCACTGTTTCTCAAAGGATGGTCTCTGGATTACCTGCACTAGAATGCCTGGGTACACACTGTATAGGCTGATTCCTGAGTTCCAACCCAGACTTAACCAGACGCCAGGGCGGTGGCCTGAGAGGGGAATCTGATTTTGTTAGCGCTCTGCTGGCAATTCATATGCTTCTAGACTTTGGTAGGCATCACCCTCCTCCATCCTGCCTCTGCATCCCTGGAAGCCGCAAACAAATAGCCAGCACTGGATTCCATGACATGTCAAAACCAGCAGTAATCCTCACAGGAAACTCTTGCTCATTTATATCATGCCAAATGCACTTTCAGGTGCATTAACAGCTGCAGAGAGAACAGTTGAATGTTAATTGTTCAAACCTGGCCATGTGAATAAGCTTACAACACATTTTTTGGTGGCACAGCAAAGGCGGCCCCTGCGAATTCAGCCTCTGTGCCCAGCAGGATACTAACTAGATGGCAAAAGAAAAGATCTTAAAAGCAGAAGATACAATTTTTCTTTTGAAGTGTTCAAAAAAAATCTGTAAAAGCCGTGAAACGAAGGCTACATCTAGAGAACCAAGCGAAATAACATGCTATCCAGTGCTGGCCTTCAAGGACTAGAGGGAAAGTACAGTGGGGTGGGGGTTCCTCAGCCTCTCTGAACTCATGGCCCTACACCAACTCTGGTTTCATCAAATAGAGACAAAAGGATTGTTTTCCCTGAGGATGGCACGTGTATGTTTACAGGCATTTGGTTTCCGTTTTACATGCCTTACAGAGAGTTTTAGGGACATTACATCTACAGTGGTATTATTTGGGAGCCAGCTTTTTAAAATTATGCCTTTGCAATTCAGACAAGCAAAATTTAATTTCATTAGCAGTTTAAAAATGTTATAGTACAAGGAGTATGTAAGATATTTTTTTTATTACTAGCAGGCCAAAAGACCAAGACCATAGGCCAGGGCTAGTAGGATGGGCAGAAGATGACATACCACTTTCCAAGATGGTATGCCGTGTAGAAACCTCTTCTCAAAGGAACGAACTAAAAATTTTCTCTTCCTGGGTAGGGAGAGAAAACAGTTTTATTACTGCCAGCCATCATGTATTGAGCCCCCTACCCCTGCAGGTGCTATGTGCTTTTCATGCACTCCCTCCTTTATCCTCATGACACTGACCCGAGGTGGCTGTTCATGTCTCCGTGTGGGTTAGGAACAGGTGTGGTTGGTACCCAAGCCACGATGACTTCACCAAATGAAGGGCTGTTCCCCTCATATGCAACAAGTGCAGAGAAAGTGCCTTTGACAGAGTTGGCGCTCCATGGATGATTAGGGGTGAATGAATGAACAAAGGAGAAGACCACAGCAGGCACTGACCTGTGGTCTACTGACGCCCAACGCCTCCTGTTACATCATGCTGCCACTCTTAAGGCTTGGAGCCAGCACAGTTGCCTTTCCTGGCCAGAAACTGTGTGCTGGCTTGGCCCCAGAATGGAAATATTAGGATGGTAGATTCACAGACGCACTCAAAAATTCAGAATTTATTCACAGCAGCCCCTGCTCCCCGCCACACACACACACACTCACTGGTGCCGTCACACCGTGATCATATAACAGGGCTGGGGCACCCGCTTCTTGAGCACTCAGTTGAGCTCTGCCGGGAAGGAGGGCAAACAGTGCCCCCTTCACCCTGCACCCAACGCCGACATGAACCCCACCACTTTCCCAGCCCAGCAGAACTGCACTCGCTGCTCTCTACTGAAACCCAGGGAGAGAAATCATTTTCCTGCTAGCCATGCTGAGCGCAGCATGCGGGGTAAGCCTGAACTCTGTCAAACCAACAATGTATAAAACCTGAATTAATACTGAGATGGACCCAATTCTCTGACAGGCGTGTTAAATGTGATTAAAGCTGCATAGCATTCCCCGCATACCCATCTGCTGCGTCGAGGAGCCCACAGCTGTTCTGATTGCCGACAACGTACAGTTTCTTGTCAGTTGTTGCAAATGCATCTCATCTTGCACGGGCTCTGGGCCCTCCCTCCCTTGTCGGCCAGCCCTGGCCAGCTTCTCTAAGCAGTCACTGATACCCACATGCCTCTGGCCGCGGGTCTGTGGAGGCATGTGTGAGCTCTGGCTGGTGCAAAAATGTGTGATCACAGGGAAAGCTTAGCGCTTTAGCGGCTGGAATGAATCTCTTGGATCCTAAGCTGTGGTGACGCCACCACCTGCGGCTCCTGCCGGCTTATGCTGTGGGGTGAGCGGAAAGAACAGGGACGAATCATTTTGGATGCTACAGGGAGCTGCCCCTGAGATGCCCACCAGCCACCACCAAAAGAGCTACCAGAGAAACACATTCTGAAAGCTCTTGAAGGCCAGTGAGAGTACTGCGGGGGATCCCGGGGAAAGGCAGAGACAGAGATGGGACTATGCTGGGCAAGGGGTGGAGTCCACAGAGGCCACTGGAGACCTTGAGGCCCAAGGGCACAGAAAAGGCAAAGGACAGCTAATTTCAAGAGAAGAGCTGGGGGCTTCCTTGGTGGCGCAGTGGTTGAGAGTCCGCCTGCCGATGCAGGGGACACGGGTTCGTGCCCTGGTCTGGGAAGATCCCACATGCCGCGGAGCGGCTGGGCCCCTGAGCCATGGCCACTGAGCCTGCACATCCAGAGCCTGTGCTCCGCAACAGGAGAGGCCACAACAGTGAGAGGCCCGCGTACCACAAAACAAAACAAAACAAAACAAAACCATATGCTGGAAAGAGAAGAGCTGGGCTGGCCAGCATCTTCATGAAAAATTTTAAATGCAGTCCCCTATAGGACTGTGACCTTCCACCAGCGTACACAGCCTGGCAAGCACAGCATAGGCTGGATTTCAGCACTACTTGCCCCCCTGACCAGGGGTCCTTGTGCAGTGAACCGCCTGTGCAACCATACACACTAGCTCTGGACAGAGGCAGAGTTCAAAGGCAGCCTAAGGAGGTCACCATCAGAAGCAGGGAGAGCAATACCTGCTCTCAAGCAACCAGTAGGAGCAAGGCTGGCATATGAATGTGGAGATTACAGGGGAGCAGAAGAGAAGAGCCAGGAGAAATTAGAAAAGTGTCAAGTGGATTCAAAGAATTCCAAGCGTCTTCCTAGCTGCTGGTGGTTTGCTGGCCAGCTCTGGCATTCCTTGACTTGTAGATGTGTAATGTCAATCTCTGCCTTGGACGTCACATGGCATTTTCCCCATGTGTCTCTGTCTTCACGTGGCTGTCTTCTTAAAAGGGCACCAGTCATATCCCAGGGGATTATTTCTAAAGGTCTGATTGTTGCTTTACATCACCCTATGAAGCAAAGCACTGTAACTTGCTCCACCCAGTTGATCAGCCTGGGCAGAGCTATTATTCATTATTCTGGGGAAAATCTGGGCTGGGGCTCTTACTTGTCTCTAAAACAATTCAAACTTTTCCCTCAAAACCCCGTTTTTTAGGTCTGATGAACCAATCCTATCATAAGCTAAACGCTGAAAACAATTCTGGATTAAGAGAAAAACCCGAGTGAGCATAACCCTTTTTGAGTTCTATTAAAGACATCAGAAATCACTTATTGATTTTCTTAAAGAAAAAATATGAATTGAAAAAAAAAAAAACGCTGGTCATTACTTCAGAGCTACAGTTTAATTCAATAAACAGTTGCTGGACAAATGCATCCTTCCTGCCTGAAACCTAGTAAGAAAAATAAGGCATCCTGGGCTTCCCTGGTGGCGCAGTGGTTGAGGGTCCGCCTACCGATGCAGGGGACACGGGTTCGTGCCCCGGTCCGGGAGGATCCCACATGCCGCGGAGCGGCTGGGCCTGTGAGCCATGGCTGCTGAGCCTGCGCGTCCGGAGCCTGTGCTCCGCAACGGGGGAGGCCACAACAGTGAGAGGCCCGCGTACCGCAAAAAAAATAAAAAATACTAAGGCATCCTGATGTCAAGGAGTGCGTGGTGGTGACAGAAGCACAACACACAAGGCCACAGGACGCTGAGGGACAATGTCGGGAAGTCACGTTCCTTCAAACCCAAGCTCTTCCTTCCCTCAAACCTCAGATCACATTTGTACCACTCTGTTGAGATAACTGCAAAATTCTGGTTGTCAGCTATTAAGCACACCAATTTTAGAACCGGTGAAAATAATCCAACAAATACACATACATCTGTGCCAGTGTGTGTATAATACACATAGAGCTATACAACTATAGTGTGTGTGTGTGTGCATTAAAAAAAAAAAGCCAAGTGGGCATTGAAAATAATACCAAACTTATCACAGCCACACTCATTCAAGTGTGGTGTGCCCAACCTAAGTCAAGGTCACCCGAGAATGTCAATAGCACAGAAAAGTCACATTAAGGAAAGAAAGACATTTTATCTTTAATGAGGATGAGAAAAAAATTAGTCACCGTTTGAGTGCTCACCACGTACCAAGCATTTCATATATGTTTCACATCATTCTTTTATTTAATCCATGTATTTGGATTATCTCATTTAATCCTTACCTCAGGTCTGAGAAAAAGGTCCATAATTTTCTCTCTTTTACCCATGAGGAAGCTGAAGCTTAACTAGCAATTGGCTCAATAAATGGCAGAGCAAGGATTCAAACCGAGGTTTGTCGCATTCCAAAGACAACCTTGGGGGAAGGTTCTAGAATGAGCCTCAAGGTTCAGACTGGACTCCCAGAGACCAGGTCAGCAGTTTTACACATTAATCCTGGTCAAGGAGAGAAACCACACGTGGAGACCAAAGTTTCTGTATCCAGGGGCCAGGGTGAAGCTGTAAACAGGAAACCAGGCTGCAGCTTGAAGGCCAAGGGGTCTGAAACCTTGCGGGGAGGGGGATAGAAGCTGGGCCTGGGGAGGGTTTGGCATGTGGACTGGGAATGAGGCAAGGGTGTCAGGGCTTCTAGTTAGTCACTGGGTGGGCCCGCTGGCCTAGGTGACAGTGCAGGTCTGGAAGACACCCCGGGGGATTCAGCAAATTCCCTCCCTGGGCCTTACAGGTAGCTGGCACGTTTCCCTCTGCAGCAAATAGAACCACTTTCCCAGGGAAGAGCAGTGGCAGGCCTCACACAGGCAGCTGCCAGGAGTCCCATGCAGAGTGCAGCACAGCTGGCTCTGGCCTGTGACAGCTCTCAGACACAATGCAGGTAGCTGCCTGGGCGCTTCCTTGGGGAGGCCGAGCACAGTCCAAACAACGGACAGCAGGCTTCAGTGATGCTCCCGACCGAGCCTTTTTAGGTCACAGACGATGCTGTGTTTATACTCCCGGGGACGGAACATCCTATGCTCACAGCCCCACGCTCCACACCCCACTACCCCACCCACCAGCTCCCTCCCTTTGGCGAATGGCTGGACTCTTGGCAATCTGTGCAGATGTGTTGTGAATCACTGTCAGTTCAAGTACACAGTATTCCCTGACTTGAACCTTCATCTGCTTGCCTTGCATACCTCCCTCTCCAAGTGCTGATAGAGGCAACTCCCCAAAGAAACAGCAGCTCCCAACTCTGCCACATTCAGCAACAGCAGGTAAGGCAGCCACAAAGCCGGGTGACCGAGACCCAGACAGAGTCTGTGCCAGCGTAGCCCTAGAGGCTTTGCATTCCCCCAGGCCTGTGAGCAAGAGACTATCACGTTCATGACAAGGATGAGGAAAAGGGCTCAGGGAGGCTGATTTGTACAAACAAACACTAACGTGAGTGAGAGAGCGGAGCTTCACAACTAGACGTGTTCTTTCTCGTAGACAACGTTCCATCTCAAATCATTATATTTCCAAATAATTTTTATAGGCAGTCATAATAATAGCAGCAGCTTGTGGGCTACACACTGTGCTAAGTGCTTTGTATGCATCAAGTCGTTTAATCCTTCCAAAGAGCCTCGAGGAAGGTAAGGATCATGATCTTAGAGATGAGGATCTCACGCACAGAGAGGTTAGCAGGCAGGAGAGCATGAGGAAGAAGCAGGTGAGCCATCCCTTGCGTCCCTCATTTCCTCGGCCCTTCTCCTTGCCAGAGACCACTCAGCTAATCTGGGCAGACTCAGACCCATATAACTTCAAGTCCTTAATAGGTCCTCCACAGACCCTGCTGGGGGTGTGGGCGGGGGGAGGATCTGAGGGGATGTGCGGCCATGGAGTGGCTCGGAGGCTGAGATATGTATTTGAATATATGTATTGGCTGCATAAAATTGCTCCCTGAGAAAAACAGAGAAAGAAAGGTGGGGTGAGGAGGTCTTGAGCTAAAGAGGCAAGAATGTCTACATTGGAAAGCTTGGAAATTTCCGAAGACCCATGGCGGGAGGCAGGAGAGGGCAGGGCAGGCCCGTCAAAGGCACAATAAAAATTAGCCCTTCCATGTGGGCAGCCCTTCATGCTGGGTCACAAAGGACCTTCACAGACTCAAACACATATTTGATTTAGGGAAGACTCGAAGGTTTTGTGTTTAAGGCCGCACGACACATGGGAAAGGAGCATGAGAACCTGGGGAGGGATGTTGAGCAGGTGGGTACACACTGAGGCTGGTCCCAGGAGGGGCCTCCCATGCCAGGATATGGATCGATGGGCTCCGAAATGAATCAAACGAATGATGGCAGAAGCTACCCCATCGTCAGCTATGTCCAGCCACCCTCCTCACACTCATTGGAACACGATCACTCCTTGAGAGGCATCCAGTATCTCATGTGAGCATTTCTCCACTTTATTGGTCACATTGGCTATCGTGGGCCAGGCAGGAGAGGCTCATTATGAAGTTGCTGAACTCCTGATTCCTGAAGACCTAGAATGGTCCACAGGGATTAGAAGACAACCCTCTCTCTCTTGCTCACCCCACTACCAGCACCAAATTTAGATTTAACTCACCTTCACTAAGTATCTGCTAGGCCCGATGCTAAATGCAGTTCTAATTTTAAAGACAAGGGAACTTGCTCAGGGAGGGACATGCCCAAAGTCACAGAAATCACTAAGTGGCAGAGCCAGAATCCAAACCCTAGACCTCTTACTCCAAGCTCTCATCACACCATACTGCCTTCCAGAAAAATCAGCCAACTCAGTGCTTTTATGGTAAACTTTATGTTCAATAACTGATTACTCTGAATTCAGAAAAATGCCTATCAACTGGACCAAGATCCACAGTATAAGCTCATCTTTTTTTTTTTTTTTTCTTTTTTTTGCGGTACTCGGGCCTCTCACTGTTGTGGCCTCTCCCGCTGTGGAGCAAGGCTCCGGACGCGCAGGCTCAGCGGCCATGGCTCACGGGCCCAGCCGCTCCGCGGCACGTGGGATCCTCCCGGACCGGAGCACGAACTCATGTCCCCTGCATCGGCAGGCGGACCCTCAACCACTGCGCCGCCAGGGAAGCCCTAAGCTCATCTTTGTTTCTAGTAATTTCTGAGAAAGAGTAGAATATTTTGAAATATAGGTGATATAGGTAGATGATTGATAGATGATAAGATGATTGATAGATGATAGATAATAGGTAGATGATGGATGGATAGACAGACTTTAAATTGAATTTTGGTCTTAGTTCCTCCATCAAACTTAGTGACCTTGGAAAACAATTAGTTTCTTTTTCGGTAAAAATGACCTCCTCAAACCCTCTCTCTCGGGACTTATGAGAAAACGGTCTCTAACAGAGCCTGCGGCACTCACAGACTCTCACTATTCTTCTCTGTCTTAAAACTGCCCTAGAATTGTGTCCAAATTCCACAGCAAGGACCCAACTCAAACATTGTTTAAAACTTTCAGAGCGTCTGTTTTTGACATCAAGTTGGCCTGGAGGTTTGACAGCCTGGTACCCGTAGCGTCCCACCCAAGAACATTTCCTTCAAAACAGGTTCCTGTTACAGAAACAGCCCCGGTTTTAAATATACTCCCTCTCCTCATAAAAATGCCCCAGCCAGCTAAAGCCATTCTGCTTAAAATATTTAATTAATACCTTCACAGCGGTCTGGTCCTTATTAAAGACTCTTAGGGACCATGTCTTAGGGGCAATGCTTTGTTCTAAGCAGCTCTATGTGTTACAGATAAAATAAAGTGCTGAAGCGTGCTTTCTATTAAGAGCAGGGAAGCTTGCCTGCCCATTGCTGCAACCCCTTTTGTCATCAGAGTGACACATTAAGGCATAATCCAAGTACAACATACAAACACAAACAGTGTAAATCCACCCACTTAGTAAAAGGAGTCCCAGTAAAACCACAAGGAAGGTCTGGTGATTAGCCGAGGGGATTAAAAACTTGGATGAGCACTTCATTTACCTCACCGCCCCACTGAAGAGGCCACAAACGCACTCTGCTCCCCAAGCAAACAAGAGCCAAACCTAGAGGCACTCGCTCTGCTCTCTCTCCCTCCAGCATCTTCTGGGCTTCTCAGCCTTGGGCAGGTCAGAGGAACCTTGGTGAACCGTCCTGCCTTTGTAGGAAGCAGGCACACCCCCTGCCCACCTTGGTCGCCCCAACCGAAGACAGGCAAATGCTTGTTTGTATATTTTGGTGTTAGAGAAGGACTTTTGTTGTTGTTGTTGTTGTTGTTATAAGAATAGAGTTGGCTTGATTTCACAAACTTTGGAACAAACAGGAAAATAGGAAACAGAAAATAAAGATTAATCATAATCCTACCACCTAGAGGTGACTCAGATGCATTTCATTGTGTGGGGATCGTTGCAGTTTTCACACAACGATCCCCACACATTTCCACTTGATTTCCTGCCTCTTTTCTTTTACTACTCCATGCTGAGCACTTCCCTGTATGCCATTTCTTTTTCATCACAGAGGAGGATACCACTGTAGGCTGGACCACCATGACTATAACCGGTTATTTCCCATGTGATAAACATGGAGGTTCTTTGAGTTTTTCACTGTTGTAATCAATGCAATGATAGCGTCTTGATACATCAGTCTCGGTCCACTTTTTGGATTATCTCCTTCAGACAGACTCCCCGGAAGGGCACAGCTGAATCAAAGCCTATGAATATTTTTAAAGTATTGATAACTTTTGCTAAATTTATCTCCCAGAAGGCTGTACACACTGTATTCTCTTACCTACATGGGAGAATATATATCTCACCACACTTTAAAAAAAAAAAAAGTTTTTTTACTAAGATATACAGATAGCTACATTTTTTAAAGCAGAAAACCATCAGGAGGCTGCTGCCCCTTTTCATGCATCATAGGAGCACAGTTACCCCCCTCTCTGCTGGTCCTTCCATTTACATGAGAAAAGAGTTCTGGGTCCCCCTAAAAGAAGGGTGCACCCCTCCTCGCACCTGAGTGAATTGGGAGGGACCACTGAGGGTCTTTTGCAAAATCTAACATGGTTGAGAGCAGGGATTTCAACTTTGGCCCCTGTACTGCAGCCAAGATCTTTTAAGAGTTTGTTTATTTTTCTCTACTTTTCCCTTTGAAACTCAACAAATTTAACGCATTCATTTAAAATCCCACAAGTCTGTTCCCTTTCCCAGGAGCAGAATGAAGTAATGTAGTTCCCACGTTCTGACAGCATGGTTTGGGGGCCACAAAAGATGATAGCCCCCAGCCTCTATAGAGCCAGGGGTGGTTCAAATAACTGGAGGTTTGTTAAAACAATCAAGCAAAAGGACGTTCGCACCAGAGCCTTGGAGATCTTCCAGCACTTAGCTGCCCAATTATTCCTTCCTACCAGAGTTTCCTCCACCTGATTTTAGCCATATCTTGACATTTAACTGAGCTTTGCTATCAGAAGATTCCATTTTCTTCTTAGAGACGCAAGTGATGCTTTCCTCGGGTAGGGGGAGCCTCCTGGCATAACCTCACAGTGTTCCATGTCTTTGCGTCCTACCTGAAGGTAACTCGGAGACACGGAGGTGGGCGCTTGTTAGTTTCAGGTTTTATGCTGAGTGACTGAAATATCTGATTAGAGAGGCTAGCATCAGTTTGCACTCTGAAGCCCTGGCTTGGATTTGTTGCTGCCTTACACAGATTGCCTCAAGCTGGGTCTCTCCACTTAAGTGACAGGCAGGTTAACTACTCCACTGCTGGATACCAGCTCCATTCCCCATCCCCCTGACCCCCAGCTCACAGCCCTAGGAGTCCATTCTGCAAAGGCTTATAAAACACAGAAGAAAACTGACCGTCTGGCCTGAGTTCTCCTTTTTAAAAGGAAAAGAAGATATTGAGAACGAGTCCATTGTACTGAACACATTGAAAACTTAAGTTTTTAAGAAATCGATAGAAGAATTAAAAAACAAAAACAAAAAAACTCTCATCAGCAAATAATCCTCATGGTTATTTTATGTAAAATACATATGTAAGTTTAGAAACTTTAGATCATTCAGAAAGGTACAAAGTTAAAAGTGTGAAAATAATGCAAAGCCCACTTTACCCATCAGAATAAATATAAAGCTCACTATAGAGTTATTCTTATTTAATTATATACCTTTTGAATAATACTAGGCTTTCAGGAGCACAGTCCTAGGACCTTATCTCCAAATATAGTCACATTCTCAGGTACTAGGCATTAGGACTTCAACACATGGATCTGGGGGGTGCGGGGGACACAATTCAGCTAATAACAAGTAGCTGAGCCAAGATCCTGATCCAAACGTGCCATGTTGGAAGCAGGTATCGTTTCTGCTGCCCTATGTTGCCTTGGAATTCTGCAAGATTTTTTAACTCCTTTGGCCTGTTTCAAACTGATTTAGGGAAGCACATAAATGACAATATCTAATTATAATCACTATAGCTCTTTTAACCATATCAAACAAAAAAAAACTCAAGGCCCAAAGCACAGCAATTGATTTGTCTCTACTTCAGGCAAATGCTAGATGATGAGCCTTTATATAGCCAGATTGCTCATTTTCCCCTCAAAGGCTTCACAGATAGAGAAAGACCTGAAGACATCTGCTAATCTATGGTTGGGATTTAGCTGCACATTCTTGATTGGGATCAAGACTTATCTCCACATTCGGCCTAAGGACCCTCAGGCAGAATTACCAGCCCAGAGCCAGCCATGCGGAGCGCCCACAGATAGAGCAGGGCACAGCCAGATGGCTGGGTCAGGTGCCTTTGTCTGCCTCTGTGAATAATACAGCCACGCCCCTTGACATTCCTTTATGTTACCACCCGAGATGGACTCACTTGACTATTACCTGTATAATTTTTACCGTATCTACATTCAACCTATAATATTATTTACTTTTTTTTGAAATCATCTTACATACTTTATTTAAATTTCTCTTCAAAGGGAAGGTTTATGTAATTGTCTTAAGTGGAAAACCTATATGTTTTGCCACAGATAGAAGGTAACCACAAAAAAAAGAAAACAGCATAATGTTATTAATTTCTAACTAGAAAGAGTTGCTCGCTGCCTCTATTTTTAAGAATAAGGGTGAGAGGGAGGAGATATGGGGATATGTGTATGCATATAGCTGATTCACTTTGTTATACAGCAGCAACTAACACACCATTGTAACGCAATTATGCTCCAATAAAGATGGAAAAAAAGGGTGGGTGCAGGGGGAAGGGAGATGAGGAAACGTAAAAGAAATGTTTGAGACATACAAATACTGAAGTGAGATTTTCTTACAAATTAATTGCAAGGTTGAAACAAACTTAAAACGGGAATAGCTCTCTCACCCGATGATCAATGTTCTCTGGGTCTCTGTCCTATCTAAAATCAATTCCACTCACATCTGGGAAATGCTACTTTCTACTTTTCAAAGCACTCTCACGACAACCCTCTCATATAAGCAGAGCAGATATTTTACACTTGTTTTCTAAGTGGAGAAAATTCCAGCAAATTGTAGGCACTCTTAGAAACTCCTAAACCCCAGGCAAGCCTCTTAATTGGAGTTGAGAGTTGGACAACTGCACTCGGGGTCCAGGAATGCAATCCAAACGGGGGG
>NW_006782029.1:2648380-2651631 GCF_000442215.2 Lipotes vexillifer | reverse complement strand
AAGGGGGGGGGGGGGGAGGAGGGGACGGCAGGAAACACTTATTACTGAAGAGATGACTTCCTATAGTTGGCTCAGCCCCTTCATTGGTCTCGAGCCAAGTGCTACACAACTGGAAAACAAACCTAGGGTCAGACATACATGCCAGACCCAAGTTTCCGGGACCGCATCTGACCAGGCTGTGGAGGGTATAGGGACAGCATCTGCTTCTCCCAGGGAAGCAGGGACCCGTCTCTGTTTTCTTTGCTCAGCTGCGGCAATTAATCTGACCACAAGATTTACCGGGTCCTTCCTTTCCTGCCTTTGTTTTGCAAATAGCCAACCCAGTTCTCAAATCAGCAGCCCGCTAAACCCTGGCTCTTAAAGGGTGGCCACTGGCATCACCTGGGAGCTTGTTAGAAACGCATAATCTCAGTCATCATTCCACCCTCCCCACACCCCCTCCCCACTGCACAGCTCAATGGACTCAGAGTCTCCAGCTTCACCAAGTTGCTGGGTGATTCGAAAGCACATTACATTTTGAAAAGCACTACTTAAAAGACGGTGGTCAAGAGGTCACCCTGGATTCAGGCCATGGATCCTTCAGCTACGTGGCCCTCAAGCCCAGAGCTAGGAGCCACCGCTCTGAACATTGCAACCTTTATAAGCACAGTTCTTACCCAGGGTCTCCTTCTCACCGGCGAGGGGATCTTGAACAAGTCACTCAGCCTTTCTGGGCCTCTGTTGGCTCACCTGTAAAACAAGGAAAACAAAATCTACATCCCAGAGAAGTGGTCCCGCACATGGCGAGGCAAGGTGCTCATTCAGCAAATAGGCACGGAGCACTCAGAATGTCCAGCCTCTGCTCCAGCCTCTGGGGCTACAGCACTGAACAGGACAGACAAGATCCTGCTCTCCTGGGGCTTCCATTCAAGGGGCTAGACAGAAGAAACAAAGACTTAAGATTTTCAGTAGTGATAAGGACCCAGAACAAAACAAATCCCATGAGAGAGTAACAGGAGTGGTACAAGGCACCATTAGCAGGATGGTCAGGCAGGGTGTGTCTGAGGAAATGACATTCCAGCCAAGATGCCAATGGAGGAAAGGGGTGGCCATGTGGTGATGTGGAGACAGAGCCTTCTGAACAGAGGGTACCCCGGGCAGAGGGGCAAAAGCCCTGAGCTGGGACAAGCTTGGTACAGAAGAGGAAGAGAAAGGTCGGGCTGGCCAGAGTGTAGGTGTTAGGAGATGAGGCTGCAGAGATAAGTGGCCTCATTTCTACCACCATGACCATCTCTGAGACCTCATCCTTCAGCTCTGCGATCATCCACATCTGTGCAGCAGCTCTATTCAGAAAGCCATTCATATCTACCCACAAGTGGCTTGGAGACCAAGAGGGCTCCTTGTGCCAGTGTCCAGCTTCATAGGGATGTACCTGCCTGAGTTCCTAACTCAGGAAAGAGGCACTGCAGACCCAACCCCGAGTGCTTTGGAGGGAAAATGAGGCTCTCCCAGGTAGAGAGCTCCATGAGCTCTGGCTAGAGGGAGTCGACATCCCCAGGGTGGGATGATTTTCTGCTGATTTCACAGATAAGCCAAAGATTTCAAATAGCATGAAAAGCCTTCTGAAAGCAGCCAGCAAGATCAGATTTGGAGTTTTCACCAAATCTAGGGTGTTAGCTCTGAGCCAGACCTGGTAGTCCAAGGTCAACTGTGTCAGCCAGAATTCAAGGAAGTTTTGGGCAAAAGGGAATACAAGTAGCTTGCTTCAGAGGCTTAAGTCTCACAACACCCTGTTATGGATCCAGAATTAAAGTTTACCAATAACTGGTGCCGCCCCTCACTTGATCCTAACAACCCTGGGGGGCAGGGGAAGTCTCACATCCCAAACAATAGTTCTAATGCTCAGAAACAGTCTGGAGTAGGACTTGAAAGCAGATCTTCTGGCCCCTGACCGGCGGCCTGTCCAGTGGATGAGGCATTGCCATGGGCGGCATACCAAGTTCCTTCATAAACTTTCCTTCAAGAACATCTTCTTTCCATCATTCCAGCCTCCTGCTTGCCCCTCCCACCGCTGCCATTGCTAACTTTGGTTTATCATCTCCTGGCTATCTTCATTTTGCCCAAAGCATAATCCAGGGTAATCTCCCTAGTTTAAAATCAGCACCTTAACTTCTCTTTGCCATGTAACCTAATACACTCTCAGTCTCCGGAAATAAGGGCATTTTGGAGGTGGGGGACATGATTATTCAGCCGACCACATGCAGTATCCCCCCTGAGCTGCCATTTCTCGGCAATCACTTTACACTATGGAAGATTTACTGCCGCGCTTGATAAGTCACCACTGTCATCATCACCTTCACGTCTTCAAACACTCAGCCAGGTGTTTCTAGTTTGGGGTGACTTAATCCTTAAGAATCTTTAATTTTGTAAACTCAATTGGTTCAATTCTTTTTTAAAAAACCTTCCTACGGAGAGCTTCCGGGAAGATGGTGGAAGACGCGGAGATCACCTTCCTCCCCACAGATACACCAGAAATACATCTACACGTGGAACAACTCCTAAAGAACACCTACTGAACGCTGGCAGAAGACCTCAGCCCTCCCAAAAGGCAAGAAACCCCCCACGTACCTGGGTAGGGCAAAAGAAAAAAGAAAAAACAGAGACAAAAGGATAGGGACGGGACCTGCACCAGTGGGAGGGAGCTGTGAAGGGGGAAAGGTTTCCACACACTAGGAAGCCCCTTCGCGGGCGGAGACTGTGGGTAGAGGAGCGGGAAAGCTTCGGGGCCACGGAGGAGAGCGCAGCAACAGGGGCGCGGAGGGCAGAGCGGAGAGATTCCCGCACGGAGGATCGGGGCCGACCGGCGCTCACCAGCCCGAGAGGCTTGTCTGCTCACCCGCCGGGGCAGGCGGGGCTGCGAGCTGAGGCTCGGGCTTCGGTCCGAGCACAGGGAGAGGACTGGGGTTGGTGGCGTGAACACAGCCTGCAGGGGTTAGTGCACCACGACTAGTCAGGAGGGAGTCCGGGGAAAAGTCTGGACCTGCCGAAGAGGCAAGAGACTTTTTCTGCCCTCTTTGTTTCCTGGTGCGCGAGGAGAGGGGATTGAGAGCGCTGCTTAAAGGAGCTCCAGAGACGGGCGCGAGCCGCGGCTAAAAGCTCGGACCCCAGAGACAGACATGACACGCTAAGGCTGCTCTTGCCGCCACCAAGAAGCCTGTGTGCGAGCACAGGTCACTATCCACATCCCCCTTCCGGGGAGCCTGTGCAGCCCG
>NW_006782029.1:2648204-2648304 GCF_000442215.2 Lipotes vexillifer | reverse complement strand
GCCCCTCCCTCCCCCCGGCCTGAGTGAGCCAGAGCCCCCGAGTCAGCGGCTCCTTTAACCCCGTCCTGTCTGAGCAAAGAACAGACGCCCTCCGGCGACG
>NW_006782029.1:2632712-2647882 GCF_000442215.2 Lipotes vexillifer | reverse complement strand
ATTTTTTTATTTTAATAACTTTATTATATTTTATCTTATTTTACTTTATCTTCTTTCTTTCTTTTTTTTCTTCCTTCCCTCCTTCCTTCCTCCCTCCCTCCCTCCTTTCTTTCTTTCTTTCTTTCTTTCTACTTCTACTGATTCTTTCTTTCTACTTTTTCTCCCTTTTATTCTGAGCCATGTGGATGAAAGGCTCTTGGTGCTGCAGCCAGGAGTCAGTGCTATGCCTCTGAGGTGGGAGAGCCAACTTCAGGACACTGGTCCACAAGAGACCTCCCAGCTCCACATAATATCAAACGGTGAAAATCTCCCAGAGATCTCCATCTCAACACCAGCACCCAGCTTCACTCAACGACCAGCAAGCTACAGTGCTAGACACCCTATGCCAAACAACTAGCAAGACAGGAACACAACCCCACCCATTAGCAGAGAGGCTGCCTAAAATCATAATAAGTCCACAGACACCGCAAAACACACCACCAAACGTGGACCTGCCCACCAGAAACACAAGGTCCAGCCTCATCCACCAGAACACAGGCACTAGTCCCCTCCACAAGGAAGCCTACACAACCCACTGAACCAACTTTAGCCACTGGGGACAGACACCAAAAACAACAGGAACTACGAACCTGCAGCCTGCAAAAAGGAGACCCCAAACACAGTAAGATAAGCAAAATGAGAAGACAGAAAAACACACAGCAGATGAAGGAGCAAGATAAAAACCCACCAGACCTAACAAATGAAGAGGAAATAGGCAGTGTACCTGAAAAAGAATGCAGAATAATGATAGAATGCAAAATCTTGGAAATAGAATACACAAAATGCAAGAAACATTTAACAAGGACCTAGAAGAACTAAAGATGAAACAAAATTGATAAATAATATAAACAAAATAAACAAAATTGATAAGCCATTAGCCAGACTCATCAAGGAAAAAAAGGAGAAGACTCAAATCAGGCTAACACCTATTCTTCTCAAACTCTTCCAAAATATAGCAGAGGGAGGAACACTCCCAAACTCATTCTACGAGGCCACCATCACCTTGATACCAAAACCAGACAAGGATGTCACAAAGAAAGAAAACTACAGGCCAATATCACTGATGAACATAGATGCAAAAATCCTCAACAAAATACTAGCAAACAGAATCCAACAGCACATTAAAAGGATCATACACCATGATCAAGTGGGGTTTATTCCAGGAATGCAAGGATTCTTCAATATACGCAAATCTATCAATGTGATTAACCATATTAACAAATTGAAGGAGAAAAACCATATGCTCATCTCAATAGATGCAGAGAAAGCTTGTGACAAAATTCAACGCCCATTTATGATAAAAACCCTGCAGAAAGTAGGCATAGAGGGAACTTTCCTCAACATAATAAAGGCCATATATGACATACCCACAGCCAACATCATCCTCAATGGTGAAAAACTGCAAGCATTTCCACTAAGATCAGGAATAAGACAAGGTTGCTCACTCTCACCACTATTATTCAACATAGTTTTGGAAGTTTTAGCCACAGCAATCAGAGAAGAAAAGGAAATAAAAAGAATCCAAATCGGAAAAGAAGAAGTAAAGCGGTCACTGTTTGCAGATGACATGATACTATACATAGAGGATCCTAAAGATGCTACCAAAAAACTACTGGAGCTAATCAATGAATTTGGTAAAGTTGCAGGATACAAAAGTAATGCACAGAAATCTCTGGCATTGCTATACACTAATGATGAAAAATCTGAAAGTGAAATCAAGAAAACACTCCCGTTTACCACTGCAACAAAAAGAATAAAGTATCTAGGAATAAACCTACCTAAGGAGACAAAAGACTTGTATGCAGAAAATTATAAGACACTGATGAAAGAAATTAAAGATGATACAAATAGATGGAGAGATATACCATGTTCTTGGATTGGAAGAATCAACATTGTGAAAATGACTCTACTACCCAAAGCAATCTATAGATTCAATGCAATCCCTATCAAACTACCACTGGTATTTTTCACAGAACTAAAACAAAATATTTCACAATTTGTATGGAAACACAAAAGACCCCGAATAGCCAAAGCAATCTTGAGAACGAAAAACGGAGCTGGAGGAATTAGGCTCCCTGGCTTCAGACTATACTACAAAGCTACAGTAATCCAGACAGTATAGTAATGGCACAAAAACAGAAAGATAGATCAATGGAACAGGATAGAAAGCCCAGAGATAAACCCACGCACATATGGACACCTTATCTTTGATAAAGGTGGCAGGAATGTACAGTGGAGAAAGAACAGCCTCTTCAATAAGTGGTGCTGGGAAAACTGGACAGATACATGTAAAAGTATGAGATTAGAACACTCCCTAAACCATACACAAAAATAAACTCAAAATGGATTAAAGACCTAAATGTAAGGCCAGAAACTATCAAACTCTTAGAGGAAAACATAGGAAGAACTCTCGTGGACATAAATCACAGCAAGATCCTTTTTGACCCACCTCCTAGAGAAATGGAAATAAAAACAAAAATAAACAAATGGGACCTGATGAAACTTCAAAGCTTTTGCACAGCAAAGGAAACCATAAACAAGACCAAAAGACAACCCTCAGAATGGGAGAAAATATTTGCAAATGAATCAACTGACAAAGGATTAATCTCTAAAATTTACAGGCAGCTCATGCAGCTCAATAACAAAAAAATAAACAACCCAATCCAAAAATGGGCAGAAGACCTAAATAGACATTTCTCCAAAGAAGATATACAGACTGCCAACAAACACATGAAAGAATGCTCAACATCATTAATCATTAGAGAAATGCAAATCAAAACTACAATGAGATATCATCTCACACCAGTCAGAATGGCCATCATCAAAAAATCTAGAAACAATAAATGCTGGAGAGGGTGTGGAGAAAAGGGAACACTCTTGCACTGCTGGTGGGAATGTGAATTGGTTCAGCCACTATGGAGAACAGTATGGAGGTTCCTTAAAAAACTACAAATAGAACTACCATATGACCCAGCAATCCCACTACTAGGCATATACCCTGAGAAAACCATAATTCAAAAAGAGTCATGTACCAAAATGTTCATTGCAGCTCTATTTACAATAGCACGGAGATGGAAACAACCTAAGTGTCCATCATTGGATGAACGGATAAAGAAGATGTGGCACATATATACAATGGAATATTACTCAGCCATAAAAAGAAACGAAATTGAGCTATTTGTAATGAGGTGGATAGACCTAGAGTCTGTCCTACAGAGTGAAGTAAGTCAGAAAGAGAAAGACAAATACCGTATGCTAACGCATATATATGGAATTTAAGAAAAAAAAATGTCATGAAGAACCTAGGGGTAAGACAGGAATAAAGACACAGACCTACTATAGAATGGACTTGAGGATATGGGGAGGGGGAAGGGTGAGCTGTGACAAAGCGAGAGAGAGGCATGGACAGGTATACACTACCAAACGTAAGGTAGATAGCTAGTGGGAAGCAGCTGCATAGCACAGAGACATCAGCTCGGTGCTTTGTGACCGCCTGGAGGGGTGGGATAGGGAGAGTGGGAGGGAGGGAGACGCAAGAGGGAAGAGATATGGGAACATATGTATATGTATAAATGATTCACTTTGTTGTAAAGCAGAAACTAACAACAATAACAACAACCAAAAAAAAACCTTTTTACATTGGAAGGAAGAAGAGTCCCACCCCCGTCCCTCCAAAATGTTGAGACTTAGAGAAAGTTAAATTCCACTTTGAGTGAAGCCCAAACCTGAAAGATTCAGTTTCAGGGGGAAAATGCACTGAGAACATCTCTGCTGGAGAAAGGGGAGCCATTTCACAGTCTTAATTAGAACACGCTTTCCTTTTACAATCAACCTAGACAATGTTTATAGCTGTATAGTCTCTGTACAGTGTGCAGCATCTTGCCTCCTCCCAAATGGGGCCATTTGCTTTGAAGAATGCCTTCGAAGCTGCACAAATGCATTCACCTAGTTGCTTTGCTAATTACATCACACATACCAGAGCTACCGGGGCTGAATCTAATTACGGTAAATGCATCTACACGAAGATTTCCAATACACCCAGAGAGAGGTTTTGAAGATTACTAGCTTTGGAAAAAAGGCTGTAATGGAGTCTGGCCACATTGTTCTGTTGGTCTGGGGTAATATAAACACAAGGCAGGGCTCTGTGTATCTGATTCTTCCTGCTGTAAACTCTTGAAGGGGCCATAAGGAACAGAGTGTGCCTTCTTTATTGGATGGCTCCCTTTAGAGAATTCTGTGCTGAGAGCACAAATATCTCAGTTCTTTGGATGCCAAGGAAAAATTCAAGACTCTCACCTGTCTCTTTCATTTCACAAGCCTTTACTGAACATCAGCCTTTATCAAGAGCTCTGGGTGATGATATGGGAAAAACAAAGATGGATAGATAACTCAGAGCAGGCAAGTCTATGGGGGATCCCAAGCAGCCTAATTATTTGGTGCCACTTTAAATGAATATTCTTTAAGTATTTGTTAGACATTTATTTAGTGGGGATGGGGAGAAAATGCTTTAATAATCGCTGTATGAAGTAAATTCACGTACTTTACCTCCACTGGCTAAAAAAAATGTTTTGTTAAAAAGTTGCCATTTTCTAGAGTTTGGGGTTTTTTTCCTCCAGTTTTAAATTGTAATTTGTTTTCAAACCGACTACTTCTTAGGCAGAGGGACATATTGAAGAGTTTTGAATTCAGGCAAGAAAATAACTCATTTACAGCCAAGCTTCAGTGGACCGTGGAAAGGGACACTGTGTTTCCATTCCAGGATGCTATCTACTACAGCAGGAGAGGAATTAACTTCCATTTTGTCATTTATGTGAGGAATCATATCATGTACCTGAATTAATTGGCACTACACACATCTTTTATTTCATTTATTCAACAGATATTTATTATGTGCCAGGAGTGTCCCAAGTACTGAATCTACTCCAAAGAACAGCTCAGATGATGATGCTGTTCATATGGAGTTTGTATTTTAGTAATGGCATGGGGCAAAATAATAAATAATTAAACAAATAAATCTACAGATTAATTTCAGGTAGCGATAGGTTCAATGAGGGACATAAAATAGGGAGACGTGCTAAAGAGTAAAAGTGCCGGGTATTTAAGACCTCAACAGATACTCTATCTTATGACTGTGGAATGGGGAGCAGATATAGATTTTTATTTGTAATTGAGCTGAGATCTGATTGGTGAGAAGGAGCTGCCCAAGCAAAGCCCTGAAGGAAAGCAGTCCAGGCAGAGACAACAGCAAGTGGAAAGGCCCACGTGAGCTTCTGGCATATGGAGGAGCAGACAAAAGGCCAGTAGGACAGCAGCCTAGTAAGCCAGGGGTAAGTGCTAGGGAAATAAAAGGGGGAAAGGGACCCAAATTTTATAGGCTATGATAAGGAGATTCGATTTTATTCTAAGTATGATAGAAACCATTAAAGGGTTTAATAAAGGGAGTGACATGATCTGACTTACTCTTTTAAGAGATCATGCAGGTTACCGAATGGAGAATGGATTACGGTGGGAAAAGGAGTAGAAATGGAATGAACGCTTAGGCACATTGCAAGAGTCTAAGCCATAAATAAGGGCAGCTTGGACTACGATTATGGTTGTGCAGTGGATGTGGCGAGTAGTTGAAATCAGGAGATGTTTTGGGGTAGAGCCTTCTGGATTTACTGATGCTACCGAGTTTAAGATGTGGGAAAGAAAGGAGTCAAGGACAACTCCAGTATCACTGGCTGAGATGGGGACAACTGGCGGGGTAGGGTTGCACAAAAAATCAAGAGTTCCATTTTAGACATGATACATACAGTGGTATGGCCTGAATTTGTATACATCAAGTTGGCAGTTGTTGTAGTTGCTTAGTGGACAGGTCAAGGCAAGGGATATCAATTTGGGATCATTTGCTGTAGAGAGTATTTAAAGCCATGGGGCCAAGAAGAAAGTGTAGATAGAGGTTAAGTCCAGTGATGCATTAGTGTCCTTTCTCACATAGGGCTCCTGGAAGCTATTTGGCTTGTCCACTAATTACCAAGCTCCGAACAGGGTGCCTGCTCTCTAAGGGAGCTCAGCGTGTGAGGAAAGACAGGCAGGTGGTTACAAAACGGTGTATTATGTGTTATATGATGTGAAAATATGAGCTGGGTATTGGGGGAAAGCAGAGAAGATGACTAATAGCCTACGTCACAAGGAAGACTCCATGCTGAAGAAGGTATTTGAAAAAAGCTAATCTGAGTATGGATTTCCCAAGTAAAGGAGAGGAAACAACATGTGCAAAGGCACGAGGCAGGCCATATTGGTGAAGTTCCATGAAACAAACAAAATATATATCTATATTTCCTATTCCAAAAGCTGGAGCCATGCTTAATGGAAAGACATGAAAAACATTCCCATTAAAATCTGAAACAAGGCAGAGTTTTCCATATTCACTACTACCTTGTAACACTGATCTGCCAACACAATTAGAGAAGACAAGGAACTAATGAATTCAAAACTTGCCAGGAGGTTAGATTCTCAGTATGTGTAGATGATATGATCGTATACCTAAGGGGAAAAAATAAGAACTAATAGGAAAATTAAACTGAATACGAAAATTCAAAAAGGTGGCTATGATCAAAATTAGTACTAACAAATCAGTAGCCTTACATATGGGAACAATGATCAGCTTAAAAATATAGTAGAAGAAAAGATCCTATTTACAGCAACTAGAATAACTAGAAATAGACCCAAAATTTGATTTCAAAGAAAATACCAACAGAACTTTTTCTCACTAAACAAACTAATGTTAAACTGTATATGAAAAATACATAGTAACAAGAGTACCTAGAAAATTCTGAAAAAAGTAAAGTAAAAAAGGAAGACTGGTCCTACCAGCTGGTGTTACATAAAGCTAGAGTAATTAAAACATCATGGGACTGATTAAGAAAATAAAATCCAGAAATAAACTCCAAAACATATGAGAATGTATAATATGACAAAGGTGGCATTTCATATCAGTGGTTGAAAAACACACGATTCAGCAAATGACGTTGAGACAACTAGGAAGCCATTTAGAAAAATATTAAGCTGGATTACTAAATTTACTCATCAGATCAAAGTAAATTCTAATTAGGTGGAAATCACTAAAAAAAAAAAATAGTGGAAGAATTATTTTATAATCTTAGAAAAGGAAAAACCTGAGTATGGGAGGAAAATCCCAGAAACGAAAAAGAATAAAATTGATAAACTCAAATGCATAAAATCTTAAAATTGTGTCACAAACACAGGCACACACAAGAAAAATCAAGACAATGGCAACAGAGTGAGGAAAGCATTTGTATCACACGTAACAAAGGACCAATTCTCTAAATATCAATATATACAAACACTGTAAATCAATTTTAGAAAAAGGCCAAACACAATCGAGAAATGGACAAATGACCTGATCAGACAGCTTGCACAACACACACGCATGCATACATACACCTGTAACAAATAGATCTAGAACACTTAAAAAGATATTTAAGAAAAAGCAAATAAACCAGAAAGCAAATACACCAGATTTCTCACATTTCAGATTGGCAACTATCAAACCCCCAAATGCAACCCTCTTGGAGAGAGTGTGAGGAAACAGCCATCACTTGTGTTATTGCTGGGACTGTATATTGATGCAACCTCAGGGCAGGGTAGGTTGAACACTTACATAAAAAAGTATAACATGTATATCCTTCAACCCTGCTATTCCACTTCTGAGAATTTATCCTACAGATATACTGGCACATGTGCACAAAGATACAGCCTCAGAGATGTCCTTGCAGCATTGTCTATATTAGCAAAGGAAATAACTTAGGTGATAATCAATAAAGGACTGGTTTAATAGATTATGGCATTTCCTTACAATGTTTCAACAGAAGCCATTCAGAGATGATATGCTCTATCTGTATAAATATGGGATTACTACCAATATATAGTGTTTAAAAGTTTTAGAATAATGTGAAAATTTTCGAATTTAGAATAATACTCTACTATTTCTGCAAAAAACAAAACAAAAAAAGGATACATGCATTTATGTGTGTGTATATGAGACCAGTAACAGTGGTTGCCTTTAGGGAAAGGAACAGGATGGCTGGGATATGGAGATGGGAAGGAGGCTTACTTTTCACACTTGGAGCTCTAAGTCTTGAATCATGTACATGCATTACCTCTTAAAAACCAATTAAGTAGCAGAAAGATGAAGACAGTAGTTGTTTTACCTTGCGATTTGAGATTACAGTGTGCGTTGGGAGGAACAGAGATTAAACTGAATAATGAAATCGATCTTGTGGAATTAGGAACATTAGAGAGAATGTTGTTAACACTTAGCAGAGTGCCTGGCCCGTTTTAGGTGTCCAATAAATGTTAGCAATTATTACCCACAGATTACATAACAGAATCACACATCATTTAGTGAGGTGGGAGGTTTGATTTTGCAGGTTTAACTCGGGTAGAGCAAATTCTCCAGTTACTCTTTTTGTGTTGCACATCCAGATGGTGGAGTCTGGTAAGAGCCAGCTGTGAGTCCGGAGAGCCCTGACTGTGAGGTGAGAGCTGGGGCTTGGCCTGGAGCCACATTTCATACCCCAACATCAACCCAGAACACACCTTTCTTCTTAGGCAAATAGACCTTGCAGTAAACACCTGTCCATCCCTTCAGCACTTAAAACTCCCCCTGACCTAAAGGGGGGTGTGCCCACCCCTTGAACACAGCAATTGGATAAGGCATGGACACCTGACCCAAGCTGAGCCAATCAGCTTTTCTTCCTTGGGAATACAGGAACTTGAACCAAAGGAGAAGCAAGTCAGTTTCCCTGTGAGGCTAGAAGTATGATCTGTATACGTGGGAGCTGTGGATTAGAGGAGCAGAAAACTTCTGTCCTCCCTAAGAAAAAAGGAGGCCTTTTACTTTTCACAACAGAGGGCTTCCGGTTTGTGGTTCCAATTCCTTCCAGAGGCACAATTACATTAGTGACTTTGTTTTTTCTCAGGTGTCTCTGGGTTCTTAGAATTTGTGCCTTTTTTTCCCCCTCAGGCTACGTTAACTTTTTTTTGGTTTTTTTTTTTTTTTTTTTTTCAACTAAAACATCCAAACCAATATAGGCAGTGCAAATAGAGTAAATCTCAACCTCTCGTTGATAGTAACAAAGAGTCTGCTGAGGCTGTTGTATTTGCTTCCTATGGCTGCTGTAACAAACTGGGTGATTTAAAGCAATAGAAGTGTATGTACGACAATTATGGAGGCTAGAAGTCTGATATCGGTGTCAGCAGGGCCATGCTCTTTGAAACCTGTAGGGAAGAATTCTTCCTTGCCTCTTCCTGGCTTCTAGTGGTGGCCGTCAGTTCTCAGCATCCATGGCTTGCAGCGAGCGGCAGCATGACTTGAAGCTTTGCCTCCGCCATCACATGGTGACCTCCCTGTGTGTCTCTGTCTTCACGTGGCATTCTCCTATGGGTGTCTGTGTCCAAATTTCCTTCCTCTTACAAGGAACCAGTCTTTGGATTAGGGCCCACCTTCATGATCTTACCTGAACTTGATTATACCTGCAAAGAGCCTATTTCCAAATAAGGTCACGTTCTCAGGTACGAGGGGTTAGGGCTTCAACATATCTTTTGGGGACACAACTGAGTTCATAACAGCTGTTGGGGAAGAGAACTACTGCCACTCACTGCATTGGTTAGTATCCATCCAGGAACACAAAACCCACTCTGAGTGTTTAAAACAGAGGGGAGTCCGTGGTAACGCAGGTGGTAAAAGAGGCTGAAACGCTAAATAGGAGACAGTGAATAACCCCCAAATTAGCAAAAGCAGAAAGCTATCACCACCTCTAAAGTGAAGGGACAAAGCGAGGGTCTGTGTTAGGGGAGTCTGGGTGCCCTGATCACCCAGCAAGTGCAAGCGAGAATCACTACAGTTCTGTCCCGAGGAAGCCAGAGCCAGGGAGAAGTGGGGAGGGGAGAAATGTCTGGGCTTCCTCCTCTTCCAGATCCTCTAATCTCCTACCGAGGCCTCTCTGTTGGCTGGGGATCCAGCTGACACCGGAGCCTGCAGGGATGGCCCCTGGCCACTCAGAGAGAGCAGGGAAGGGAAAGGAGTGGAGCTGAGGGCAAGCTGACCCAGGACTGGCCCACTTACTGTGCACCAGCCGGCTCACCTAAGCCTCACAGCAGCCTGTGAGGTAGGGCTTACCGTCCTAACTTCATTGCTGGGGATGCTGAGACTCCAAGAACCTAAGTAGCTCTGTCCAGGTCACCGGCTCCAAGACCCTTTCTCTCCTGGGTTTGCACATGGGGTTGTTACAGGGGCTGTAGTTACTTCCCTCAACTACGGCAGGTTCCGAATTGATCGCTTCTCAATCTGTACTGCCCCCAAGTAGACAACACCCTTTGCCCGTCAAAGGAGAAGCCCGTCAGGAAAAGTGCAAACTCACCCACCACCGGGTCACCATGTCTATTTGCTTTCTCTCCTCCTGCCCTTTGGACTTTTCCTCGGATCTCTGGCCAGGCCTGCTCACTCGCCGTCACTCACTCTGCACCAGACCTTTAGACACCTGAATCCTGTTTCCCCCAGCTGACTCCTTTTTCATGCTTGAGGTCTCAGCACTATCATGACTTCTTAAAGAGGCCTTCTCCCACCCTCAGACCAGCCTGTCCTGTGCCGCCTGGGCTGGGATAATTCCTCTTTCATAATCCTCATGGAGTTTCTAATTCGGGGCCTGGTGTGGTGGCCTACTGAACTGTTCATTTTGGGCTGTTGTTCCTCTATGTTTCCATTTATACCAGGTTCCAGGCTTTGTATTCCTTTGCTGTGGGGATTTTTCCAGGGGGAAAGCAGAGGCTGAGTGAAGATGCTGCTCTTCATGTAAAACACTGAGCTCTGTGCTGGGGGGCAGAGGAGGGCGCTGGGCCTCCCAGGACAGGCAGCGGGAAAGGAGCCGTCCTCTTGGAGGTTGAGAAGGTGGGGGAGTGTTGGCAGATCCTGAGCTCAGTGGAAAGCAGACTGAAGTATAGCCAAGTGTAGTAGAATGGTTCGTCTCCAAGAACATTTTCTAAAGAACTCGGCCTTTTTAATGCTTTTAAATCATATATTGATATGGCTGCTGTTAAGAATAGGACAAAAAGGTATGAGGGGAGAGCGTGAAACACCTCAGAAATTGGACAGTGATGCCCACTCCCCCCACACACAAGGGTGGCCCAGGCTCTATCCTGCAGACCGCCCCCTCCCCATGCAGGGGAGAATCTGTCTGTGTCTCAGCTGAAGCCTGTCATGTGGCAGTGCCCACACGATGAATAGATGTCAGAGGGATGACTGAGCGGTGCACCCAGGGAAGCCAGCGCCTGGTCATGGCCTTCCCAGCTCCAGCAAAGACTCACGTGCCCACAGGTGGCTGGAGGCAGAGGAATTCCTCTGAGCAGCCTGCCATCTCGGGCCTCCTCACCCATCTAGCACCTTGGGCAAAATAAGGATGCCACCAGCAGCTACCCTGGAGCAGGGTCCAGAGGCCCTATCTGTGTTTTCAGAATCCTCACGAAAGCCCTGGGTTTCTGGCACAAACCTAGGAGCTGGAATTTCCTGCTCCTCTGGCAGGATGAGAGCTTAGAGTCAGCTTTGATTTCAAGAAAATAAACAAAAGTGTGTATTCTCACACATGAATCGTGGACTGAGGTTCACGGCCACTCGCTTTGTTTCATGTCTGACTTCCCCAAGTCCCCTGATAGCCAAGACAGTCTGCCTTAACTCACGGTCCAGCGCAGAGTAAGTGCTCCGTCAATATTTGCTGAATGGAGCAAATGGGCAGTCTCGGAAGGCAGATCTTGCAAGAGCGTTTCTCTGTTTCCTGCAGCCATGCCCCACGTGCATCGGCTCCAGGAGGCCTTGGGGCTGACTGTCCTCTAAACCCTGCTGCTGCAGGAGCAGACGCTGCAAGACTGCTCCGAGGGGTTTCTGTCCAGGCAGGCATCCCTTCCTGGAGAGCAATACCTCCGAAGCTGCCTCGCATCTTGGGGCTCCATGCCCATCTTTTGAATTTTCAAGTGCCCCAAGCTATTGTGAGTGCATTCTCTGTTTATATTCCAAGATGCTTGAATCTGTGCCTTGTAAAAATGCAAGTTGGAAAGTTAATTCATTCCTTTATGTCAAGGTAATTGCAATTTCACCCTAATCCTCTCTTGTCAGAGACATTTCTACAATGCAGGGAGTTATCTTTCACAAGAGACACTTCAAGGTGATTTAATAACAGCACTTGCTATGAGTCACATTTTTCCTGTAGTCATCCACTCTTTGGCTTGGGAGAATAGGGTTTCAAGTACAGAAGAGAGAAGGCATTTGGCTAGGCTCATAGCCCACTTACACACTCTCAGCCAGATGCACACCTTCAAGAAAAAAGAACACCCTAATGAGCACTTGAGGTAACTAAGGTGCCAAACAGATCTTTCAAAGCAATGCCATTTTTGTTTGTTTGCTTTAGGGCAACTGATATTCATGCAGGGCCCTGTAACATCTGAAGACACCTATGACATTGACAACTGTGCACAAAGGGGAAATTTCATACTGAGATCAATTATTAATTCAACAAATATTTTTGAGCCCCTACTACTGACTACAAGCAAAGCACCCCTGGCACTACCAGGGGTTTGGATTCAAGTGCACACAAGGCTTGCCTGCTAGCTGCCCTCACCCAGCTTAGAGTCTACAGAATAGCTTGCTCGCTCTCTCCTTCTCTCAATTGGAAGATTCGAAATTTGTCATAAAAATAATCCTTTTTTTTTTTTTACCCCAACTGCGTAGTAAAAGGAATAGGAGCGGATTCTGCTGATCTGACAAAATTCCTATGTCCCTGCACGGTGGGGAAAAGTTTTCACGTGCTTTACACTTCCTATTTCTCATCTCACACTAGCTCAGACCAAAAGGCAAAGAGCACTGGCTGGATTGTGGCTGAACTTCAGGAGATTTGAGTCTGAAAGGCCAGCAGGTGGCCCCATCTTGAAGACTTTTCAGCTCTGGAGTGGTAAAGTCTTCTCGCAGCAGCCCCACCTCTAGATGTACCATCTAATGCTAGCCTCAAGCCCTGAGAAATTCCAGCTGGAGAAGAGACCTCTCAGTGGAAACTATCTTTGAAAGGCTTACCATAATGTCTCCCAGAATAATAGACATACACACAATATACTTTTAAATCAAGACTAGGCATTGAGGACACGAGGACACCTTTGCCAAGTGCCACTTACTCCTAACTCCAGTTGGAATTTTCTGGGCATGTGGCACTCGTGTTACCTGCTGCAGGCAGATTCCCTATACCCATACGTAAAACAACCCAACTCCTAATGGAGTTCTTAGCGAGTCTCTTTCAACTGAATTTCTAAAACAAGGAATGATGTAGTTGGCAGGTAAGGACAGGTTAACAGGATTGTCTTAACAGAAACTGGTGCATTTTCAGCTCAGACTTTCACCAGCCAAGATGTTCTATACGGAAGAAAACCAAACTGTCTAAGCCATGCGAAGAGTTGCCAAAATACCAGAGAGCTGTAACCCAGACTAAAAGAATCAGGCTTGCATCTCAATTAGGAAAAAAAAAAAACAGAGAAAAGAGACTACTCTTTTTTTTTTTTTAATACTGTGTGATGTCATACTTTGAATATGGTCATTTAGGTATAAAATTATATACTTGGGAGTTTAGCCACCGTGAACCCTTTGTGAAATGAAAGGGGATAGAAGTGAATTAAATGGTGGGAGGCTTTAACTGTCTATGCGACACTTTCAACAGTTAGAAACACAAAGAGCAACAGCAGCTTTTCCTCCATGTTGACAATCACTTCTCCTCCCAGCTATTGGCTCTCCTTGGTTGGACCAGTTCCTTTGCCTTAACAGAGAATCTAAACTACCAGCAGAGCAACCTTGCGTCCAGGATACGTTCCTGTGAAAACAGAGCAGAACGTTTGAACCCGGGCTCCCTACCCCAGTCCCCTGTGGGTCTGAGTGTCTGAGGCTCCCTACGAGGGGTCCACCGAGTCACCAGCCACAGCCCCGTGGGGAGCAACTCCCCGCCCTTGCCTTCCAGGAGTTGGGTGACTCCCTCCCTCATGACCTTTGTATGAGTTAATGATCCCACATGAAATGTGCAAACACTCCTTAGGTGATTTCAAGGCAGAGACAAAAGCTTAAGCTGAGGTACCCACAAAGGGTTTTGTTAAAGCCCAACTAAATCTCTAGGTGTAGGGCCCAGGCACGGGTTCTCTCCAGGGCTGAGAGCCACTGATTCCGATGAAAACAGCTGCCTTTCTTGACCAAAATATACGGGCCAATAATGCGCCCTGTCTCCCAGACAAATAATGCAAATAAGTGCTCTGAGAAGCTGCTTTTCGTCACGCCCAGGGATGGTGGCAAGACAGCTGGAGAAAGATGGCTGTGGGGTAGGGAGGTGGTGCTGCCAGGAGCTAGATGTGTGAATCCCAAAGCAGATGTCAGTGCCTCAGATTGATCGGAAGGGGAGAGAGCTAAAGCTAGATCTTTACCATGAGATACAGGTAAGGAGCCCAAAAAGGGAGCCCAGGTAGTGGAAAAGGGGGACACGAGCAGGGCTGTCAGAAGGGAAGGGCAGCAATGGTTTGTAGCCAGAAGGAAGCCAGTTTCCACATTGCACACCCAGTAGGCTGGCCCCAGGGACAGACCTTCATCCCTGGGGAGTTCCTGCCCTCAGCTCATTGGGTGCTTAAGGTCTTCCGTGGCTATAGTTTGGTTCTGTGTATGAGAGGTTACTTGGAAGGGGAGGTGGGCTTCAGTTCAGGTCAACAAAATGAGTGTACACTTGCTGGGCATCAGGTCTTGGGATTTCAAAACACGGGACTTTGATGTAATACAGTGACAACAGAGCCAAAATCTAAGCTGCTCTGGAAAACCTGCATGAATTAGTCACTGAATTAGGGTTCTCCAGAGAAACAGAACCAATAGGATACATACAGACCTAAGAGGAGATTTATCACGGGCACTGGCTAATGTGACATTGCAGGCTGAGATATGCCACCATATACTGTCTGCAAGCTGGAGAAGCAGGAAAGCTAGTGGTCTAATTTAGACTGGGTCTAAAGGCCTGAGACCCGGGAGCTCTAGTGTTTCAGAGCAGAAGAGGAATGTCTCAGTT
>NW_006782029.1:2605827-2632634 GCF_000442215.2 Lipotes vexillifer | reverse complement strand
GAGAGAGACAGAGAGAAAGAGAGGGAGAGAGAGAGAGAGAGAGAGAGAGAGAAAGAAAAAAGAAAGAGAGAGAGAGGGAGGGGGGGAGAGAGAGGGAGAGGGGGGGGAGAGAGAGAGAGAGAGAGAGAACCTGGCCTTCTTACAACTTTCTGTTCTATTTGGGCCCTCAGTGGATTAGGTGATGCCCATCCACATGGGTAAGGAATTATATCTTTACTCAGTCTCCTGATTCAAATGTTAATCTCTTCTGGAAGCCCCTGACGAACATGCTCAGACATAATGCTTTAGCAGCTATCTCGGTGTCCCTTAGCCCAGTCTAGCTGACACATAAAATTCATCATGACAGTCACTGTACTTAAAATGCTGCAGAGAGGTAGCTCGCATAACCAAAGCTCTGGGCTTGAAGCTCTGGGCGTGCTTACGCTACTCACAACCTTCCGCCAGAGCTGGTTCCGCCATGTGTTGAAGGTTGACTTGTATTAAGTTCTCATATGCGTGGGATTGGGTATTCGTCTCCCTCGGGCTTCCTACGCAAGTCTCCTGACCACTCCCTTCACAGGCCTTTCTGGGAGAACAACTTTGGATTTTCAAAGCAGAAACTTAAGAGAGGCCTAGTGTCCCAGTGATCCCATCCTGTGATCACTGACACTCCCTTGGGACTCTGGCCACGACAACCTGTTTGCTTTAACCCAACCACACTCCTGGCCCAAGGATGATCCACTGCTCTCACCATTTCAGAGTAACCAATCCCATGTTTTCTACACTGAGCAACACTTAAAACTATCCCTTAATAAATCATGTTGCATCTCTGTTACTGGGTCCCCTATTCTCTCTCCAAGTTCAGCAGCCCCCAAGAGCTGCCGTGCTGAGTCCTAGTTGCATATTAGAATCACCTGAGAAGCTTGAAAAAGGGCTGGTGCCTGGTCTTCCACCACTCAATATTCTGATTTAATTGTGCTGAGCTGGGGCAGTGGTGATGGTGGGGTTTGTTGTTGTTTTTTTTTAAACTTCACTAGGCTTCTTAATATTTCAATCAATTACTGCTCATCGTTTTTAGTGAGTGAGTGCTTATAACTAACCTCCCTGCCTGATTAAATGCAGCCCCTGCATTTCCCCCTCGACGCTGTTTAGCGATTAGCCATCTCCGGCTCTCTAAGTGGAAATCTGAAGGTTAGCAGGACCTTCTTTGCCCAAAAGGGAAGCCTGACATTTTTAATGAAACTAAAATATACCAACTGTTCTTGGTGAAATTATTCTGAGAGGTTTCTAAGAATTTCCCACAACATTGAAGGTTGGTAGCTTAGAGTTTATTGACCCCAAACGGGAGGGCGTGTTTGTGGGATAGAGTTCTCATTGCCATCTTCCTACTCTCTTTGTATTTAATGGCCTTAAAAGTACTGACATCGAAGCAACATGAATTGTCCAATCCAACTTTAATCCAAAATTCTTGGTCATCAGCAATGCCTTTTGCAGCTGCAGAAAAATCCACTCCCAAATTTTGCTACATTCTCACCCTCTCCATCTAACAAAGAAGAAACAAACTGTCAATTGTCTGACCTGCTTGAATCTGTTTATCTCAGGGAGTTTTTAAAAAATGTTTATGTTGTGGGTCAGGGGAAGGAATGGTGAGGGCTGGATTCACTTCAGGCTCCCTTCTAGTTTCTCAGTGAACTTCGAATATATGCCATCTCTTGATACTTATATTTAATCTTGATTCCAAAAGGTGGAAAATGTGTTCTCCACCATGCAGGAATATCTCAAGACTCTTTCAACCCAGAGTCAAAACACCAGCTCCTAGTTCTGAGATACCTCCCAGACTGAGCTGGGCCTCCTGGATTTTCACTACATATTTTCTGCATCTCTACAGATTTCATGATCTTAGCTGGGTTTGTTTCCTGTCTCCCTCCCACGAGGTCCTTCAGAGCTGAGGCTGCATCTTTTCTTCTAAATGTATCCAGCTGGACACAGGAAGTACTCAAATGTGTGGCTATGAAGAATGACCCAATGAATGAAGAATCAATTCCCCACAAAGCTGGCTGAAAGTAGTCTAGTTGGAGGACAACAGAGAAAGGTCAGGGCCGCCAGTGCCCTAGCAGAGGCTGGACTGCCAAGATTTATTGCTAAGTCTTCTGCTTTTGCCTCCACTTGTCCACTGTTATTTTGCCAGGTCAATATCAGTAGTTGTTGAATAACATTCATTTATACATTATTTAGTAGGTGCAATCAGTCAAAGTCCCCATGATCATGGCCCGGCTTTTTAAATTGGCCTCTTATCTGTAAACACATTTCCTGAGCTGCTCTATCTTTTCATCTGGTCTAGGTGATCTATAGCGATATCCCAGAACCTGCCCATTTTCTTTTTAATCCCCTGATGGATTATAAATAGCCTGCTCTGAACCTTCCCAAAGCTTTGAAGGTAAATTTCTGCTTCCTAAATTACTATCAACCTCTTGCTCCACACTCAGACCCCTTCAGGAGGCTGCCCTACTCCCCCAGGACAGAAACACAAACACCTCCTGCACTTCTCTGCCCTCGGGCTGAAGTTAACACTATGGCAACGACCGACGTGCAGAACGATGGCTGGGAATACACGCATCCCTCACTGCTTCCAACGCTTAAGAGAGGTGATTAAAGAAGAGAAATCTAGCATAAAAGAATGGCAGGGGAAGAAAGCACATGAAAGAGAACAGTGAGTGAGAGGGAAAAGGCAGTAGCAAGAAGAGACGTGAGAGAAACCAGAGGAGTACAGAAATGAGGACAGGAAGGCAGAAGTGAACAGAGGGCAACAGGCAGAGCCCCGACTTGCTTTATTTGACCTTAAGGCACCGCACTTGTGCTGAAACACTCAAGTCTACCCAAACACCTCCGATGTCAATGCCGTTACAAAAGGCAAAATGGCCTGGAAAGAACTCGGCTCTCTGATGTCTCGTGGATCCTTTTTACTTTACGCACAGAGAAAAAGAGTCCCGTTGCCTGCCTTCCTAGATTTCAGAGAAACTCCTCCATCAACACCACAGTTTTCAAGATCCACTTTAACGAGCACCTCAAGATATTCACTTACGGCAGGACTGAGCTTTCAAGACTCAACTTCAGGCCCTGCTTATAAAATTCACTCACCTGGCAAACCGGAACCCTCTCTTCCCCAGCTCCCAGGGGATGCCACTCGGACCAGAGGTGAGCAGGCAGCTTGCCCTTCTCTGGGCTCCGTTCTTTCTGTGTATTCATTTTGCATTTCCAGTTACAGCCTAATCCATTAAGAAGCACTTATTCTCAGCAAGCCTCCTGAGCAAGCTCTAATTTGCCACTTCTCAGTACAAACTCATTTTTACATTCTGGCTCAGTTACTGACATGAAATTAGGCAGAGCAGCTCCCAACCTTCAGCACTGCCCTTTCTGCCTCTCCCTGCATCAGGCTCAGCTTGGCTTTCTCCCACTTCTATGCCAGCGGAACCAGCCTTAGCTTTGCCGAGCATCTGTGGGGCTTAGCAGATGGGGTGGCAGTTAATAAATCCAGTCCATACAAAGCCACTAGCAAAAATGCACACAGGTCAGCCTCCACCTTCTCTGAGCATGCTCCAAAGGCATCCTTAAACATAGCTATCATTATGAGCCACTAAACTCTGAACAGCCAAGCCTCCTTTACCATTTATGTTCCCTCCTACCCCCACAAGAGGGTACACCCTACTGATACGGAGTGAACTTAGTATTTTAGGATCCATGGCTATACATCTGGAAGACACAGAACTCTGCAAATATGCTTCCAATGGCTTAATCTTTGGGATCAGGACCCCTCTTCCCCGAAACTAGCATTTATTCTGTTTTTGCTATGTTCTAGGCATTGTGTTGATTTTCTTGCATTATCTCTTTTAATCCACCCCCAAACTTCTGAGTCATCCTTAAAATAGCAGTCAGATGATGATGCTCCTCTGCACAGGACCCTCCAAAGGCCTCCTGTCTCACTCAGAAGAAAAGCCAAGTCCTTGCTACAAGCCATGGGGAGACCCCTGTGATCTCTCCAACCAGTAGAACAGTCGTGTTTCCTACGTAGCTGCCTTTCAGCTTCTCCCCTCCAGCTGTGCTGCTCCTCCCGCTGCTCCTCCCATGTGGGATGCTCCCTCCCTTTCCTGGGAGTCACATCACTTGTCCTTTTTACTCTCCCTTGTCCCTACACAAATGTCACCTTCTCTGTGGGAGCTTCCCTTGTCCTCCCAGTATACATAGAGCCTCACCTCCACCCTACCTTCTACATTCTGCTGACCTTTTCTCCATTCCAACTCTACCCCAACCTGTTACACATTTGTTTACTGTCTCGTCCAACTAGAATGAAGCTGCAGGAAGGGAGGACTTTGTTTTGTTCCCTTCTGAACCCCACAGTCTAGAACAGTGTTCTTAATGAAACACTCCTGAATACATAAATGAAGGAAGGTATTCTTCTTACCTCCATTTTACAGTTGAGAAAGAGGTGTAGGGTGACGGGTTAACCTGTCTAAGGTCATAAAGCCGATATATGACAGAGCTGCACAAATAGTACTAAGGGCTTATCAATCTCCCTCCCCAAGCACAAAATGCCTTTGTGAGAAATATTTTTGCCAGGCTCATTCAACTGGGGGTGATTTTGACCAAAAGAGGAAGCAGATATGGAAGATGATGACCAATAAATCAGTGGGAAGCCAGGTCTAGAACCTGCCACGCAGCCTCACATTTCCTCCAAACTCGCTTAACTCATGGGTTCTCCTCTCCTCACTCTTGACATGAACCAACTTAAATCCTTCCTTAAATATATACCATAGAGCACTAAAGTGGAGATCACACAAATTTTTCAACCATTTGAGGAACAATTTGTTGTTGTTGTTCCTTGTAAATGTTTTGAAGCTATTTACCAGATGACACTTCTGTAGAGAGGGAAAGCTTATATAAAATGAGGCAACTTCACAATATGCTAGAGTCTATAAGCTCCTATAGGGCTGATACTATGCTTTCTTCTCCCTGATTATCTCACTGAGATTGACCCATCACAGGCATTCAATAGATGTTTAGTAAACAAATGAATGTAACTGGAAAAGAAATTTCAGTTTTTCCTAGGAACAGATTGGATACTGGTCATCTTGTCCGGGCCAGCCAATTCCATCCACCTCTATGAAAAGGGTGGTAACCATCTGAGAAATTTGATTAGGGGCCGAGGAGTTAATCACATTTGAGGAAAGTCATAATCCCAATGGAAAGTTTGAAAAACAAAATATATAACTAGTAGAATGGAATCTCCTCAATGACAAGAGAGAAACCCAGAGCAGAATCTGTCACATTAGTCCTGCACAGGGATACACAGGATGGGATGGGAGCTCCAAAAGCCAAGCTGGGAGGTGGACTGCTTTCCAACCACTAAAAACATCCCAGAAGGAAAGACAAATGGCCGTGATTTACAAACCAGAAAGTTGAGTTGGTAAAGCATAAACAGGCTGTCTATGGAAATCCAAGCTGACACCTTCTAATATATATATATATATTTTTTGTTGTTGTTGTTTGTTTGTTTGTTTTGTTTTGTTTTTTGTTTTTTTCCTTCCTCTGCTCTCTTCATGCAGGCTTCAGAGCTCTGCCACATTTCCCTTCAGGGGAGGAGGATGGAGCCTAGCTAAGGAGCAAAAATTCCTTCCCTGCTTCCTTGAGTCTCTCCAAGGGTCTGGGATATCAGGAAGTGCCTCCAAATCCACAGCACTTTCAGGTCAAGAAACAACATTGCTCCTTATCCACTACCAAGCTCCAGCTGAGAGGGAGGCTCATCCCCCCAAATGAGGGATTACCCAGCTGGCAGGTCCAGATTCCTTTTACTGACATGGCAACAGAAGTAACGTCTCCTTAAGTGTCAGTTGGACCTAGTGACTTGCTTCTAATGAATAGAATATAGCAAAAGGTGATGGATCACTTCCATGATTAGGTTATAAAAACTATGACTTCCATCTTGCCAGCAGACTTTCTGCCTGCTGGCTTTAATAAAGCAAGCTGTCAGCTGGAGCAGCTCACACGGCAAGAAAGTGACGGTGTCCTCCAGCCAACAGCCAGCAAGGAACTGAGGCCCTCAGTCCAACAGCCTGTGAGGAGTTGAGTCCTGCCAACAACCACTAAATGAACTTGCAAGTACATCATACCCAACTTGAGCCTTGAGATGACTGTGGCCTAGCCAGCAGCTTGTCTGCAACTCTATGAGAGGCCCTGAGCCAGAGGACCCAGCTAGGTTAGGCCTAGATTCCACAGAAACTGTGAGATAAAAAAATATGTGGTGTTCTAAGCTGCTAAACGTTGGGGTAATTTGTTACACAGCAACAGATAACTAATACAAGGGTAATGAAAATGTTGTGAGATGCGTGTAGCAGAGGTTCATGCTGAAAGTGCCATGAGAGCACAGAAGTTTGGGGTTGCAGGACACTTACAGCATACACCCTGTGGAGGGGAGGAGTATGGGACCCCACCTAACAAAGCAAAGCTGTCCATGCTTCTCCCACCCACCACAGCTGCCCATGTCTCCAGTGAATGAAGCCCAAGTTTGTTAGTCTGGCAAGAAGGACTGCCATCATCTGGCCTCTACCTACTTTTCCAGTTTTACCTCCTGCTTTCCCCCTACCTGTAGCCTATCTTTGAGTCAAATCAAACTAGATGTAGCTGCCCCCATTACTTTCCCCTTTGTCCATACTGTTCCCTCTTCCTAGAATGCCTTCCTGTACAGGCTGTTACATGCCTCCTGGGTGCTCTGCGGAACTCCACGCAAACCCCTATACCTGGCCCTGCAATGACTCCCTCATGCCATACATTGCCCTGCCTGCAAACTTTGATTTTCTTGCCTAGCACCCCCTCTAGCTCTAAGACCTGTAACTGAGCTGCTCCTTCAACTTGGTATCCTCAGAGCCAGCTCACAGCCTGGAAAATCACTTCAGTCAGCAGCTGATGAAAGAATAACCACGGGGTGGACCTGCTAGGAAGATGAACAGTTATTTATTGGTTTAATTATAATTTCTATCACACTATTGAAATAATAGGCAGCTTATAAGAAGACCTGCATTCAGGAAAGTCAGGAGCACACAAAATCAAAGCCACATAGGAGGATAAAAAAGCAAAGCCTCCAAAGCTGATGGTATATTTGTCACAATGGAGGATGACATGTCACTCTAAGTTTGCCCTGAGACAAGCAAGCTTTTCTAAGAATTATTAATTTGACTACCCCTTGAGCTTTGGTGCCTGTTGAGAGAACTCCATTAAGAGAAGAGAATGGCTTTGGCAAGACTTACCACAATTATTCAAGTTTCCATCCTATGTATCAGTTCTATTCACCAATAACCAAATCAACAAAGAGAAAGGGGAGGGGATAAAGAAATCAATATCTAATTTTAATGCCCTTCAAGAAATCCGCCTTCCTTCTCATTTGCTACCAACTGAAATGGACAGGCTGACCCAGAGTTAGGAATCAACACAGGAACCACTCAAGGAATGAAACCAACACCTTCCTCATAAGGGGATGTTCAGGGAAGAAGGTAGCAATTACACTTTCTTAGAGCAAATATATTTCCTATGAGGTGTAGCCATCAGGTAAAGATATTTGATGAACCTTTTAAATACCTTTAAATCAGTGGCATCTTAGCTTTCCATTTTGAAGAAAGAGAAAAATTGATGACTTAGTTTGTCAAAAATTTGCTTCCATACAAATAAACTTATTGTCCTGAAGGATTTCAATGCAAGATCAATCCTGACCAATAATGACCCTTGCAGAAAAGGCTTTGAATCCTATGAAAGTAGGATGACTTGAAAAAATAAATACTATTCCTGTTCGATCAACTTACTGGGAATCACCATCGTCACTGGTCCACAGAAAACATCCAAAACCTAAGCTGAAATCGCTGTTCCTTTAGGTCATAAATCAGTGCTACAGTCAAGTCTGTGGAGACTCTGCAGGACAAATGGCTTTGAGTTTGTACAAGTTGGTGAGGTGTGAGGACACCATTGGTGGGTTGGGGACTCAACTGTGTACGTGTGCTGGAAAACCACCTGTGAGGAAGACTTGGATGACTCTGTACAAAAATTCTTGGGTCTGAACATCCAAACTGGAGATCATCTTGAGGTTAACAAAGCTACAAAGGAGAAGGCTACATAATCTCAGGGAAACAATTTTTCGACCTTGATTACTGAGTAAAGACATGAGGAAATCGCTCATTTACTGAAAGGCAAAACTAAAACAGTAAGAATAAACAGTGATCTTCTTATGCTAGAATTGCTAACAAATTGGATCATGTCAAAGAAACTAAAAATTTATACTTGGTGCGGGTTAGTGGAATCAGGACAGACTCAAGGTTTCAGTGCCAACATGTTGTCTCCATCAGAGAAAATTCGATTGGTGCATTCTTAAGTACTTCTGGTTTATTCTTATCCAGATGGATTTGCATCTGATTTGCCTCTTTCCTACACACTGTGCTTTAGAACAGGGGTCCCCAACCTCTGGGATCTAATGCCTGACGATCTGAGGTGGAGCTGATGTAATAATAATAGAAATAAAGTGCACAATAAATATCACGTGCTTGAATCATCCCGAAACCATCACCCGACCCCTGGTCTGTGGAAGAATTGCCTTCCATGAAACCGGTCCCTGTTGCCAAAAACGTTGGGGACCACTGCTTTAGAACATCCCTCCCTCTTTCTTACTGTGAACCTATCAGATGACCTAACAGGGAACTACACATCACTTTCCAGGCAGCCATCAACACACAGAAACTCTGAGGAGAATCACTTGAGCACAGTAGCCCGTGCTACTTGTGCAATGCCCCAACCTTGGTACGCCACCAACCCCACCCAGCCCAGGAATATTGGCCACACGGGCAAATCAGCCAAATGCAGGGACTGAGAGTGGATTTGTGGGCTAAATTATAAGTCACTGGAAGTAAAGGCACAGCTTTAAGGCCTTTGTCTCAGGATCCTAATTAGCTCTACAGTGTTTCCTACAATTCCCTGGTAAGAATCGCCTAAAGAACTTGTTAAACCTAACTCTAACCCCCAGAGTCTGGATCAGGAAGGCGAGGATAGAGATGGACTCCAGAAATCTGTATCCCTAATAAGTCCCTGATTAGCATCAGGGACCCCTGGGAAACAGAATCCTGATAGCTGAAGGTGCCAGAAGATTGTTGCTAGGTCCCCAAACCTGGCTGCACGTTAGGAACTTTAACGATCAGGATTTGTGGCCCCTGTTCTAGGCTGCCTGAATCAAAATCTCTAGCAGTGGGAACGAGGACTTCAATTTTTACACTCCTACCCTGGCTGCACATTAGAATAATCTAGGGACCACTTGAAATTACCAATACCCAAGGCTTTGTGCAAAAACATTGAATCAGAGCCTCTGGAGAGGGAATAGCTTGTAAAAGCTCCCTGGGTGATGCTGGTAAAACCAGACCACAGCTCAGCCTGTGGGAACCACAGAGGTAGATGGTGTAGGATGATGCTGACGTCATCGGGTTTTCATCTTTATTCGACAAACCAGAGCAACAAGGAGCAACTACACACCAACTTGGTGGCAGACGCTGCGAGGCTGGTTCCTTTGTCCTGTCAGTGCCCCAGACTGCTCTCTGTGCATTGCTTTAAGTTGAACTACTTATTCAGGGCTTGTGAAAACTCAGAGCAGATTAAGAAGTTTGCCATCAGCATGGGAATAAGAAGGCCGGGAGCCCAGAAAGGCTGTTCAGTCTGTCTGCCAGTTAGGGATTTCCATATTGCTTCCAACAAGTCCTAACCACCTGATGGTTCGCTCAGGAGTAAAGAGTCTCTATCCCAGCAAAGTGGATAGGAAACTCTGTGGCCACGGCGGCTACATTTTCACAAGCTCCTCAGGAGAGTGCCTGGCACACAGTAGGTACTCAATAAATATCTGTTGAATGACTGACTGAATTTCCATCACCACAGCTAAAACCTTAAATAACCTTTCAATACGGTTCACTGTAGGTTTTTCTCCCATTTCTGAAAAAAAAAATCACTACTACAGTCATCATCACAAAGTATGGTATCTTGAACAAGTGGAACTAGCAGCAAAATTGCTTTAATTTTTAATGTGGGGATGGACAAATTCTACTTAGATATATAAGTAGAAGTTTATCTGCTTAAACTTCCAGAAGGATGGGGATTTCAACACTGGCATCGCCCCACTGTGGTGGGCGCAGTAATAGCCCCCCAAAGATCCTAATTCCTAAAACCTGCGAATATATTACTTTAAATGGTAAAGGAGGCAGGTACGATTACGATTAGTAAAGAAACTTGCGATGGAGAATTTATCCTGGATTCTCTGGGTGGTCCAAAGGTAATTACAAGAGTTCATAAAAGATGGAAGACGGAGGCAGAAGGTGGAAGTCAGGGAAATATTTTAAAAAGCTATACTGTTGATGCTGAAGATGGAAAAAGGGACCCTGAGCCAAGGAATGCAGGCAGCCTCTAGAAGGTGGAAAAGGCAAGGACATCAATTCTCCCCTGGAGCCTCTGGAAGGAATGCAGCCCTGCGGACACCCTGATTTTAGCCTAGTGAGACACATTTCAGACCTCTGACCTTCAGAACTGTAAGATAATAAGTCTGTGTTGTTTTAAGCCGCTAAATTTGTGGTAATATGTTATAGCAGCAATGGAACATTAACACATCACATAATGTTTAAGGGAAAAAAGAATACAGGGAAAAATAGTGACTAAGGTGGCGTTTCTTTGCATTTCAACATAGCAAAGGGCTACACTGGGGTCCTCTACAAAGTGATGTGGCTGACCACATCCCATCAAAACTGTGGTATGGCTTTTAAGAGTACAATGCTGAAATAAGAGTTACAGAGATGCTCACTATAAATTAAATCACAGGACTATACGATAACAGTGGCCATTTCTACCTGGTATACATGTCTGCTTTTAAAAACAAAAGGAGTGATATCATTCTAAGCTGTATATGGTAACTGAGCAGAATGTCTGTCTAACCAAGGTCACAACCTGGGCTTATTCCAGGCGAAATGGCCAATATTATTGAGAGGATGGTCTTCCACCCAAACACCCTTCACCAAAATGGTAAGCCACAGTTGCAGAATGTCTGTCTAACCAAGGTCAGAATGTCTGTCTAAACAAGGTCACAACCTGGGCTTATTCCAGGCGAAATGGCCAATATTATTGAGAGGATGGTCTCCCACCCAAACACCCTTCACCAAAATGGTAAGCCACAGTTGCCTAAAGATGGCAAGGATGATAAAACTGTACGATAGCCCCCCTTCAGAAGATGTTATAAAGTCATGTTTGAAAGGGCACGCTGTCTCCCTGTCCTTCTAAGACCCGAGACTCATTCATGGCATGGCTGTGTAAGACTGGGAAGTTTGTAGCCATACAAGGGGACAAAGCAAATGGGCTCCTAAAGGGGTTGAACCTCTGACCTCAGCTTCACAACATTAACCAAGCTCATCAAGGGGAAATGTGTTCAATCCAGTTTTATGTGACCTAGCTCTGAGGCCAGAAAGAAACCTGAAAATTTTGACGTCTTACCTCTGCCTCCTTTTCCTTTCCACAGGCTGAAAACAGCTACAAAGGCAGCAGACAGTTATGTAGCTGATAATCATCCTGCAAGAACCTGTATGTGAGGATGGTCAATGGCCATGGCTGTTTGAGTAGTGGGCACATCACAACACGTGGACAACTAGGATAAAGATACTTGAGGATGAATTTGTTATTCCCATCTCACAGATGAGAAAACCAAGGGGCAGGAAAGGTTAGGGCTTTAGGGCTAGGAGTGGCAACTCTGTGATTCAAAACCAAGCCTTTCTGACTCCAATGTCAGTGATTTTTGTCATCATAATACACTACCTTTAAAACAGTAGCAGAATAAGAGAAGTTTGGAAAAAGAGGCAGCAGAGAATGACAATGTAGCAACCCCCTCGCAAGCCAAGAGGTTTATTTACAGCCATTCATTCATTCAACACTTTTGGAGTATTTGTTCTATCTATACTAGCAATTATACCCGTGCAACTTGGAACCACTAAAACATCAAAGGATATCAGGTAGCAGGACCTAGAGGCAGAGTAGAGAGCACCAAAACTCCAGAACATGGTCCAACAGTGAGAGAACCTGACAACTGAGCAGCTCCAGCAATGAGTGGGGAGAGGTTGTCGAACTCCCAGGAAGCAGCAGCAGCAGGCAGAGTGACTCAGCAGGTGGCAATGAAGAGGAAGTATCTTGAGCAAAGGCGTCAGATATCCTGTTTGGAAAAACACCACAACCTCAGCATGCAATAGGCTCTGAGAACAGGGCCAGGGACCCAACATGTTGTATGTTGCATATATTGTAGAAAGGACTGATCGTCTACTGGCCTATTCATCTATTCAAATGATAGGCTAACACAGGGGAAGCGGTGGGGGAGTGAGGGATGGCTTCAACCACCATGGCTCTTCAGCAACATTGGAAATGCCCTTTACACCCTGGATCCTAAGGGCCTGCCCCTACCACCATGGGGATGCTCTTCTGTTACCATGGAGAGCCCAACCACCCTTTATCACGTACATGCCTAAGTGATAGAAACAGAAATCTGAGGGTAAATCTTCAGTTCTGCCATGTCCCAAAGTGTGTCCCTTGGAAATAGGATGACCTACCACATACCCTGGTTTGTCAAAGACAGCCCCAGTTACTCACGTTGTCCTGGGATAATTACTAATAGTGTCCCATTTCCTCCTCAAAAATGTTCCGGCTTGAACCATGGTCACCTAACCCAGAAAACCATTTCTGGGGATATGAACAGCTGTGCTGTCCTTCTGTGAACCTGTAGCATGCCAACTTATGTTGTAAACCTTGAAGAATGAAATCTCGTATAAAAATGATGTTGATGAAGGAACTTCAAAGCAAAACATCTATTATTGTCTTGTGTTAACTACTGTTGTGTTACATACAATTTGAGAAATACTGTGTTCAAGTAAACAAGTTTGGTGGCTGTTGGCAGAATATATGGCTTCCCAAAAATTTAACAGAGTAGCGCGTCATGAATTTCCAAGAGGGTCAAATCCTGGGCAGTTTTTCCAAACTTACTTAAACACAAAACCTTTTTTCATAAAATGTCAAAAAGAGGTCAATGTTTTACAGAATACTCCCACATTTTCACTCAACAAATATGGGTGCCTAGTCTGTCCTGGAATTGTTCTAGGTCCTGGAGTCAGCAGTATAACAAGACAAAGCCCTTGTGCTCATCAGGCTTACATTCTAGTGGGGGAGAAGGGCAATAAACCTGTAAACAAATAAATATTATAATGTGGAAAACAATGGTCTATCCCCCCAAGTGATGGATATTCAAAATAAAGACCACAAGAGTCACCAATTCTGAGGAATATTCATGAAGCAATCTGTCTTCAGACATGAGTTGGCAATGATCCATGTCTGTCAAAAGCCATGAATCGATGGGCACCTTGTTTTCTGAGTAGAAGTTTCCTTTAACAAGTCTCCCCTTTGAGCTGAGGGTACTTCGTCTGTCATTAATATATATGTGCCTCTGGCGGAGTCCATCTGCCTTTGGCTTTTGTTTGTGGACTGGATTCATAATATGTGCCTTTAATACTCTTTCCTGTCCTTTCTAGACGGAGGTGCTATTTAAAATAGCATCACTTTCTTTCCAAAGACATGTGTATAGTTGCCTAGCACCCAGGGAATAAATTAGAACAAACGGAGAGTTATCACATTCTATGCCATACTTCCCCCCCCCTAGGGGTGGGATGAGGAACAAGGAGGTGCTTTAAAAAAAAAAAAAAAAATGCACACACACACACACACACACACACACACACACACACACACACACACACACAAATCTCCTACCCTTTGATTCTGTGCAGAACAGAGACCCATATTGAAATGAATAAGCCAAGTTAAAACTTTCCCTCCTGGAACAAAGCAAAAGGAAAGCCTCTTTATGTTGCAGGGGCTATAGATGCCACGGGCTGAGCCTGTCCCAAAGCTTCCCTCCACTGCTCACAAACTAAGCCATCTTGCTGCATTTAGCACTTCTCACCAGACCACCCACCCAGACGCGGATACACAAACCACATGTGTGAGGAATGCTGTTCGGCTAGGAAATCAGTATCAGTATTTCAACCTTATTACTTGCACAGACGGCTCTTTTAGTGCGACTCATTTGTTTTATCTTTTCAATAGCTTTGATTATTTTCTTTTAATGGCCTGGATTTATCCTTTTCTACCCTTTTGAAACTTCAGAGCCCTGCAGTGGAGGCCCGCATGTGCTGGAAGACATGATTACGAGGGAAAAGGAGCAAATTGCTTTGCCTTTATTCACCACTATCTCCCCAGTCCCTGTGGCCACCTATTCCGTGCAGACGGCCCAGCGCCCTGCATTATCATCAACGTGGACTCAAGGAGCCTTCCCAGTCAGGTGGTAGATTATTTTTGTTGTTATTTGACAGCTATAGGGCCCAGTTATAATTACTGGAGTGTTTTTCCGTTTGTGCCACGTACGTCTCTCCCTACCGCGTGGGAACCACATTGGTCACCCTTCTCTAATTAAGGGGAAATTAAGACCAAGGGGCCAAGCAGACAGCCCAGGGCAAGTTAACAACCTCTGGAAAAGACTGGAAATGGCCCTAAAGGGGAGGGGCCACATAAACAGGAAGGTGTGGATACTATTAGCAGGCAGAGAAAGCAGAAGCCTTGAAATGTGCTCAGGCTTCTCTATTTGGGTGGTATTCCAGTCAAGGAGAGCCATAAAATACCCATAGCAACTCCACTAGTCAGCTCATTAGTTTTGGACACTATATCCCCAAATTCCCAAGCAGAGAGGTCTTGGCGTCAGGCCTCAGTTGAGCTGCCATCTCTCTCCAGGACCCCTTGCGTATCCAAGTGGGACCATAATTCTGGGAGACGGTGAAACAAATGTACTGGGGGGAACTGGGGCTCAGTGCTCTTCCCGTGTGAGAACACTTGGAGACGACAACCTGAGTTGTCTTCAGCAGGCCCAGGATGCCCACCCTGACTTTCTCCATGCTGCAGAAAATTTCAGGCCATTATTTTAAAATAAACAAACGAATATCTATGCTGAAACAAGGGAAGAGATTAGTCCAATTCAAGCCTGGTCATTCAAAAGCCTAACTGTCAGCCGAGCCCATCTGGGACTGATGCTTCCACACCTAAAATCAGTTGCTAGTTGATAAGATACCAGGCAGTCCACTATCATCCCCTCATGGCTTGTTGCCTGAAGATAAGGTGAGTTTCTCAAATCTAATGTCTCTTTACTCTTAAAGAGCATTACACAGAGCATTACATCCAGTGCCTTGGTTCCTTGCCAAGCTGAAAGTATTCTATTCTCTTTGTTGCAGTAGCTTTTCTCCTTCCTGTCCAATCAAAAGGTAGCATTTCTTGTCACTAGAGTAAATGCAAGGCCTTTGTTTAGTTTATGAACAAAACCTCTGGGAGAAATAGGGGGAAAAAGAAAAAGAACACCATGCACAAGTAACCTGGTTTATTCCAAGAATGTACCCTACCATTTCTTGTCCAGTCTCTGCAGAGCTTAAAGAATGTACTGGTTTTAGGACACAGAAAGTGGTGCTAGACCCTAGGGACTCACAGATGAATGGGGCACGAACTGTGCTCTCAGCTGGTTCTGATCTCGCCATTCTTTCTTCCTTAAGACCAGCATCACTTCTTGAGAAAGGCTGGGGGCTCATCTTTCCTGTATGCAAAGGGAAACCAAACTTTGATCGAATGACTCTTTACAACGTACAGTCTTACTGAATTGTTAAGAAAACGGAGCCACAACGGATTCGATATGAATTTAAGTGAAACAGCTATTTCTGTCCATCTGTACTTACATTTCAACATGGGTTTTAGAGATGGGAAATACATCTGACGAATGCCTTGTAGTTCACATAATAGCATCTACACACACATACACAGTGTATCTTTCAACATAACTACACATACACACTCCATTAAAAAAAAAGATACTGACAGATTTATAAAACGTACTGGCCTTGCACTGTTAATCTCAAGAATACAATTTACTTAATTTATTTTTGCACTGCATGGTAGCTCTGGCCACCGTTAAGGATCTGTCAACATTTCCATCATAACTCTATTTTCAGAATACTGGAGTACAAGCGCCAAAATATATATTTACAGTTTACAGACAGAGGTGGCTTTGTCTTCCTTTGACTTCTTCAATGCATCTTTAGAAGGGATATTTGGGGACAGCAGTGCCTACGTGATAAAAAGGCACCGTATAAAACAAAAGAGGTCAAAAGATGTCGACTTCCAGCCCGACTAGACTAAATCATGGGAATCGACTCTTCAGCATTCATGGCAGCTGTAGTAGTCATTATACTCATAGCTTTAGAGCAATAGTCCAAAGCAAGATGATGTGTGTACACATGGAGTACAAAGCATTAGTACACAAAAATGCTAAGGGTGGAAAGTAACGAGCATGCAGCAAACTAGTCCAGAGCTGGTCACCGCCACAGGGAGAAAAATGAACACACACCACCCAACACCAGCACTGACCACTTCCAACACTGAACATCCAACTCTGTCACCTGGGGAGAGTTAAAATATTTACGAATAAAGTCTCTCTTAAACAATATGTCAACTTGTTAACATGTGCGGGGCTTGAAACAGTATGTGGGATGTTATGCATGCCTAAACTGTCTATTTTAAAGAGTAGATAGGTCTGTAAAAGGTATCAGGAGAAACATTTTTGGTGGAAGAAAGTTTTCAGTGCAGGAGAACCAATTTTATTGGCTCTTTCCACAAAATGTGGGTAATTATTCAGATTAGAGAGATTTGCTTCGCAATTTTAAAATGTTTAGGACACTCTCCTAGGACTTTTTTCCTCTACAGTTTTTGTTTCCTGATCTTAAGTTTTTATGTTCTCCCCAACTTTGACACAATATGCAAGCATATATAGACATCTCTATTTGTCTGCATAGAGCGAGAGAGGTGGATTATGGTGAAGAAACAAAATAGCTGCAAGCATTTTTGTTGCTAACACATCTGCTATATGCTAAGATAGAAGCACCCCCTCTCATACATATCCTGCTTTGAAACCAGGGGCAGAAGGTAATTGGTAAGGGGGAAAAAAGTTCTGTACATGTTTCCTTCCCCTCAAATTACTGGGGGAAAATTTAAAGAAAGTTTATCATACTCTGGCTGGCTTAAACCACAGTCACACTCACCCAATTAATTTTATTTAGACCAAAAAATTAAACCCTGCCATTTTCCCTTTGTGCTTAAAAAAAACCAAAGCCACCATTAGAATACACGCATGCCAAAAATCTTTTAACAGGTTTCAAAGGTGAGTGTATATAAACGTGGCAGAACTGAGTGGGTTACTTTAAGTGTAACTATTTGAATTTAATGGAAAGGGGATTTATTATTTCTGCATTTAAAAATTAGATGAGAGCAAGAGTTCAACTTCTAAAAACTCAACAGCATGACTCTTATTCTATTGGAATTTCATGGAAAATTCATTTTGCTGTCTCTATGAATAACAGAAGGGCAAGTTTTCCTGAATTTTATTAATTTACAGATGATATTCTGAAGACATTTACTTTATTACCTAAATTTTAGGTCTAAAGTTTATCACTGTAATAGCTTCCCTTCTTGCTCTCCTTTTTGTCTGGTTACTTATGTTAACCAGTTTCTTGGTTAGTAACCTAGGGAACAAAAAAATCTTTACATTGCCAAATCATGGTTTTGGCCACACAATTTAGATACAAAAATAAAAATGGCCCAAACTACATATATACATTTCTAGTTAAGCTATATAGATATTTTAGTTAAACCACATACATTTCTGGCTTAATTAGAATATGTGGATTAGCATTTAGAAATTTTTAAAGATTTTTAAATGTTGCAAAAAATTCCATATAAGCATTGCCCACCCCTTTCACCTGTAAAGTTAAAAAAAGAAACAAAACACAACTAAAACCACTCAATTCATCAGTCACCTAATGTCCAAAATGACTCAGAAAGTTTCTCTGTAATTAAACATTGAGAAGTGGACTACAAAACAAATGCTTCAAGGTCAGTCATGCCAATCATCAAGAGTCATAACATTATTGAAAAAGTACACTTGTCCTCAATGGGATGCTTCTGAAAAGTAATTTACAAGGAGCATGGCTGTATTATAATTTTTTTTAAAGGAAAAGACAGTGTCTCTGGATAGAAAGAAACAATGTTAAAAAAAAAAAAATCCCCTTGTTGAAATGCAGAAATAACTCCATTATCAATCTGCATTTACATTCCTGCCCAAAAGAATGGGTCTGGAAAGACCATTTTCTGTACAGACACTAGTTAATCTCTGTATGAAAAGACAGCATCTGGCATGGGAATAAACAAGGGAGATACTGGTCCATGAGCACACAGAGAGACTTTCTTAAGGCTGATCCAGTGAACGAACCTTTGGATCCAGAAGTATTTCTTCGTTTCTTTTCTTTTCGGTTGAATTCCTAGCAAAAACTTGGAAGATGAACTGTTCTCATTTTGCATTCTCCACTTATGGAGAGAATGGAATAATGACACCAAAAGTACTTTGGTTTGGTTTTTTTTTTTTCTTTAAAAATAATTTGCTTTCTTTTGCATGCCACAGGACAGATTTCTAGTTTCAAAACAGGGTACATCAAGAACAAAAATATCCCCCCCCTCCCCAACCATCTTTATATTCACCAATACAAGAAATCCTTCTGGAAACATAAGCAAGTGACTAAACAGGTATCGAACCACTGAATCTACAAGTTAATACATAATCTGTTATGGCAGAATAACCAAGAATTTTCCCCCAAAGAAAGATTTTAATTTTTCAAATATAAAAGAGTCTAAGAGGATCATATGTGAACAAACAAAAATCTCTTCTTCCAGATTTTATGGTCAAGATGGGTAACACACTGGCAGCCGAAGAAAGCTGAAACTCTTACTAATAAATAGAACCAAATTAAGAATTTCTACAACATTTCTTTAGAAAACAGAACCAGAATTCCTCTTTTAAAAATTATGATCCTGTGGAATGCATTCACTTCCATATTTACCTAATACCGTAACAGTAAAACAGACACAAGGGTGTTGATGACATCTCAACAATGCTGGATGCAGGACGTTTACAGGTACACATTTGTTTAAAAGTCCTACAGGTTTATTGACTAAGGCTAGACAGCAATTCGTATGATCCTATTTGGTGCGTTTTCTAACCATGGTCCAAGATCATTATATGGATACAGCCAAGGACTGGGCCCCAACTTTCAGGAAAAAGACCACAAAGAAGAAAATCAGGGTGGCTATTTGGTCCCCCCAGTTGATCATTTGTGTCCTGGGACTGGAAAAACAAGGTGGAAAATACAGACTGCAACGAGTTAAGGGACTTGGAAAAAGTTGGTGGAGAGTGGCACGGTATACGAGTAAGGTCACTGGGCTTGGGATGGCAAGGGCGCTGCATTGAAAGAGCATCCACGGGACCGAGTACTTAGAATGTCTTGTGGTGTCATTCCCTCAACGACTCTAGAATATCTGTATGCGATAATAAATAGATCAGTTATGTAATAAGGCAGTGTGTTGAATATGCATTCGTCCTGTGGAATGAACCACCACAGAGAGAGATACATGATACCATACACATTCTTTAAGTTTTCTCGTGTTGTATTTGATCTGTTTGTTTTCAAGGCTATCCAGGCTAACTCTTCCCGGGGATTTCCTTGGAGAGAAGAGTGGTCCGCTGAGGCTGGTTTGCTTAACCTCTCCTTTATCAAGAGATGATGACTGGCTTTAAAGAAAAATAAAGCTGAAGGTTGTTTGCTTTTTATTTTTTCCCTTTTGGTTGCATCATTCTGAGTGTTTCCATATAAACAAACAAGAAAAAAAATCACAACCAAAAAAAAAAAAACCAAAACAAAAAAAAAACCAGAGTTTTTGATGCATCCAGTTATTGTAGCCTCAGGATGTTCCAGATGTTTCCAGGTAACTCTGTAGTTTACGGACTGTGGTTTTGTCCAGCGAGCAAAGGTCAAAATCAAATGTTGTGTTTGTGATATGAAAGTGTCCAGTTTCTTCTATAAGGTTCACAATCTAGAGGAGTAAATAAGAGAAAGTTTAGGCAATAAGCAACAGACATCAAAAGGCAAAAAGAGAGAGAGATGGAGGGAGTCAAATATGGAACCAAGTGATTAATAGTCTCATTTATAGCAGGAAGGTCCTATACTGGTAATGCCACCAACCTACTTCTTAGCCAATTTGGTAGGTCAAAGGAATATTAATTAACCCTCTGAATTTCTCAATGAGAGCAGACTACATGTTCTCGTTCATAGTCTTTAAACTGATTCCTACTTCCAAGTCATCAACAGACCATTTTACTATAGGGGTGGGAGTGAGAATGGGTAGCTAGCGGGAGACAGAATTTCAAGACCCCTTTTAAAAATTAGTTACCGACTCAATGGACAGTGGCTGTACTTAATAGATGAAAGGAAATTCCAGCCTGGAAATAACAGAACTCCTTATAGAAAAAGTACGTACACGCAGACACACACATATATATAATGATCATTTTTCTTTCTGATTATATTACTGTTGAAAGTTTAGAAAACTCAAGAACCCACAAGGAAAAAGAATAAAACCGTCTACATTTCCACCTCCTGAAGATCATGGGTAGTGACTAGAAAGGGGCTCAAGGAAGCCTTCTGGGGTGCTGGAACTGTTTTGCTGCTTGATTTGGGGGCTCGTTACAAAAGATGCATTCACTTTGTTAAAATTCATCTAGCTGTACATTTTGTTATGCTTTGACAAAAAATAAATAAAAATCTATATTCATTCCATTAGTCACATTCAGTTGATGCACTTGAGTATCTGGGTAAGTATCATCTGCAGAAAGAAAGGATGCCTTTGCCTCCCCATTTGGGAATAGTTATACCTCATTTCTTGAATTGGCTCCAACTTCCAGAAATATGATAAACAAAAGTGGTGACAGAGGCACTATTGGTCTTGCCTGGCTTTCGGGAGGATGCCTCTAAGGTTTCAACATTAACAGTGATGTTGGTTATGGGTTTGAAAGAATCTTTTATCATGTTACATGTCTTTCTATTCCTATTTTACTAATAATTTTGACAGAAATAGATGCTATGCCTGGATAGTATGGGTTCTAGGTATGTTTGTTGTGAGTAAATTGGGATGGAGGGGGGTTGATTTTAGTAAGCTTTGTCGGGGAGAGAGGAAAATCCGCATCAAGATGAAAGAAAAAGTATTTGCACAGAGAAACCAACTGGCAAACCATTTCGCTTATTTTTAGTTGTCTGGTACTCCTTTTCTATCACATGCTTCTGTTCTCTTTAGTACAATCATCTTAAAAGGAATAATTTTAATTATTCAGCCTATTATTTATTCAATGAAGTTTTAGATTACCTAACTTCCAGTTGAAAAAGCAGAATGGAAACTTTTGACCTTTTCTTCTTACAATTAGTTTTCTTTTAAAAAAACAGTAAAGTTGTGAACTATTCCCTATGGGTCAGTGGCTCTCAACAGAAAATGTGCTCCCTATTCCTGACATATTTGACGCAGAAACATAAGACATAGTGAACCTCAATCCAATTAATTGCGCAACTCCAGACTGAGCTATTATTGCCTTATTCAACCTCTGGAACTATTTTTTTACAGATATAACTATGGGTTTAATAACAAAATCAGTTACTCCCATTGCAAAATCATGACAGACACAGCGAACTGCCTACCTAATATCCATTTATCCCTTCTTCTTTACTAGCAGAAGCTTGATTTTCTGGGAGTGGCAATATGCCCAGCGAAATACTTGCCTCCGAGACCCACTTGCAGCACTGGGCAGACACTGCTATTTACAGTTTATTTGTCAGAAGTCACTGGCCTTTTAGGAAAATTTTCGAAAGGGTATGGACAATGGGCATGAGGCTTTTGCCCTCTGCTCCTCCTTCCTGTCTGGAAAGAAGATGCCATCCTGGAAGTGCAGCAGTTGTTGTCCCCTCAAGCGGATGAATGCAAGATGTGAAAGATGGCAGAGCAGGAAGGCGAGGAGTCTATGTCCTCAGTAGCATCTTTTCCACCACACTGACCATGAATCACTTACCTCCAGGCCTATTATTATATGGGGTGGCGGGGAAGGGGGGGATTTAGGGCGGATAGGGAGCCTTACTTGCTTGAACCACTGGACTCAGCGTTCTATCACACGCATCAAGAGAATATCAGAAGGGGTATTCCCAGTAATGGTTAAAGTGTGACATTCACGTAAGAATTTATCAAGCTAGATCTTATTATTAACACTAAAAGATCTAAAATGAACCCTCATTTGCTTTATTAGTAAATAGTTAAAACAGAGCTTCAGATAAGTCAGCCACACACATCTATATACGTAGAGAAACACGCATACACAGCTCTGTCCACAAACAGAAGACTTTCAAGGCAATCAAATGCTTACTATAATACATATTTAACATCGATTGAATTAAAAGTACTTTCCAGAGTAAATTATCTTTTTTGCTACATTGTGTAGAAACACTATAGACGGAGTGAAAATGTGTAAACTTCAGTATAGAAACAAACAGCCTCTTCAGAGAGCTCTTTCGGGATGAAAACAAATAGCCTTTCAATTTATACAATGGAAGCAAATGACAATTATTCCAGAGTGTGAATCCTCTCCTCAACTAGCTGGTCAGTAGGTAAATGACCAAGCACTCAGAACAGAGAATCCTGAATTTGGCATATCAAATTCTGACTCTGCTCACTATTTGAATGGCATTGGACAGAACACAATAACCCCTGGGCCTCAGTCTCCTCATCTGTAAAATGGGGACAATGCCACCTGTTCTACCTATCATACAATGTTGTTCAGAGGATCAAATAATATACGGGACATGAAGCTTCTTTATAAACTGCAAATTGCTACACAGATGAGGGCAACATGGTTATGATTACCATGTAAACATAAACTTATCCTTAATTATCTAGGAGGTAACTATATAGCACATGAATTTTCAGACCCAGTGCTTTTTCCTCTGCCCCTCATTGACTGTTAGCCATTTCATTAGCACTAAAACAAATGAAGCAGGGAAAATGCCAGAAGCTAAAGCTCAGAAAAGACCTCCTTGAAATTAAAAAAAAATTATAATAAAAGTCTGCAGGAGGGAGGGAAGAAAGCAGGGAGAACAGTAGCTGAAGTAAAGTGGTTGAAATGACAAACTAAAACCACAATGTGGGGATAAAGAAGTACAGCCCTCCATTTTCCCTTGAAAATGACAGGTAACTCACCCCTTTAAAAAAATAAATTTCTGTGACTCGATATAGTTGCTCACTAATTACTTAGCAATAGGCAGAAGACAGAGTAATAAAAAATACCTTCTAGAAAAGGCCACTTGGTTTTAAAGCAAATAAACACATTTGCCCACTAGGATATTCGGCCCCGTCATCTCACGTGCACTGTACTACCTTGTAGGTTCCGGGGATTCAATCACAGCCCTCTCGTCTCCTCCACAACCAACACCTGCCAGCCCGCCTGCAGCCACAACACGCAAAGAAATGAAGGGGATCTTAGCAATCTCACTAAATGATCCCTGCATTTTTATGGGAGCTTATAAGAATGCATCAAGGCGGAGGCAGAGACAGCCTTAAAGTAGTAGCGGTGGCAACAGATGGGGCGTTCAGGACTATTTCCAATGGGAACGGCATTAATGATTTGAATTATTAGAGCATGAACCTACACCCTCAATTAAGTAAAGACTTCATAAAGAAAAATAAATGTGGGTGCCTTCCCATGAATCCTGAAAGAGTCAGAACATCAGAAACACTGCGTTAACATGCTTCATTGCAATGACACAGTCACAAAGCCTAAAAGCACCACCCTGCTGGTCCCTGAAGGATGCCACGCTGCCTGTCTACAGGAATCCCCGCTCTGCTGATGCACCGTGGCTCTACCTTGGTGTCGTTACCCTGCATCGTACTGCAATGATGAATCCAACTCCAAAATAATAGCAATAATAAAAGACAGACTGAGTGCAGATAAGGAAAGCAGGCAAGGGCACATGGTATATTATAGGTAGTGGAAAAGGAGGCGTATGTATACTGCTTAACTCATACTTCAGATGATGGTTGTTGTGAAAACATCTGTGATGGATTATTTCCTGCCACGTCAGCTTTGGAGGGGGTACCACGCGGGCCTTTTTTTTTTTTTTTAAACAGGGTAATCTCCACTTGTTAAGTCTGTAGCTCCCTCCCCCAATCCTGGTTATAAAAGTCATAAAAATTATTAAAAGGGAGATGCATTGTAGTCTGATTATGCCTTTTTATATTTTTTATGTTAAAAAACCAAAACAAAACAGTATTCTTTCCACCCGAAGCAGCCTCTTTGCTGAGTGGGAAGTAATGAACAAGCTTTGCTTTAACTGCTTCTGTCTGGTGGGGAGTCAGGTCTGGGGTAAGTTAGGACTTCCTGGAGAATGGCCCCAGCTATGGCTGGGGAAGCCCTGTCTACTGTGTGACAACGTGTGCCCTACCCTGGGTTAAGAGGCATCCTGGAGAAAAATCACTTTCGGCAAAACACTTCTCAGGGAGAGTTTTCCATGTTGTTAGAACACTCTGATATACCATTTTTTCCCCTACTCCCTGAAGAAAATTCTAAATGTATAATAGCTGTTACCTAAATTGCTGAACCATCCTCTAAGAAAGCCCTGGTTCTCCTCAGAGGTTTTTTTGTTTTTCTCCTGAGGAGGATGCAAATGCAGACTCAGAGCTGGAACTCCAAGGCAGTTTAGAAGTGTTTAGAAGTGTTCAATCTCCCTTTCCAAATAAATGTGGAACATGTGGTTTAAAGAAGAATCCAATTATTAGTCAGTCCGAGGTACGAACATCTCTGGTTTTGACTGTGTCTACTGTACTATACTTTTACCTTATGGAAAAGGGCCTTAAGAACACAGCCTCTCTTGATCCAGCGCTTTCTGTTCATTAATCTAGATGCTGGGTGCCAGCACTGCATGTCCCCAGAATAAAACAAAGATATTAACCACCTTTTGTGAGCCAAAGAAAAGTGTCAGGCCAGATATTTTGACAGGATGCATTTAATAGGAAAAGACCTGGGATGGGATCCTGAGCTCACCAGAAATCCTGTCTCAGGTGCTGGGGTCTGTGTGGCTAATACACAGACTCTGTGGAATGCAGCCCACAAGATGACCAGTGCTCAAGGTGGAGAATAGCGTTAGTCCTCAATAGTTCTATGTTTTACAATAGGAATTAATTAAGCAGTAAACCGTGACAGGACATGCATCATGGTATCATAATCACAAGCCTCAGCTGCATTACAAGGCAAAAGGCCAAAGACTGAGAGCTTTCAACTGGCCTGGGAATGCAATTAGGGTGAAACGCTGTGGGCCCTGGAGTGCCTTTATGCCGGGTTAAAAATTCATAGATATCACTCTCTCCCTCTAGAACACTAAAATAATCCACTTCGATGGAATTCTCCAGTAAACCACCTTCCCTCACAAGTCTTTCAAAGGTCAAAATAAAGGACAGTGTGAAATTAGGAATGCCAATGACACCCCAAGGTAAGACCCCGCCCAAAAGCCTAGTATCCTCGACTCACTGGTTGGCTTTCCTGGTGAAGGGGTCCCAACCCTGACCAAACATCTGTCTCGCTCTCCTGCGAGACGCACTATTTGGGCCCAACTTGTGCTTTAATAGCTTTATTAGACAAACTGCTCCACAGTGGTTCAGAGCTGGTGTTCAGGAAAGGATGGGAAAGTCAGCTAATAGATTTAACACCACCATTCAGGCAATTAGCCCCAAATAATTGGTAAGTGGCAGGCTGAACAATTTTCAGTTACAGAGAAGAAAGCTGAAGAAAAATGCTGTCGAAATACTAGGATATGTCTTAGGCTAAGCCACTCAAACCCTGCTCCCCGACCCATTACGCACTGAGATAGAAATGCAAGAAATGCAACTTATCCCCAATTAAGAATTATATAGGTCTATAGTCTTTTGTTCAAATCTGAAACTCTAGAAGGGTTAAAAAGCTTATCAGACCAATCAGGGAACTTGGAAAGTTTGAGAGCATGTATTTATAGATTTAAGCAAAAATGTACACAAAATATAAATGTGACCGTCAGCCATTAAACATTAAAAAAAAAGTAACCCATACACAGCTGGGGTAGATTAAGTACTAATTTCAAGTCATTTGAAAGTAGTTAAAAAAAAAAATTCAAGCAGCAGAATAATCTACAAACCCACCCTGGAATTCAGAACCCAACCTTCTCTTTGGGTGTTAAAGAAAAATTATTTTATCAATAGCCACTGTTAATGCAATGGACGCATGTGCTGTAACTGTATGAGAACTAAAAACCATCCTTCTTATCTTCTCAGAACATCAAATTGTACTAATAGAAGGTTCCCCACTCTACAAGTCTTCTACAGTTGAGTTCATAATCATAGAATGTATGTTATACAAGATAAGACAAATGAGGAAAATATTTATTTTCCTTAGAATAGCATTGGCAAAGGTTACTAAATTGAATCACAAATGTTTACAGCACTTGACTGCAATTCTTATCACTGTTTTCCCATGAAACCAGAAGCCTGGCCCCAAAGGTTTCTGCATTCCTACCTTCCCCTCCCTCAGCCCACATGACAGCATCAGACGGCTGAGGGATCAGTATATTCCAGCATCATCACCTCCCCATGTGCCCAGTTTTCATCGTACCGCGGAAGTCCCAAAGCAGACGTCTGGGCAGCCTCGGAAATGAACCGCCCCCCCCCCCCGGCCCCCTACCTTGAAGGGGGGACTGGGCCAGTTC
>NW_006782029.1:2593401-2605756 GCF_000442215.2 Lipotes vexillifer | reverse complement strand
CACCCCCCCCCCCCCCCCGACCACCTACTTTGCAGGTGGCACTGGGCCAGTTCTGAGAGTGTGGGGCTTGCAGAAGGCCACTTGGCGTGGCCTCCAGGTGCTATTACACTAGCCCAGGACAAACTAGGCCTTGATGTTTCTGGAAAGGGTTGTGTTAAAAAGAATTTCTCACCTGCTGAAGAATGTGTCTTTCCCTCAGCGTCATCAACCTTCTGTGAAGCTCTACCAGTTCATCTAGGTACGCCTGAAAGAGAACAGCATCCCCCCCAAAGAACAAGCACTTTAAGGAAGCAGTTCAAAAATAAAAGAATAAACAAATAAGAACATACAAGCAGTGGTTAGAGGTTCCACATACTACCCTCTACCCCAGGCTGTGTGGATGCACTGCCCAAGGCCTTTGCAGACCAAATCTCTCTTGCCCAACTATTAACTTTTCAAGCCAGCTTTTTATTGATGAAAAGGGCAATTCTTGCACTTATTTGCTTTCAACAAGGTTCAAGTGAGCAGGTTCCCCCTCTCCCAACAACGCCTCTACAGAGAGAAGGGGAACTCAATGAAAAATTGTGAGTTTAAGTGTATTATCACAGTCTACACTCTCTTTTTCTTTTCTTTTTAACTATTCTTCCATCTTAGAAGCATTTTAACTAACAGGAAAAAGCCCAAGTTTGAATATGGAAGTACTGATGCACATTATCAATTATGTCAGGGCAAACTGAAAAGAAAAAAGCCCTCTTGGGTCCCTCCTGGTCATATCTAACATTGCTAGTGAACAGCAAGTAACAGGACAGAAAAATGTCTTATGAAAAATAGAGGTCACTATCCACATTAGCATCCGCTTTGTCAGGAGTTCCCCTGAAAAGGCAGAGGTGCACCTCCGTACACTCAGACTAAATGGTCTTTGTTAGCATAAATGCCTGGATGTTCCGAGTGCCATTTGCAATGAAGGCAAAAGAAAGGTCTGTGAAGCATTAGCCAGGCCCGCCCCTGCAAAGCACGTGAGGACCCTGCCCACAACGAGACACAAACCCCCAACAGCCCTAGAAGTCAGATTTTGGATGCGTGACTGCACACTTGGGGAAAACACACTGCACTGGGATCAGATGTCCTGCTCACTTAAGTCTGAGATTCCTTAACCCTCCACCTGCACCACAATTCTCTCACCTCCCAATTCAATGTGCCTGAAATCCTTGGCAATCATGGATAGCATAAGGCCAGGCTTAACACTGGAGATATAAACAAGACTTGGAAAATAAACTACAAAGCATTGGGAAGAAGTGCTTGTCATTTGGAGGTTTCAGACGTTTCTGATGAAGAAAACGGAAGGAGAACCAGCAAGGATGATCAAGGGAAACACAAAGAAACAGAAGAGGGTCAGTGCTGAAGCACTCACAGTAATGGACTGGACACCTACCTTGTCACATTCACCATTCTTTATTTGCTTATCTGATTTGCTTTGCTTTATTGGACTTTTCACTTCAAGAATCTAAGGATCAAAGAGGACACAGTTAAATTTGATTTCTAGCACTTCTTAGCTAACCAGCCACCTAAACGAAGGGACTTAAGAATGAAATGTCACAGTGCTTTGTGACCCCCTAGAGGGGTGGGATAGGGAGGGTGGGAGCGAGACGTAAGAGGGAGGAGATATGGGGGTATATGTCTATGTAGAGCTGATTCACTTTGTTATACAGCAGAAACTAACACACCATCGTAAAGCAATTACACTCCAACAAAGATGTTAAAAAAAAGAATGAAATGTCATATAATAACATCACTTTCCAAAGAGCATTTCTCCTCCATAAATTTTCTTTCTTCTCCTCTAATCTTACTTTCTCTGGGAAAATAAAGTACGTATGTCTGAAATGCTGAGTCAGGGCAATAGAACTTAAAAGAAAAAAAAAAAAAAGAAGGTGAAGATAAGGAAATTGATCTAAGCTTCCAAGGCTGCTTCTCTTTTGTGACAACACTCTCATACGTATGTACAGCAGCTGAGTTGTAGTGGATTCCAGTCCCCTCTGGCAAGAATTTTTTCTTATTCATTCTGTTGTTTCAGCATGACTACCAGTGCTTGGTACACTAAGGATGATAAGACAAACACTCAAATACCCTTTTTAGTACCTGACTTTCAGATTCTAAAAAGTACTCACTCATATCCACTAAACTGAGGCAGCTTTGGAAATGAAGGTTGCCATCAGTGACACTGGTTGCTCCCAACTTGGGATCCTCCCACTCAAGAAATAAAGAGCCAGGACTATCTTCTGTATTTCAAGAAATGATGTGTTTACCCATGATAAATATCAAGTGCCTTTCCTTTTATCTGACCCAATTGTAGCTTAGGTTACGAAGAGCAGTTTTGCATACCGTTCAGGCTGTTGGGAGCTATGTTTCTAATTAATAAAAAGGAGAAACAAATTATTACTTAATAAATACAATTGATTTATTAGAATTTTCAAAATTGAGAATTATGAGGGAACTATTTTTAAATGGCCCTTGCTTAAAATGGTTGAGAACCACTGAAATTACTGATGAGTGTTTACAAATGTATAGAAACATAAAAAACAAAGTAATTTGTCTTTTTCATTATATCCTCATTACCAAGTGAGTTATTATAACCTGAAGCTAATATTAAGGAAGAAAATGCAAAATAAAGGAGATATTTAAGAAGTCTCATATTCCTACTGCTCTTCCTTTCATCCATTTCTGCTTTAACACACACACACACACACACACACACACACACACATACACACACACCACTCTCCAGTTCTGTTCAAAGGTCTACCATCTTCCAAAACACAAAAAAGATTTTAAAAATGAGTTCACATTTATTTTGTAATTTAATTTGTAGAAAGAGCATTGAGTGGGCTCAGAAACCCAAGTTCAGGTACCAGCCCCATCATTCATCATTTCTGAACCTCAAAAAATGAGATGAAATGAGAGAGATGAACAAGATAACATCCAGGTTCCCATTCAGCTGTAAAATTTTCTACTACTAATAAACATTTTATCTATTGAGGATGACATTCTAGAAAAGACCAAATACTTCTCTAAGGGTACATATTCCCTTGAATTTAGGAAAATGTATAAGTAAGAAGTGAGCTCCTAACAGAACCTTGCCTAAGAATAACCTTTATTTCTTCATTTTTAACATTAAGATAACCAGAAGACCAATGTGACCAAGCTAACTTCAAATAACAATACTTCTGGCAACACAAGGAAATTACTTAATCGCAGAGGCAAAGCAATAGTTTTTAACATGCTTCACTGTAAAGGAAACCAAACACCCCACGACATTCAGAATTTCCTTCTCTATTGTTGAAAATGAGACCTCAAGGGAACACTGGCGCTGAGACCTAGGAGTAAGTAGGTCAGTAGATGGCACTCCTCACCAACTCAGATCTGGGGCCGGGCCCAAGCAGAGCAGATCTGCTGCGATTTCAGGCAAGAGGAAAAACCAGTGCCTGCCTGCCTTGTGCATTAGAAAATGGAATTTTGTTCCCATCATATCCCACCCCAGAATGCCCCCCTCCATTCCAGGCCCCAAGTCATTGCCCTCTGGGGGCCAAGTGACTGAGAACTCTCTATTTGCCATATAGAGCTGTTAACTAGGTTGAGAGAGTTCCACCACCTTCTCTTCAAAGCAGAAAATAGACAGAACATTCAGGGCGCTGAAGTCCCACCCTACACATTCCGTGAGTGCTACAGCACAGAAGGCCCAAATACATTGAAATCCTAGTTTCTTTCTTCTGAAGCTGCAGTGGCAGGAACAAAAGCCCCGGGTGTCAGTGATCCGCCTCGAGTTACTGAGTGGCTGCCCAGAGAGGGCTCAGTTAATCTTCCTGCTTTGATCTCTCCCTGCTCCAAAATAAACAGCTTTGTCAAAACCTCATTCTGAGAGCTGAGCCATGCTGAAGACAATTGTTTTATTTATGATCATTTCTTATCTTTAAGGAAACGACTCCAGAATAGAAAAGTATGGCACCTTGTCTTCCACGGGCTGATTTCAAACCAGTTTAACTGGATAGACTCTTTTATTTCATTCAACATGCCTTGCAGGCTGATAGGTGATTTATCATATTCTGAATATTAACTCAGGTCCCATGGATCGCTTCCTTCCTTTAAGGCCCCCTCACCTCCCTCCCTTCTACACTTTCAGCCAAAAAGGATCTGGAATTTTGATTTTGTTTGAAATTCACATAACAAGGTTTGAAGTTAAAAAAAAAAAAAACAAAAAACTTTGGTGAAAATGGCACAGCACTATTATTCCCCATTAAGCTGTATGGGAAGAAAAAGCCACCCAGACTGCTGAGATGCACCATTTATGCACGTGGTAGTCTCTGAAAATAGAACTGTGATGAGTTGCACTTCTCTCCTTAATCTGAGGATATGGCTTGAGAGTCGACATTTCAAGATTATTATTTTTCTGTATTCCTTTGTGAGGACTGACAACTCAATTATTCAGCAGATAGATTCTCTACTGATGGGTCTTTCATGTTAATGATCACTAGTAGCTCCTAACAATACTCAGGTTAATTACTTGCTTTGTTGACATGTGGCTCTCTCTCTGCTCACTTTTTTCCAAGAGTTAGAAAATGTTTGGCTCAATTAGCACTTTCTCTCTTCCCTAGTCCCTAGAAGACTGAGAAAAGGTAAGGAAAACACAGCTTTGTCTGATAATTTACAGAAATTTGAGAGACCATTATCAACCTACAGACAGAGAACAGCCAAGGGATATGGAAGAAGAAAACTCAAGCGTCTCCCCATGTCACAGTTTGGCCTTCCCAGTATGTTCTCATCTGTTTTATGTGAAATTTCAGATCATCATCATCATCATCACTAATCATACACACACACACACACACACACACACACACACACACACGACTAAAAAACACACTCCAGTTCTAAGACATAGGTCCAAGGAGGAAAGCACGCTGTGGTACATTTATTTCCTACCCTAAACTAGTTAAAAGTGAAAGCATATGGACCTCCTTATTATGCTTATAGGTGTGTGGAGAAAATGACATATAACTGGGTATTCCTGACAGATTGATGATTCACATGTGTGAAGCTACATTTGTCAAATAAACATATGCCAAGGAACTAGTGGTATGCTATTTAATTGGATAAAGTAATTTTCACCCTTTCTAGATAGATGATACCATTTGTTTTTGTTTTCATTCTGCTAGACAGGTTAATAAAAAAAAAGTCTGACAAAGACTCTAAACCTTTCCCTGAAACCAGGGCCAGCTCAAGACTGCCCGTCAGGAAGGGATTAGAGGCAGTTCTGTCTGCAGGGCAAGATGGGGGCTTGTTGGAGCTGCATTTATTTAGCAAGCATAGTCTTAACCCTGACTGGAAAATATGCTGAAGGAGACTACTGTGGGGTACAAAAGCACACCCTAATGCCCTTCACTCCTGGCACTGCCACTGCCCAGGAAGTACCCTAATTTTAATATACCACCCACTGGAAGCAGAAATTAGGCCTATATAGGTTTAAACTGGATATAAAAATATATTCGAGGTCTGAATGCTATTCTTTTGCCAGCTCATACTGAAGCACACACTTATAAATATAAGAAACCCAAGTAATCTAGTTAGCCAGCCCCGGGCTCTTCTCAACTGAGTGGCAGTGATGGTTATACCCATTGCCCTCACTTTCCCCTGAAATGCCTGACTTGGAGCCACACTGGAGGTGAAAGCTGGCTGGGCCAAGGGCATGGCTGGCACTGGAGGTGGGGAAGCACATGGACTTCGGGGAGTTAGGATAAGGAAGAAGACTGCACACCTCCTTGAATGGCCAGTCTATAATGGATGATGAGGTTGGGCCTGCAGTCACAAAGACATTGCAGTTGAACTGTAACTGGTGAGGTAAAGAACACTGATATTATTTCTACTTAATAATGCAGGCTTTAAGTTGTAGAAAAACTTTATAAATGAGGAATTTTAAATTTTGAGAGATTTTTGCTTATGCTTTACACAAAATTTAAAATGAAAACGCCTTCGGCTACAAAAATCACAGTTTCCCCATAAAACAAAGATCACAAATTCAAGGGCAAGTCTATTTAAAATCACAGGTAGGACACCTGTGAAACAGAATAATTTTACAGAACCACATTTCCGTTATTTTCAAGTTAACATTCATACAGTAACTTGAATTAAGCAATTATTGTAGAGGTCATGTGGAATCTGTCTAAACAAAGAAATAAGAATAACATGGTAACAGAGTATCAACTCAATGCATAATGACGGTTTTACAATACTTGAAAATAGTTTATTTTAGCAAGTATTTAAAATAATCATTTGTTTAACAAAAGCTCTTCATCACAGCTTTTGAAGTTCTGCCTAGACCTTATCCAAATAACTGTATTCTGAGTTGATCATCAAATTCACAAGCTTTCCTTTACCTTGATTTCTAACAGCAATGATAATGACCACTGTTTACTGTGTATTTTATAAACTATTCCTTACAATCCCAAGTGATAATCCTTTTTCCTGGATGAGCACACAGAGGCAGAACACCTATAATAATAACCATCTATCATCAACTGTTTGCCAAGAAGGTATGAACAATGCCTCATGCCCTTTACATATATTTTTTGTCATCCTCCCAGTAACCAGCAAGGTAGATATTAATATCCCCATTTACAAATGAGGAAACTGAGGATAAGTTAAAAGTTATTTTCCCACTAATAAATTACTGTAAATTAGTAAAACAAAGAACCAGGCTTCATATTAGCTCCAAAAGTCATATTCTTTCTTATTCACTTAACAGCCTACTAACAACTGAGGGAGAAAATATACAGAAATCAGGAATAAATGGGCAACAACTTTTTGTCACCATCCCGTCCTGCACCTAATTAATTAACCCATCCAATGGAACATACTTTTCATGACAACAGAAGTTCTTTTACCCTAACTATGTTTATTCCTAAGGCTGTAGATTCCCACTTATTTGCTATCAAGAGGGACTTTGTTTAAAACTCAAGGGGTGAAAAGTTTTGCATGCTTAGTAAAAATGATCAACCTCTAGTTCTGCAGAATCTTGAGAAGTGCAAACCCAGCAACTTACCTGGTTGTTGTTGGTTTTTAATAAGGGTGGTGGCGGTTCGTGATGTAGGGGTGAGGAAGCAGAACTGCTTTCACTATCACTGCCATCACTTAAGCTAACTCTGAAAAGAAACAGAGAAGTCATATGCGTCATTACAGACAGTTCCTGAAATATCCAAAGAATTAAGCGCAGAGAGTAAGGAATCCAAACGCTAGTCACTGTGAACTTGTCTTAACTCATATAACCGCTACCACGTATTGGCGTTTTACTTTGTATCTGGAATAGGGTTAAGTGTTTTATCCACTACTTCTCATTTACTAATCCCCATTTCACAGATGAGAAAACTGAGACCTAGAAAGACTAGGTCACTCACCTAGCGTCACAGAGGTAAGAGTGGAGGTTATAGGGTTCAAACCCAAGCAATGGGACCTGAAGCTGGTGCCCAGCCAGTATATCTTACTGGCTTCATTTATTCATTCATCTCCCTGTTCCAGCTCCATCCACCTACTATCATAAGCATGTCACCCAAGCTTTCAGGTTAGCAAAATTAGACAGTTCACAGGTTACTACCTTTTTCTCCTTTCCCCCAGCCTATTTGCTACAGGTGAAATTTTTACAAATATGGCTAAAATACAGGCTGCAGGAATGGAAATAACTGCTAAGAAGAATGTGGACTAGAGCCCTGCAGGACTGACAGCTCAGGGTGACATCTGAGGATGGGATGTGTGAAGCCCAATACGATAGACCCATCACCAATCATTTCCACAGTGTAATGATGCAAAGCTGACCCTAGTTCTGATACAATTCATTGTAAATACACCACAGCAACATGAAAAGACAGCACGTTTGGGATAACTGCTTTAGAAAAATACAATATCTTTCAACAATGAAAGACAATAAAAATATCACCTCCTCCCCAATTTTTTCCTTTTCAGAACAAAATGGAATTTTAGCCAGAACAGGAGATATTTCTTCATTCTACTCTGTTGAATGTATGCCCTCTTTTAGAAATATCCTTCAGTGTTTGCTCCCTCTCCTTGGTTATATAGTAACCTAATATAATATTCTTCTCAGAAACAGAAGATGCTTTAGAAATCAGGATAGCTTTTCTTTTGCTCTAAATAGGCAATCACATTCCAGCTCTATAATATATTCAGAGAGACAAGATACAAGACAGGAAATGAAAAGGATACACTGGGACATCCTTTTAGCAAAAACTGATGGAACTTGTTTTTCTTAACTAAATTGCATTAATGAAGTGTTCAGTTGAAGCACTGCTTTAAAATGCTTCTTGACTGAAGTGGAAGGCTGAGTATTTAAACTGATTAAACAGTTGAGACTTCACAAGTGCAATGAAGATCAAATGTTATGCTGGTGGGGACTGTGCTAACAGCACATGTCAGGAGGGGAGAAAAGCCTTTCCAACAACTGTGCGTCACATCGGCCAACTCACAAACGTGTATCATCTGACCCGTATTGATTCAGGGGATGGGGCAGGAAGGGGGCAGGCCACAGCTCATCACAGAACATGGAGATCTTCTATGTAACAATAACTTGGGAAAGTGTCTAAGTAAATGTCTAAGCGTCATGCATTTTTCACCAGCTACATGTAAGAGCAGCCAGTGGTCAGGATGTTGGTTGTTATAAAGACGCTCCTCACCTACAAGTTTCAGTCCATTTTTAGGTATTTTTTGCCCTATCAGTTTCCTTCTTGTCAGATTAAAGACTTCTAAAGGGAAATATTATAAGGCCAAGGCCATAAGCTTCCTTATTTTCTCCTATTTAAAAGGAATACAGATGGGTGAGTTTGGGAGACAGGGTGGAGAAAGAGATATTGAGTATGGCCATAAGGAAGAATTGCTGAGTGATTTGATAGGGCATATACTCTACGGAGCCTCTTCTCAAAGGACACGAAGGAATCACCAATTAGCGACATATGGTCTGTCCAGTTTGGGTTAAGATCGCATTCTTTATAGGAATTTTAGGGTAACAGATAATGGGAAATGATTTAACGCAATACATTATAAATGTAACTTTTAAGCTCAAATAGATCCATACTTTTTCTACTCAAAACGCATTGAAGTAAGCATATGCCTATTTGTTTTCCTCATGATAAAGAAATAAAATCCTCAAGGCAATTTCAAGTTGACTATTAATTATAAGTGACATGAATTACCATCTTATAATGTAGAATTATGCCTCACCGCATTAAAGCTACTTAAGGAACCTAACTGTCAGCACACTTAAAAGGAATTTATTTTCTGGAAAACACACAGGTGATCCTAGTTTTACTTAGGTCACACACATAATGCACTGAAGCCAATTATGCATTTCTAACTACAAACAGCAAACACATTTCCTCAGATTCTGAGCTACCTACAGCAATGGATCTACACAAATTCTTCAAATGAAAGCAGAGTTAATTTCAGCGGCCAGTCCTGCCACCTTGGCATTTACTTTGAAGAGCAAAGACTTCTAATAGGACTTCTTCCCTATAAAATTTATGGAGGAAAAGCCTCTCCTTTCTGAGAAAAAAGAACAAATAGTTCCCTGGAGAAGCTGCGTAAGCATGCCAAGGTACTGCAACTTAAAAAATGAATGTGACCATTTACTGCCATTGTTTTTGGTGTTTCACGCTTTTGCTGTGGTTATACTATTAGGCGGAGTGAAAAGGTATGATTCCATTACAGGGAACCTCGTTCCTTCCAAGACACTCACCTGCGACTTCGGCTGCCTCCTCTATTTACAGGTCTCTCCATTTCGGAGTCATTGTCATTATCCTCTGCCTCATCTGATTCTTCCTCATTGTCATCAGAATGCAGATCTTTCATTATAGACCTTAAAGGACCTGAGTAATGACAACAAACCACAGGCAGTCAAACACACTTAGCCACATCAGACACAGAGGAATGCTCACCAGCACAGAGCACTGGTTAAAAATTACCACTATCATATATATTTATACAATTTACATGACAAATTTGGTAGTTTCTGGAATGCAACCTCTGCCAAAACACTATTGCTTTCATAACAGATGCCCGAAAATGTTCTTTAGAAAATCTCTATTTCCTAGGGATTTTTTTCTATGCAGTTTTCTTCCCTAAGAAAAATCACACCTAAAAAGAAAGATCTGTTAGTAAATTGAATGTTTTGTTAGGTTAATCCGTGTATTGAAAAGTTGAGACTAATAAATCACCACGGTTGTAACTTGTTCTTAGCAATGCAGCCTTTGTGTGGTAGTTTTTGATCTATTAAGGTTTAGCTGTTCCTTTTATTTCAAGGTCAATTTCAGGTCAAGCAAGCATTTCAGTCAAGTTCAGATTCTAAAGTATTTCAATTCCATGGTGTAATGTCCTATCTCTGATTTTGTATTGATCTTGGACACAAGGTCTTGTTGCAACAATTCCGTGTAGCCAATTTTATTTTACTTTTTAAGAAATTCCTGGCAAAATACTGGCATGTATTTACATAAATAAGACCATGTAATAAATCAGGTGCCCAGAATATTCAAAAGAGTATCCAGTATTAGATGGGAGAGAAAAATCAATTCAGATTATTCTAGAATTGAAAAAAAAAAAAAAACAGAAAACAATGCATAGTGTGGCTTATTTTCGCCATACTACTCTAAATGTGATGAAAACAAAATAGATATTTCTAATCTTAACAGAAGAGATTGTAAAGGCAATCAAGAAAGTGACAGAGGCACTTTCATTCTGGATTAGCCAATTCGTAAAGTCTAATCTGTGATAGGACTATCTGAGCTATCATTAACTCACTTCTAAAATAAGTATTGACTCTCTGTAATCTCACATTCTGCAAAACCCAAATTTCTCTGCTTTTTTAATGGGCCTTTATCTTTGGAAGTCAGTGGAACAAAAACTCTGAACACCCAAAATGAACAGTGTCTTATTTTTTCCTGGAAGCTCAGCCTTAGCCTGAACACACACAACAGTTTAATACTTTTCAAAACATACAAGGTCATCAGGAATTCAGCGTGGTCAATGAAAAAGGCAATGTGTGACATGATGCTCAGAAACAAATTATTTCTTGACACTATCTCACTTTTCATGTTAAAAAAACCAAACAAACAAACAGAAAAAAGGAGTCCACATTTGAAGAGTTTCCACACATGAAAAAGTGGAACATATATTTAATGTTCCAGTTAAATTTTTTTAATTAAATTTCTTTATTTTGAGTTGAGTAGAAGAAAATATATTTTAAAGACAGCAAATTAACACTCACCAAAGAAAAAGGTCTACTAATCTGTAGAAAAATAATAAAATGAAAGATGTCCAGGAGGGAGACTAAAAACCTATTTCTCTCTGTCAAAGTCTCTCAAGTCCAGCTTTTGCTATTGTATTTCCTTTGGGAACTCCCTGGAATGGGCTGTGTCTATAATCCCTTTGTAAAATGGGACTCTGATGGCAGGGACTGGAAAAAGGGGAATTTCTAAAGGTCGGCCTCATACAACAGAACAATACTCAAGTGCATTCCTAGGGGAAATAAACACAACTGCATAAAAGCCAAGTTATCATTCAAATAATAAAACAGTAGAAAATAGGCCATAAATCAACTCATTAAGATGTTATATAAGAAAAATGTCTCCTAGTTGGCCCAGGAGATGTGGATACCTTGTTGCCTGGTCTGGGACGGTGTGAAGCTGGAGCTGGAGCTAGAGCTGGAACTGGCAGGACTGGGTTGTTCAGACTTGAAAGAAGAAAAAGTTATCATCAATAAATGTACAGGACACTACATGTCTAAAATTAAAACCACTATTGTTGCTCAAACATATTTTACCCCACAGAAACAGTCTGACACTGTGTAAGAAAAATGACTATAAATTGCCTTATGTCGAAAACACTAACACAGAGAGTCAGTGTCCTTTTCATTTTGCCCATCATATTTTTATGAGATGCAGAAACAAGTATAAAAACTCAGGGATAAAGAGGGAAACACCTGGGTGTGATACGAAGCAAAAACCTGGCTTTGATTCCACTCCTATGTTTACTGCTATCCGGATCTCTTTCTGAAAGATACCTTGATTACCCTTTCTGCAATGTCTGATTGACTCAACTGGTTAAAACATAGTGGTAATGAGGCCAAGGTCATTAGTTCAATCACATTATGAGCCAGTTAATTTCACTCTGGTCCAAGGCCATGACCCAACCCTAACCCCATTCATCCAGTTCACAAATAGGAGACCTGGCCAAGTCCCACAAATGAGTCAGGGGAAAATGTTCCCACTACTTAAAAAAACAAAAATTAAAAAAACACCCTTTAATTCCACAGCACACTGATGCAGGGAAA
>NW_006782029.1:2575674-2593391 GCF_000442215.2 Lipotes vexillifer | reverse complement strand
GGGAAAGAGCATCACATACACACCCCACTCTCTTACTCTCAATGCATTCCCTTCAACCTTCAGTACCCAGAATAAATTTCCACATCCTCCTTGACCCATCAACTCAGAGTTCTCGTCCTTCCCCAAACCCACTGAAAATATGGATCATCCGTTTGCTTAGAAGATATGCAGCAGTATCATTCTACCTCTGACGTTTATGTCTTTTCTTTCTAGTAGCCTGCAAGCACTTGAAAAAGCAAGGATTGGGGCATTTGTCTTGTGCTGCTTGTTATTCCCTCGTACTCAGCAACATGCATTGCATATAGCAGGCGCTCTCTTATCTGTGACTGGAGGCACATTAGGCCCTCTGGTCCACCATCTGCCAGTTTTTGTTTTTTGTTTTTTTTTTGTGGTACAAGGGCCTCTCACTGTTGTGGCCTCTCCCATTGCGGAGCACAGGCTCCGGACGCGCAGGCTCAGAGGCCATGGCTCACGGGCCCAGCCGCCCTGCGGCACGTGGGATCTTCCCGGACCGGGGCACGAACCCGTGTCCTCTGCATCGGCAGGCAGACTCTCAACCACTGCGCCACCAGGGAAGCCCTGTCTGCCAGTTTTTATGAGACTTTATAGTAGGTAAAGATGGGAAGAGAAAACACATGGACAGAACTGTGCAGAGAAATTGATCATGCCATCCACACATTTGAATCTTACATATTTAAGGCCCAATTTCGTTTAAAATAACAATGTTGATAAAATTGGTTGAAAGCGTGGACCATTTCTATTCCATTTCTAATGTGCTCATAGTTTCAACTACATACTCATGTTTTTGTTTTTTTAATTAATTAATTAATTTATTTCTGGCTGCACTGGGTCTTCGTTGCTGCGCCCGGGCTTTCTCTAGTTGCAGCCAGTGGGGGCTACTCTTTGTTGCGGTGCGCGGGCTTCTCACTGAGGTGGCTTCTCTTGTGTGGAGCACGGGCTCTAGGTGGATGGGCTTCAGTAGCTGTGGCACGTGGGCTCAACAGTTGTGGCCTGCAGGCTAAAGCACAGGTTCAGTAGTTGTGGCACATGGGCTCAGTAGTTGTGGCTCACGGGCCCTAGAGCACAGGCTCAGTAGTTGTGGCGCACGGGCTTAGTTGCTCCGCGGCATGTGGGATCTTCCTGGACCAGGGCTCGAACCCATGTCCCCTGCATTGGCAGGCGGGTTCTTAACCACTGCGCCACCAGGAAAGTCCCCATACCCATGTTATCTGAGAAACATTTGAGGTCTTCTCATGGACAGGAAGCATCTTTCTACTTTGCTCAGTGGGTGACTATGTTTATCACGGCCACGTGGAGGACAAACAGCACAATCAGAAGCCACTCCATGAGGGTGAGAATCTCAGTTCAGCTCGTATTACAGTTTCTCACCCCTGATTTTTTCATCTCCCCTCTCAGCACTGAACCCACTACCCCCCACTCTCCAAGCAACACCAAGCTCTACAGACCCAGACACAAGGAAGCACTTTCAGGCATTCCTAATGCACACTTCACATCCCCAGGCTGGATGGGAAAACAGGTGTGAGTAATCCACCACTCACCCTGCAGGAAAAGAGCCAGACGGGATCGCTAATGAGCAGCAGGCGGCCCACCAACCCATCACCACTGCAAGATTTCCTTGAGATCTGCAGTACAATGTCCTACACATTGCTGTTTGCGGCCCACAAAGGAGAGCTGGTGGACAAGGACAGAGGCCTGTGGGAGGTACTCTTCATTTCTGTCAAGTGGCTTTTCCACTGTCCAGTCACTATGGTGAGTCACACAACTGAAAGGGCACGCAGTCAGCAGCAACATGCAATACCCAGCTGCAAAACATTTCTCCCGTGGTCCACAGAGCACTCCCTTTCCTCTCGAAGTTGCTCTTTTCAGCCATGAAAAGTGTCTGCAAATGGTATTATTTTGATAGCTCTGGAAACCATTTGGGAGCCAAAAAAGAGGTTTCCTTATAGTGAGCAGAGAGAGCTCTAATCCCCATCCTGCCTGGCCAGTACGCGTCATCGCACTGGACTTTAAAGGAGCTGTTCTGCCAGAGCTATTTGCTGAGAGTGACATTGATTAGGATCAAGAGGACGGTGGCCATCTCTCCAACTACCCCATGCTAAATGTGACCCATCTGTCTCAAGCATCATGCCAATGCCCGATCCAAATCTGGAGGCAGCCTTCTTTTAGTTTCTTAATCATAAACAAGGTTAATAATGCCACAGTTGCTAACCATCAGGAAACTGGCAAACAGTAAAAAACGCAATACAACAGGAGAAAAAGGCTTTCTATGCAATGTTTATCATTAACACCCTGACTCTTCCACCAAACAGTCGAGCAGGCTTACAGTAGAAGACATATTCATTCAATGAGAATATTAAAATGGAAAGTTGAAAGCAACAGAAGTGGATGGAGGAGGATAAAATGTTGAATGATGGGCAGAAAATTCCAATGTCCAGGAAGCTTTTTGCAATCAGGACAATGACTTGTAGAATTTGAGAGCTGAGGAGACCTTTGAGATGATTGAAAGCAGTGATTCTCATACTTTCTTGAGCATTACAGAATCAACTGGAAGACCTGTTAAAATGCAGACCCACCCAGGGTTTCTGATTCTCTAAGTCTGGGATAGTGATGAGAAACTGGATCTCTTACAAGTTCCTAGGTGATGCTGATGCTGCTGTTCTGAGGGTCAACCAGACTTTTGAGAACCACTGACCAAAGACTCAGAAATTCATAGCTGTGAATTTTCATCAGAATCAGCTGGGTGGATTCTACACATGAGGAGATTCTGATTCAATGTTTGGTGGGGTGGGGTGTGGATGCCAGCCATGTTTATATTTTAAAAGTTCAACAAATGATATTAATGAACACCACTGATATTAAGTTGAACACTTCTCTTTTTATACAGGCAAAAAACATGTTTTTGAAAGAATCTTAATTTTAAGAAAGCGTAAGAGTTTGCATCATGAGAAAAAATAGAAACTTACTGCTCTATCCAGAGATAGTATCCCTGCCTACTCTTCCAAGTATTTGGCAAGACAGCACCCTGACAGAACATGGTTACCAGTAAATAAAAACATTTATGAAGCATGTACAATTGTGTTTTGGTGGATGGACCTTAAACTAACCTAAGCTGACCAGGACAAAATTCAACTAGATGTTAACTGCTCAAAAAGCCACTCTGCTACTAGATGAGGCTGACACAGCCCTAGATTTTATCAAGTCCAACAAAACAGAGCTGCAGCTCACTTTAAGTTTGTATTTTTCAAAAAAAAAAAAAAAAAATCAGATTTACCCCCCCAAAATACAAGTCAAGGATGACTATATAAACTAGGTAAGGTTGTGTGCTTTACAAAAATATTCACCATAAACAGGGCTAAATTAAGTTTTTTTTTTTTTTGTACGCGGGCCTCTCACTGCTGTGGCCTCTCCGTTGCAGAGCACAGGCTCCGGACGTGCAGGCCCAGTGGCCATGGCTCACGGGCCCAGCCGCTCCGCGGGACGCGGTATCCTCCCGGACCAGGGCACGAACCCGCGTCCCCTGCGTCGGCAGGCGGACTCCCAACCACTTCACCACCAGGGAAGCCCTAGATTAAGATCTGTATAGGCCCTAAGGATTGAACAGATTATGGTATATTCCTTTTCCCTCCCTAGGTATGCCAAAAACTAAGTGCAGGGAATTCCAACGAGGTTTTGAATTTTCCCTTAATTTAAGACTTGTTTTTGAATATCAAAATTCTCCTCACTAAAAAAAAATTTTTGCTTCTTTTTGCTGATGCCCTAAGCACATGTTTAGCTGATTTACTGAGTAATCACACACTAGACATGAAGTTTCTTTAAATGGTGTGCTCCACAGTGACAAAACTATAGGCTTAAGAATCTCAAATCTATTGCTCACTAATATATGTTTTTGGAAAGAACGCTTAAGCATTAGTTTCCTCATAGAGTGAGGGCACTGAACCTCACGCAGAAGCGATAATGTTAAGTGGATATAATAAAGTAAAAACTCCTAGCCCACTGCTGTTACAATGGCAGCTAATCAATACTTAGTTGCTCCTATTATTTACAATAGATCACACACTCCTCTACTACCTAAAATAAGATATATCTTTACTACCAAAACAATGGGCCTACCAAATTTGCAATGCAATCTTCAACATTAAATGGCTATGCAAAATCATTTTGTAATGGATTTTCTACAGAGGATTATTTTTGTCCAAGACAAGTAAGAAAAACTGCATGTTTACAACTCCTAGAAGTTAAGTGCTGCAAACAAGAACACCTGTCAAGGCAGGTCACATGACAGGACTTATAAAATCTGCCATTGCTCCTTAAACTGGGAGCAGACTTCCTCCTTAGGTAATCAGAAGGCAGAATTTCCATCTTTTCTAACGGGCAACTATATTTATGAACAAAACTTCAACTTGATCTTTCAAACAATAAAAATAAAGAAAAGGGGGGCGAATTATATATACCTTTCTTCAGGAGAAAGGAAGAGAATACCGTGTAACTAGTTAAATTATTTTAGACACGTTGCTACCTTTTTTTTTCCCACAAATTTCTATTTTGTTTCGAAAATGAAAACACATACCCTGCGATAAAGATCATCTTTTCTTTGCACAAATATTCAGAAAGACAGTGTCAAGGATGAGTACTAATCAAAGAAGAAAATACAAATGTCATACACTTTTAAAAGACTAATTCCTGATGGATACTGACTAAATTTATGTAGCAATCATTTCACAATACATTCATGTATCCAATCATTATGTTATATACCTTAAACTAATACCATGTTATATGTCAATTATATCTCAACAAAACTGAAAGAAAGAGACTACCTTGGACTTCCCTGGTGGCACAGTGGATGGGAGTCCCCCTGCCAATGCAGGGGACACGGGTTCAATCCCTGGTTCAGGAGGATCCCACATGCTGCTCGAGTAACTAAGCCCACGAGCCACAACTGCTGAGCTGGTGTGCCACAACTGCCTGCACGCCTGGAGCCCGCACGCCTGGAGCCCATGCTCTGCAGCAGGAGAGAACACTGAAGTGGGAGGCCTGTGTGCCGCAGCGAGGAGTGGTCCCCACTCACCGTGGCTGGGGAGGGCCCATGTGCAGCAGCGAAGACCCATCACAGCCAGGAATGGATAAATAAATAAATGAATTTATAAGAAAAAAAAAAAAAGAGAGACTACATCATTTAGTTTCTTTACTATAAAGAAACTGAAGATAATCCAACTCAACTTTCAAATATACATTTGATTTTAAAGAAAAATGACCTATAACATCCGTTCTATACAATTGTGTAAATGTTCTTCATCCTATGAACACACTCTTACCAATTTCTGTTAATAGGTAATATATTGGGATAGCTATGTCAATTAAAGGTAAGAAGTTAAGCAAGGAAATAAGTATTAAAAGTTATAAAATAACACTTAAATTTAACAAGGTCAATGCAAGAGTGAATTGTCAAAAGGCTAGAAACAAGAGAACTTTTATTTTCATTTGGTTTTACATTAATAATTCAAAATAAACATGCTAAAAGAACAAAACCTTATTATATAGAAAGGAATATGAGAATAAGACTGGAAAAATCAGTCAATAACTCTAACCTCTTAATGTATCTTTGTGTAGCTCTACATAGTCTTAATTTCATATGATCTGCCATGAGAAAGGCAAGTAAGTTCTGTGGACTACACGTGCCCCTGCCCCAAGAAATCATATATTGAAGTCCTAACCCCCATGTGATGGTATTTAGAGATGCAGTCTTTGGGAGTAATCAGGTTTAGATGAAGTCATAAGGGTGGGGCTCTCATGATGGGATTAGTGCCCTTATTTAGACAAGACACCAGAGAACTTGCTTCCTCCTTCACCCCTCCCATGTGAAGACACAGTGAGAAGGTGGCCAGCTGCAAGCCAAAATAAAGAACCCTCACAGGGAAACCAAATCAGCCAGCACCTTGATTCTGGATTTCCCACCGTCCATAAATAAATATATAAATAAATTCCTGTTACTTCAACTACCCAGTCTATGGTACCTTGTTATGGCAACCAGAGCTGACTAAAATAGAACACATTTTTTAATCTCCATTTTACTGATGATGAAACTGAAGCAAAATAAAATTAAGTGGCCAGTGGGTAATATTTATTAAGTGACCAATGAGGTGGTACAGAAAAACCCAAACGAACGTTTTGGCCAGCCCAATAGGTGGATTACAACCAAGTTTTGTGACTTCTAATCCAGTGCTCACTCTACTACACCTATTGACCTTGAAAAAGTGCTATCAATTTAAAGCAGGGTCCTGAACACACTAACACCCTTTTATAACACTAGTGTCAGGGAACAAAGTTTTCTATGTCACTGTGAAACTGAATATTCTTGTGTCTAAGGGACATCTTGTGATCAGCACCCAAAGCAAACCAGTGGTAAGACAAAACACTTCATCCCTGGGTCTGAATGTGTCTGTATCAACTGCTTCTAACATTCGTCCAATCAATACTACAATGTATTTTGTCTACTCGCCTCTCTAGTACAGTAAGTTTTGTTTTTTAATAAAAAAGCAAGTTAGTTTCTCCTCTGAATTTTCCTGATCCTCTGGACATTGGCAGTGATCAAGAGGGCCAGCAAGCACATCAGGCAACACACTACAATCATTTATTTTATCTGCCTTCAAGGGTGATCTACTCTCTTTTCCCAACCCTTCTATACAATTCCCATAAACTCCAGGGGTAAAAACAAAAAAAACAGAAATACAAAACAGAACTCATGCTTTAAGTAACCTGTCAGCAACTCTTTCTTTGAAAACAAGGTTTAATTGGAGAAAGGACACTGGAATAGGAAGCTGGAACCATTATTGCTAATTACTCAGGTCTGTGACCACACGGAAGAAACCACATCTCTCTTTGGCAAATCCTCTCCATTTGTAAGTATTATGACAACTTGAGTGAACCTGATGTTACATTATAATTGTATTTAGTCTCTTGGGCCCTTGTATTATCAAAAGCTATTGTTATACCCATCATTTGCCTGTAAAAGAGCAAGATCCTAAGACTTACCCTCCCCACTGGTTAGCAGAAGAGCAAAGATCTTTATTTCTGTTATATTTTCAATTTACAGACAAAATTATCCTGGGTGCCAAGATAATTGGCTTTATATTGAGGTGCCTCTGTTTTTACAATTGCATTTGCTTTCTTCGTTATTATCGTCATCTTCACTATTATTATTAAATGCTGTCATCATTTTGTACTCCCTGTCTGAGAACACAAAATCCCATTAGGAAACGAAATGGCCTTGGGGAACAAGGGTCTATAAATCTTTCCATAAGACCCTTTTCCACACTTAGGGATGGCTATAATTTTCTTTTAGCTTCCTCTCTTTTAAACAGAGGAGCCTCAAGTCTTTTATCTCTCATCACCAGTTGTACTTTGAAGGCTGCTACTGACTATTGTGGCCAGAACATGTGATCTTTCAAAAAAAATCCAGTTGCTGCAAGATGGTGCATGTGCCAGATGTGTTCTGAAAATCGCTCACTTGTTAAGACCTTTAGGAATGAGAAATCATCTGGAAACAGACCATTTAAAGTTGTACCACCTATAAGCATGTTACTATTCCTTGAGCAAAGACTGTGCACACAGAAGTTGAGTTTCACAACTGGCCATTAAATATACCACTTGGTTGTAACGTTAGAGACTTAGCTTTTAACTGGTCTCTTTTTCTCTTTCGTGTGTTTTGAGGGCAGAGGAAGAAAAAAGTTACAAGTGAGAGGGTTTAGAGCTGTAATGCCTCACAAAAGAGAAATAGGAAGAAAAAGAGTTTCCTGATAGAACTGCCCCATAATTAACTGCTACTGAAGCTGACCAATGAACATCAAAACACCACTGCTCATCAGTTAACAATAAGATCCCTTAACTGTTGTCAGAACTACTATTCAGTTACTTGTGAAATAACCCACCTGTGTAGCTCACAAGACACTTGAAATAATGAAAAAGTATTAGTGGATTCTCGCTCTATATAAGGGCAGTGTTGAATTGAACAAAGTCCTAAAAGTACGTTATATGTGGTTATAACTCTCAGTTTGGGATTATAAAATTTTAAATATTAAAGTAAATTAAACAGAATAAATTCAGAGTATCATAAACATGGCAATTAATTGAAATGAAGTAAAACACAGATACATGTAAAGAGATCTTGACAAGATATTTAACTGCATTTCCTTATTAATTTTAGACCTTTTTAAAAATGGCTTACTTAAAAATGGTCATATAGTATTTGACTGACACCAACAGAATCTTTATAGACTTACACAAATGTCAAGAAGTTTTATTAATTTTAATCTTTCGACTATCTTAGAGAATTTTCCCCATTAAATGTGAAGCTTAGATTTACTACCATAGCAGCAGCATCAACAGTTCATTTTATTCGCTAAAACCTTATTTCCACGGTACTTGGACTTCCAAAATAACCAAAACCCACTGGGAAAAAAGTTTTGATTTAAAACTAACCAATCATCATCAGGTTAAAAATGCAACACTTCTCATGATCAGTCTAGACAACAAAGATTGTTAATAGTTGCAAGGACTGTTTCTTTACAAGCCGTGTATCTTCCTAATTAGAATAACAGTGCATTTTTCAGGTAACATACAGGAGACCTTTCTTCTGGATGAGAGGGCCTCAAAGTTCCTTGGGTGTGGATATGCACATATATGTTCACAAAGATGTGTGTAAGGTAATCCATAGGGGTAAAAGAAAATAGAACCTTTACTCATGTTTATTTTCTGTCTTTTCCTTTTAAATTTTCAAATTTTTGTATATGCTTTCTTGTACATAACATGTTAATATGGCTATTACTATATGTATAATTTGGAAATATACATATATTGGGGATACATGTCTGCTAAAACAAATGAGTTAAAAGTCTATAGATAATTATCAGTTTTAATTCTGTAATTTACCTGCTCAAATCTTAATTATATGACATAGATTTCAAATTCCAGAGTGACGTGTGCTAAACATATAAGGCAGCATCATTAAAATTTACTCAGGGACTGTCCAGATTTTTGTACTTTACGCTCAAAATTGACTTTAGAGCTTAACATTTTAATTTTTAAGTTAAACGAAAATACTTTAACAGAGCTCCTTAACAAATAAGAGGTAACACAAACTTATTTAAAAGATAAAGTGCACATACATTTTCTTAAAATAATAGCCCAACAAAAAATACTTTACATAACCTCCTTCTCCCCTGAAATTTGAAATTCACTGTGGCTCTACTTGAAACTCTCATTTTACAGTGCGTGCTGAAAATTACACAATTTAAGTTACACAATTTATTAAGTGAAACTGAAAAGTTTATAAACAGTCTAACATCTAAATATGTTATACTTGCATTCACTTCTATTAAAATGTTAAGTACTAACAAAACGTTTATAAAAATAAAACTATTTTAAAAAATTCCCTTCTATCTTAATGAAAATAAACTAAAATAGTAAAAACACAGCACATTTAAGAGACTGTTCTCATGTGAAAACATTAGGAGGTGAATTTTTTGTTCTCAATGTACCCCCTTAAAAAACGTGGTATTTAGAATCAACACATTCCCTATTAGTAATATTAGATTCTTGTCAAGAATAGGAGGAATGTTACTGCTTATAAGGCTCTAAAGGAACCTACATTTCCATGCACACATCTTATATAAGCCTAACAGTTGCTTTTCTTCATAAATCAATCTATTGTTGCACTTCATAATGAGAAGGCAGATTTACTGCCTTTTACCGCCTTTTCTCACCATCAGAAAGATGCCTATTTGGGTAATAGAACATTTCTCTTCTTCAAGGGTGTTTGCCATTAGGGAGGCAGGGGCAAGAACCTTTAACATCTGCTCCCTTCAAGTGAAGGACACCTCTAGTTCTCACAGCCGAAATGCTGAAAAGCAAACGCCGGTACATTGATAAAAATTCTCTAACTTTAAAAAGCACAACACTTGAAATACACTGAAGACATACACATCTCTAAAACACGCATTTGGGATTTAAGGGTTATACTGTAAAAACGGTAAAACATATCATTTTGATTGCTAACATTATAACGCAAATGCCATGAAATCATCATCATAGTTAGAACAATAGGAGTTTCGAATAAAGACCTTTGATTCCATCATCTTGAATTTTCTCTGACTCTGAAAACAAACCTAAAGTACTGGCAAGTAAGACTTTAACCATTTGTCATCTCAGTATTGTGTGGTAATAACAAAAGAGTTTATAATATAGCCTTACATTCTTCTGGTTTTATTTACTTAATTTATTCTTCCCTCAGGGAGAAATATTGAAGAATTGTAAACTTTAGACTTCAATTTAAAAACAAGAGAAAGGCACTTGTCAGCATTTAATTCCTAACCATCTGCCTTTTAAAAATACACAAACATGTACTCACCCACTCACTCTAGTTAGGCTAAACATTCTTAGCAAGTAAGTAGATCTTGATGGATCTAAACAGAAGTTTCAGCAATCATAGTTCTACTTTTGGAAACACAGCTATCTTTAAACAGGCATCGTGATTCCTACTAGCAAATGCAATTGACCATAAATTAAAAGCAAACAGACACCATCCAGAACAAGTAAATAAAGTGAGGCAGGTATTGGAGTCAAGGGAGAACCTCCATTTTTGAGGAAAACTAAATTATGTCTTCTGTCCATGAATATGGAGTATTGCCTAGTGAGCTAACACACTTGTGTTACTTTGGGCTATCTTTTGTCACTTAAGCAATGCTTTCTGACAGTTTTACAGGCTGTTATCCCAAGGACTTCAGTATTTATGGCCTTTATTCACTTGGGCTTTCTGCTCTCATCCACTGATTACTAATCACGAAATAGATTTTTTTTTTTTATGGGACTGAAATTAGCTCAAAAGATGTCCTTCGACAATGGCAGCTTATGGCTAAAGGTCTTCTCCTGGCCTCTTCCTTGCGCTCCTCAATTTTCTCTTCCTTACAGACAAGTTAATGAGGGTTCAGATCCACGCTGTTCAATCAGATCAACAGCACAAGTGATTTACAGCATTCTTAGAGCATGGTTTAGAACCATTTGTGAATTGATCCTCAGAAGCTCATTCAATTTCAATACCTCAAGGATGATTTAAAGACCTAAACTTGTTTTTAATCTTCATGAAACAAGAGCATTTCCTACTCATAAAATCATTATTCAGGAAAAGCTACAAACCTTACATACATACAGTATTTATACAGCTACAAATTCCACAAACCTTAGTGTACACAAGCATGCATGAATGTTTCAAAGATATATATTATATTTTAAAACTTCGGCACATTTAGTTCACAATATGGCATTCAAATTTCTTCCTATCTAGTAAAGGCTACTTACTACCTTTTTGTCTGCTCTACTTAAAAGAACCGAGTGCTGAAAAGCAAGTAGAAAACACAGACTCTTCTTTCCACTTAATTGCATTTGACTTAAAACATCTCCTAAGAGATTGGTTTTTATCTTATGAACAATGTGAAATGTGTAATAGATCACGTCCTCTTTACCAGCTGGCTGCTGGAAGCTTGGAAGTCAAATTACTCTAGAAAATAGTGTTTTCTTATAAACTAAAACTCTGAAAGAAAACTAGAAATATTGATATTATTACTCTCATAAACTTCTGGATGAACTGAGCAAACTGCACAATTCCTTGAGTGTGTGCTAAGCAATGAGGTGGGGTGGGGAGCGGAGAAGGGAGAGGGGAGAAACTAGCTTTGAAGGAGCACTAAAGCTCCACTTACTGCTCTACAATAGAATTTACTAAATACGACTCTTCCTGAAATGAAAGGGATTATTATGATCAGCTTCTGTTTTCTCTGAAATTATGCTGGAATGAAAACATTTAAAAAAGGAAATGTTGTTTTAAAAAAAAGTTTCTTAAGCCTTTAGATATCTCCATGTCTGGATAAAAACAATGTGTTCTACCACATCAGAAAAACAACGTTAACTTATTGAGTTTAGTATTTACATGAAATTACTTTGCCCATTTATATATAACATTAACTATTTGGACATCAAGTAACTGCATTTAATTTATAGACACCCATATGGTAAATTCTCCTTGAATATGGTTCCAGGAAAATTTATTTCTGCCAATAAATGTGCATGCTTTCTGACATTCCAAATATAAAAGTATGTAACTCTCATATTTCTCTAGGAAACTTTGCCTAACTCTGAACAAATGCTATGTTCTTTAAATTTTGTTACTACTTCTCTTAGTTTACATTTGTCACATATATTAATCTGTAAGCCTAATTCCATTCAAACCGTCAGACAATATGACTGTTAAAGAAATTAAATACATGTACTTGTGTAAGAATTTATATACTCATAAATTTTAAGAAAATAAGTCAGTTTCTCTAGGATTATCAAAACAATATTAAGGAAACAACATTTTAACGTGCAATTAAATGATAGCTAATTTGTATCAAATACTCCAGCAGTTAGATGACAAGGGGTGTCCTGTTATTTTTTCGCAAGTTAAAAACAGTACACTGTTTGCTTTTATATCAAAAAATATGTGAATGGGGAAAGAACAACATTTTGGGTGTATGGCTTTGTAGAATACGATAAGCTATATAATTATGAAAAACATGGAAGAATAGTATTATTCTTTTCTAAATGAAAAGATTCATTTCAGACTAGTAAGATATTTATGTCTAATCCTTAGCTTCTCTAAAAAAATAAAAGTCTAAATATAATAATCATGAATAGAAAAAACCTCAATTTCTTTAATATGTGTTTTAGTAATTCCTGAGTAGATAAAATATGTGTAAATGCTTCAAAGTCAGAGGAGAAGGGTATCTTTTTTTTCTTCCTACCTTAAATCACATCAGGGCTCCATTATAAAGTGAGGTATTATAAAATCATACCTATTTTATAAACATTTTCTCTAATTTTTCTTAATTAGATTATAGCATGCTACCTGCAAATTAGTGATCTAAAACTGAATTCTTCTATAAATCGAAACCCTGTAGTTCTTTTACTCATCTCACCACCCTCATCCCCCCACCCTCCCTTTCATTACCTTGTAGAACATCCTAGAAGCTATCTTTCCTATGAAGTTACTGCTCACAATAAATAAACTTTACATACAGCTGGCCTTTAAAAATCAGAAATACAGCAAGCAAAGAAATCATCCTCACCTCTTTTAAAAGGAAACAGAGTAGCCCTCAGGAAAACAGAAGTGCCCCAAAGTTCACGTGTGTCAGCAAGGAGTTGAGAGCTGTTAAGAATGATCCTCTTGAAAAGAAAGAAGTCTCCTTAGGCACCCACATGTATATTTAGATTAGACTGGCAGTTTAAATGACAGCAAACACATGGTCATGACTTCCCGATTGCTCACTCGTCCAACACATACACACAGGCTAATCAGAAGCAAACATCCACTCCGAACTGTTTTAGAAACTAGCTTCTTCCATCTGATATGACTGTATGTGTGGTAAGCATACATTCTGCTAGAGAGATCAGAAGTCAAACACTTAACTGTCTCTCCTAGTATACCCGGATCTTGACTCACATTGCTTTAGTTTTCCAGGACATTTCTCTAAAGTTAAGTCTGACTTATCAACTTAAGCCAGTTGAGTAAACTCCCTGCTCTATGTAACCTGCAGAGTTTTATGAAGTACATATTCCTTTTATAAAGAAATGGCCATGTGAAGGTTCCAGGATCTATTTGTCTTAGGAGTATTTTAACTGTAAGACCTGACTATCCTATCAGTAATAGCACACACTCCTAGTCCGTAAACAGGGCAAAGTCACTAAAGAGGATCACATTTGCTTGTGCAAATAAAGAGTGGTAGAGTTAAAAGGTAGAGATACTGGGCTTCCCTGGTGGCGCAGTGGTTGGGAGTCCGCCTGCCGATGCAGGGGACGTGGATTCCTGCCCCGGTCCGGGAGGATCCCACATGCCGCGGAGCAGCTGGGCCTGTGAGCCATGGCCGCTGAGCCTACGTGTCTGGAGCCTGTGCTCCGCAACGGGAGGGGCCACAGCGGTAAGAGGCACGAGTACAGAAAAAAAAAAACAAAAACAAAAACGTAGATACTAAACATGAACGTTAAGCTCCTATTCATTACTGGGCCACTAGGAACATTTTCCAGTAAATAACACACACACACACACACACACACACACACACAGCACTTTTTGGAGACAGCTATGAACTACACCTATAACACTGAGGTGTTGTGTATATATATATGTTTATATCATACGTGTTGTATATATGCACGTATATTGATATTCATACATATTAAATGTGTTAGCAAATGAGATGCAAATAACCAAATGCTCTGTGATAGAAGGACAGGTTACAAAAAATGGTAAACAATTTTGCACTTAGCTCTAACGTCAAATACTTTGAAAACTCAAGATTAATACGAGGAGTTAGTAAAGAGGCTGGAATGGCGAACCCAAGCACCAGGAGAGGAAAAATGAGTATCTAGGGGAAGATGGCAGAAGAGAAAGACGCAGAGATCACCTTCCTCCCCACAGATACATCAGAAATCCATCTACATGTGGAACAACTCCTACAGAACACCTACTGAACGCTGGCAGAAGACCTCAGACCTCCCAAAAGGCAAGAAACTCCCCACGTACCTGGGTAGGGCAAAAGAAAAAAAGAAAAAAATAGAGACAAAAGCATAGGGACGGGACCGGCACCAGTGAGAGGGAGCCATGAAGGAGGAAAGGTTTCCACACACTAGAAGTCCCTTCGCGGGCGGTGACTGCGGGTGGCGGAGGCGGGGAAGCTTTGCAGCCGAGGAGGAAAATGCAGCCACAGGGTGCAGAGGGCAAAGCGGAGAGATTCCCGCACAGAGGATCAGTGCCGACCGGCACTCACCAGCCCGAGAGACTTGTCTGCTCACCCACCGGGGCAGGCGGGGCTGGGAGCTGAGGCTTGGGCTTTGGTCGGAGCGCCGGGAGAGGACTGGGGTTGGCGGCGTGAACACAGCCTGCAGGGGGCTAGTGCGCCACGGCTAGCCGGGAGGGAGTCCGGGGAAAAGTCTGGACCTGCCGAAGAGGCAAGAGACTTTTTCTGCCCTCTTTGTTTCCTGGTGCGCGAGGAGAGGGGATTGAGAGCGCTGCTTAAAGGAGCTCCAGAGACGGGAGCGAGCCACGGCTTAAAAGCGTGGACCCCAGAGACGGGCATGAGACGCTAAGGCTGCTGCTGCCACCACCAAGAAGCCTGTGTGCGAGCACAAGTCACTATCCACACCTCCCTTCCGGAGAGCCAGTGCAGCTTGCCACTGCCAGGGTCCCAGGATCCAGGGACAACTTCCCCGAGAGAACGCACGACGCACCTCAGGATGGCGCAACGTCACGCCGGCCTCTGCCGCCGCAGGCTCGCCCCGCACTCCTTACCCCTCCCTCCCCCCAGCCTGAGCCGGAGCCCATGAATCAGCGGCTCCTTTAACCCCATCCTGTCTGAGCGAAGAACAGATGCCCTCCAGCGACCTACACGCAGAGGTGGGGCCAAATCCAAAGCTGAACCCCGGGTGCTGTGAGAACAAAGAAGAGAAAGAGAAATCTCTCCCAGCAGCCCCAGGAGCAGCGGATTAAATCTCCACAATCAACTTGATGTACCCTGCATCTGTGGAATACATGAATAGACAACGAATCATCCCAAATTGAGGTGGACTTTGAGAGCAAGATTTATTATTTTTTCCCCTTTTCCTCTTTTTGTGAGTGTGTATGTGGTATGCTTCTGTATGAGATTTTGTCTGTATAGCTTTGCTTTCACCATTTGTCCTAAAGTTCTATCTGTCCGTTTTTTTTTTACATTAAAAGTTTTTTTTTCTTAATTATATATTTATTTTAATAACTTTATTTTACCTAACTTTCTTTTCTTTTCTTTTATCCTCTCTTTCTTTCTACTTTTTCTCCCTTTTATTCTGAGCCGTGTGGATGAAAGGCTCTTGGTGCTCCAGCCAAGAGTCAGTGCTGTGCTTCTGAGGTGAGAGAGCCAACTTCAGGACACTGGTCCACAAGAGACCTCCCAGCTCCACGTAATATCAAATGGCGAAAATCTTCCAGAGATCTCCATCTCAACACCAACACCCAGCTTCAATCAACGACCAGCAAGCTACAGTGCTAGACACCCTATGCCAAACAACTAGCAAGACAGGAACACAACCCCACCCATTAGCAGAGAGGCTGCCAAAATCATAATAAGTCCACAGACACCCCAAAACACACCACCAGACGTGGACCTGCCCACTAGAGAGACAAGATCCAGCCTCATCCACCAGAACACAGGCACTAGTTCCCTCCACCAGGAAGCCGACAAAACCCACTGAACCAACCTTAGCCACTGGGGACAGACAGCAAAAACAACGGGAACTACGAACCTGCAGCCTGCAAAAAGGAGACCCCAAACACAGTAAGATAAGCAAAATGAGAAGACAGAAAAACACACAGCAGATGAAGGAGCAAGATAAAAATGCACCAGACCTAACAAATGAAGGGGAAATAGGCAGTCTACCTGAAAAAGAATTCAGAATAATGATAGTAAAGATGATCCAAAATCTTGGAAATAGAATGGACAAAATGCAATAAACATTTAACAAGGACCTAGAAGTACTAAAGATGAAACAAGCAACGATCAACAACACAATAAATGAAATTAAAAATACTCTAAGTGGGATCAATAGCAGAATAACTGAGGCAGAAGAACGGATAAGTGACCTGGAAGAAAAAATAGTGGAAATAACTACTGCAGAGCAGAATAAAGAAAAAAGAATGAAAAGAACTGAAGACAGTCTCAGAGACCTCTGGGACAACATTAAATGCACCAACATTGGAACTATAGGGGTCCCATAAGAAGAAGAGAAAACGAAAGAGACTGAGAAAATATTTGAAGAGATTATAGTTGAAAACTTCCCTAATATGGGAAACGAAATAGTTAAGTCCAGGAAGCACAGAGAGTCCCATACAGGATAAATCAAGGAGAAACACACCAAGACACATATTAATCAAACTGTCAAAAATTAAATACAAAGAAAACATATTAAAAGCCGCAAGGGAAAAACAACAAATAACACACAAGGGAATCCCCATAAGGTTAACAGCTGATCTTTCAGCAGAAACTCTGCAAGCCAGAAGTGACTGGCAGGACATCTTTAAAGTGATGAAGGAGAATAACCTACAACCAAGATTACTCTACTCAGGAAGGATCTCATTCAGATTTGATGGAGAAATTAAAACCTTTACAGACAAGCAAAAGCTGAGAGAGTTCAGCACCACCAAACCAGCTTTACAAAAAATGCTAAAGGATCTTCTCTAGGCAAGAAACACAAGAGAAGGAAAAGACCTACAATAACAAACCCAAAACAATTTAGAAAATGGGAATAGGAACATACATATCGATAATTACCTTAAATGTAAATGGACTAAATGCTCCCACCAAAAGACACAGATTGGCTGAATGGATACAAAAACAAGACCCATATATATGCTGTCTACAAGAGACCCACTTCAGACCTAGAGACACATACAGACTGAAAGTAAGGGGATGGAAAAAGATATTCCATGCAAATGGAAACCAAAAGAAAGCTGGAGTAGCAATTCTCATATCAGACAAAATAGACTTTAAAATAAGGACTATCAGAAGAGACAAAGAAGGACACTACATAATGATTAAGGGATCGATCCAAGAAGAAGATATAACAATTGTAAATACTTATGC
>NW_006782029.1:2561295-2575216 GCF_000442215.2 Lipotes vexillifer | reverse complement strand
ATCATGAGGGATTACTACAAGCAACTCTATGCCAATAAAATGGACAACCTGGAAGAAATGGACAAATTCTTAGAAATGCACAACCTGCCGAGACTGAACCAGGAAGAAAAAGAAAATATGAAGAGACCAATCACAAGCACTGAAATTGAAAGTGTGATTAAAAATCTTCCAACAAACAAAAGCCCAGGACCAGATAGCTTCACAGGCAAATTCTATCAAACATTTAGAGAAGAGCTAACACCTATTCTTCTCAAACTCTTCCAGAATACAGCAGAGGGAGGAACACTCCCAAACTCATTCTACGAGGCCACCATCACCCTGATACGAAAACCAGACAAGGATGTCACAAAAAAAGAAAACTACAGGCCGATATCACTGATTAACATAGATGCAAAAATCCTCAACAAAATACTGGCAAACAGAATCCAACAGCACATTAAAAGGATCATAGGGCTTCCCTGGTGGCGCAGTGGTTGAGAGTCTGCCTGCCGATGCGGGGGACACGGGTTCGAGCCCTGGTCTGGGAGGATCCCACATGCCGCGGAGCAACTGGGCCCGTGAGCCACAATTACTGAGCCTGCGTGTCTGGAGCCTGTGCTCTGCAACAAGAGGGGCTGCGATAGTGAGAGGCCCACGCACTGCAATGAGGAGTGGCCCCCACTTGCTGCAACTGGGGAAAGCCCTCTCACAGAAACGAAGACCCAACACAGCCATAAATAAATAAATAAATAAAAGGACATCATACACCATGATCAAGTGGGGTTTATTCCAGGAATGCAAAGATTCTTCAATATATGGAAATCAATGAATGTGATACACCATATTAACAAACTGAAGGAGAAAAACCATATGGTCATCTCAATAGATGAAGAGAAAGCTTTCGACAAAATTCAACACCCATTTATGATAAAAACCCTGCAGAAAGTAGGCATAGAGGGAACTTTCCTCAACATAATAAAGGCCATATATGACAAACCCACAGCCAACATCGTCCTCAATGTGAAAATTGAAACCATTTGCACTAAGATCAGGAACAAGACAAGGTTGCCCATTCTCACAACTCTTATTCAACATAGTTTTGGAAGTTTTAGCCACAGCAATCAGAGAAGAAAAGGAAATAAAAGGAATCCAAATCGGAAAAGAAGAAGTAAAGCTGTCACTGTTTGCAGATGACATGATACTATACATAGAGAATCCTGAAGATGCTACCAGAAAACTACTAGAGCTAATCAATGAATTTTGTAAAGTAGCAGGATACAAAAGTAATGCACAGAAATCTCTGGCATTGCTATACACTAATGATGAAAAATCTGAAAGTGAAATCAAGAAAACACTCCCGTTTACCACTGCAACAAAAAGAATAAAGTATCTAGGAATAAACCTACCTAAGGAGACAAAAGACCTGTATGCAGAAAATTATAAGACACTGATGAAAGAAATTAAAGATGATACAAACAGATGGAGAGATATACCATGTTCTTGGATTGGAAGAATCAACACTGTGAAAATGACTCTACTACCCAAAGCAATCTACAGATTCAATGCAATCCCTATCAAACTATCACTGGTAGTTTTCACAGAACCAGAACAAAAAATTTCACGATTTGTAAGGAAACACAAAAGACCCCGAACAGCCAAAACAATCTTGAGAACGAAAAACGGAGCTGGAGGAATCAGGCTCCCTGACTTCAGAGTATACTACAAAGCTACAGTAATCAAGACAGTATGGTACTGGCACAAAAACAGAAAGATAGATCAATGGAACAGGATAGAAAGCCCAGAGATAAACCCACGCACATATGGTCACCTTATCTTTGATAAAGGAGGCAGCAATGTACAGTGGAGAAAGGACAGCCTCTTCGATAAGTGGTGCTGGGAAAACTGGACAGGTACATATAAAGTATGAGATTAGATCACTCCCTAACACCATACACAAACATAAGCTCAAAATGGATTAAAGAGCTAAATGTAAGGCCAGAAACTATCAAACTCTTAGAGGAAAACACAGGCAGAACACTCTATGACATAAATCACAGCCAGATTCTTTTTGACCCACCTCCCAGAGAAATGGAAATAAAAACAAAAATAAACAAATGGGACCTAATGAAACTTCAAAGCTGTTTGCACAGCAAAGGAAACCGTAAACAAGACCAAAAGACAACCCTCAGAATGGGAGAAAATATTTGCAAATGAAGCAATTGACAAAGGATAAATCTCCAAAATTTATAAGTAGCTCACATCTCTAAAATTTACAGGCAGCTCATGCAGCTCAATAACAAAAAAATAAACAACCCAATCCAAAAATGGGCAGAAGACCTAAATAGACATTTCTCCAAAGAAGATATACAGACTGCCAACAAACACATGAAAGAATGCTCAACATCATTAATCATTAGAGAAATGCAAATCAAAACTACAATGAGATATCATCTCACACCAGTCGAATGGCCATCATCAAAAAATCGAGAAACAATAAATGCTGGAGAGGGTGTGGAGAAAAGGGAAACACTCTTGCACTGCTTGTGGGAATGTGAATTGGTTCAGCCACTATGGAGAACAGTATGGAGGTTCCTTAAAAAACTACAAATAGAACTACCATATGACCCAGCAATCCCACTACTAGGTATATACCCTGAGGAAACCAGAATTCAGAAAGAGTCATGTACCAAAATGTTCATTGCAGCTCTATTTACAATAGCCCGGAGATGGAAACAACCTAAGTGCCCGTCGTCGGATGAATGGATAAAGAAGATGTGGCACATATATACAATGGAATGTTACTCAGCCATAAAAAGAAACGAAATTGAGCTATTTGTAATGAGGTGGATAGACCTAGAGTCTGTCATACAGAGTGAAGTAAGTCAGAAAGAGAAAGACAAATACCGTATGCTAACACATATATATGGAATTTAAGGGAAAAAAATGTCATGAAGAACCTAGGGGTAAGACAGGAATAAAGACACAGACCCACTAGAGAATGGACTTGAGGATACAGGGAGGGGGAAGGGTAAGCTGTGACAAAGTGAGAGAGTGGCATGGACACATATACACTACCAAACGTAAAACAGATAGCTAGTGGGAAGCAGCTGCACAGCACAGGGAGATAAGCTCGGTGCTTTGTGACCACCTAGAGGGGTGGGATAGGGAGGGTGGGAGGGAGGGAGACGCAAGAGGGAAGAGAGATGGGAACATATGTATATGTATAACTGATTCACTTTGTTATAAAGCAGAAACTAACATACCATTATAAAGCAATTATAGTCCATTAAAGCTGTAAAAAAAAAAAAAAGATTAATACGAGGGTGTACGTGAAAGAGTTTAATAATAAAATGACTTGGGGCTCTGGTTCTGGAAACGTCAGACCTGGTTTGAATTCTGATTCTACCACTTTTTTCGCTGTGTGACCTAAGCCAACTCATATTCTCTCTCCAGGTCTCAGCTTCTTCAGCTCTAAAGTGGGGAAATGGAATTAATAACAGTACTAGTTCATATAGTTAGTATGAGAATGTAGATAATGCAAGCAAAGTGTTTAGGACAGAGCATGGAATAAATGATGACTATTATTTAGCTACTACTATCAATAAGAAGAACCGTGAAAGTCTGATTTGAGAAAAATCATGTCTGAGTCCATTTGGCTTGTCCACCTTCTCCCCCTATGATAGTCTTCCCTGAAATACATTTGACACTTCAAGAAATAAGGCAACCTCCTTCAACTGATCCAAAGTCTATTTTCCCTCAAACTTCTCTTGGAGCAGGGAGCTGATAAAATGCCTCATTCAATGCCTGGTGTATAAGACATACTAGAAAGGACGTCTATACAAACAGCCTAAGAAAGATGAGAATTAAAACATGATAGTTAAGCTAAACATAAATCATCTACAGGAGAGTAATAACTACTGGTCAAGTAACTCACTGGTCAAGTAATAATTAAGAATTCACAGAAAAAATAAAGTGAAACTCATTTAGGGCATCCCACTGATTGAGACCCAGAAGCTTTTCCTCCTATACAAAAATGTGGGGCTCCAACAGTCTCAATAAAAAGATCCATTTAAAGAAAATACAAATACCATGGTGTGTTCTTGGTATTTCATCTCAATTTCATAGACATATACACTTCTGTCATATGTTAACTTGTCTTAGTAGTAAAAAGACAAAAACAGATGGATTCTGATGGTTTAATGGCAGGAATATTTGTCCTGTGGTTTCTGCTACTTCATAAAAGTATTAGAAAGGAATTCAGAAGTGGGGTGAAACCTCAAAGTTAATTGAATCTCCTTTATGTTGTCTGACAAATTAAGATTGCGAGTAGCCTTTATTATAGAACATCTGCTCATGTGGTATCATCAACGTCAAGTTGTTTCCCTTTTTTCTTTAAAACCACAATCACTACATGAAGTTCTTGCACTCCCCATAAGAGGTTTTGTTATATACTCAAGTAAGCAAATTTGAGGTATTTGAGAAATAAGATTATTTCCAATGTTAATGCTCTCCAAAGACTTTTGTTTTGTTTTGTTTTTTTCAAAGACTTGTTTTTAGTGTTCATCTGTACCTATCATTAAAACGTAACCTAACACAATTATCATCAATAGGATACAGGTGTTGGATAATTATATTAGTATCAACACTACAGGCAAATTAAGATTTCTTCCCATGTGATGGAGTTCTGATAAATATCAATTCCTTGGTTTACTGAATCCTGAAGATCAAAAGGCCCTGCATATGGCACTAATAAATCAAACAGAGCCATCAAATCTACAGTCTGTTTTCTTTGGCTAAAACTGCAAAGTTTTACTCACAGAGCCTTATCTACTGCTAAAAATTCTCTGCCAAACCAAATTTAGCTTACCAAGAGTACAGAAAATATACCACTCCCCAGCTGCACCCTCCTGGGTGGGGCTTTTGAAGTTCAGGGATACTATTGTGTGGTGATCTAGAATATCTGGTCTTTTCCTCTCCCTTGTTTTTTTACATCTCACAATCAACTAAAAACTCATCCGGCAAGTAAAAAGTTACCTCTAGATTCAGACTGGAAAGTTACAAAATACTTTTTGACTTATTAACAAAACCAAACATAAATAAAGGTACGAAATAAAATTTATAAGTTATGATTAACATATACACCCTAAAACTACTAAAATATCTCACAAAACTTTTTTCTCACTCAAATACCAGTAACAATTCCTGATGTTGGGAATTCTACAAAGGTATTTACAGTCTAAGTAATCACTTTGTCATAAACTGACGCTAAACTTTGTGTGATGGCGGTGTTACTTGAAAGAGAAGGGGCCAGGAAAAGATATTATAAGCAGGATGAAAGTCCAGGAAAAATGCCACTATCTTTCAGTTGGTTTCTCTAAAGAGGATATTCTGATAGATAAAACATTCTGTTCCATAGTATTTCCAATCTTGAAGGAAATACACAAGTGAGTGATGGGATCAGGTTGTGTTTTGTTTTTTCTTTATAAAACTAGTTTGTACCTTTCAAAATGTTTTACATAATTATGTTTAAAATAGGTAAAGAGAAATACCAAAATGTGTTTCTTTGGCTCAACTGAAACCACCCTAAAGCAGTAAGAAATACTCCCTTTTCATGTCCAAAAGGATTTCGGAAAGGTGTAATAATTTTCCCTAATAAGCTGAAATCTCAGCTAAGAATTTTTGCCCACTATCCAGAGTTTCTCAGCATTGGCGTTATTATTTTGAACTGGAAAATCTTTGTTACGAGGGCTCCCTTGTGCCTTATAGAAGGTTCAAAACAACTCTGGCTTCTACCCCCCCACAAGCCCTGTCCAGGTCATGATACTTAAAAATGTCTCCAAACAACAAGGACCTGTTGTACAGCACAGGGAACTATATTCAATACCCTGCAATAACCTGTAATGGGAAAGAATCTGAAAAAGAAGAGCTATGTATATGTATAACTGAATCACTTACCTGTACACCTGAAACACTATAAATCAACTATACTTCAATAAAATTTTTTTTAAATTTATAATTAATATATTTAAAAAAAAAATCTCCAAACATCGCCAAATATCACGGGGTGGGGAAAGTCACCCCAGGTCGAGAACCACTACTCCAGACTAATATTTTCTTTACAAGTCAACTACAGGAGTTTCACATAATCATGCACCATTAACTGGCACAGCATTCCATTTTAATAACGTTCTAATTCTGAGATCTCCCTGAAATTACACTTTTGATCTGACAAGATCCTTTTCCATGGTCTCTCTCTGGTATTTATGTAAAGATGCATTTTGGAAAAAAACTAAAACCTCTTCCTTCTGGAATATTTGCATTCAGTGTCTCCCTTTAGGATTGTGGCCTATCACTCCATTTTAGTTCTGGGTTGGATCCACTGCAGTCCCTTAGATTGAAACCAAATTCCCATTTCCAGCTGGCACTACCACTGCGGGACGGGAACAGATGCGTGCCATTTGGTAAATAGGGACCAGAAAGCACCTTGTGAGACTTTACATAATGTTATATGAAGTGAGAAGGAGCTTACAGTTAGAATTGGTGAATACAAGACTGGTATTATGAGTCAGTTTACATTTAGAGAAAGCCTGTTCCATGCCTGAAGTGACACAAAACAATGTTTAGAGAAGAGTTTCCAAGGCACAGTATGTCACAGAGTGGGAAGAGGATCATTCAAATACCACTGTGGTCAAGAGTCCCAAGCCCACTCCCTTTAGAAGCCAAGAAACCCAAAGTCTGACAAGTCAGCCTCTGAAATCTGGGGTTTTCTTCTTCTTGGCTATAGCTTTGCTAAAGAAACACCAAGAAAGAATTGGCCTGGTTCCTGTCATCAAGATTTGTTTGGAGGCCCCATCGCTGTAGTAACGAACCTTGCAAGAGTGGACAAAGCCTATTAATAGAAGCTTTCAGCTGACACAGACATCACTGGAGGTGACAGACCCCATTCCGTGGATGCCCCAAACTTCTATTCTAAAGATGTGCCGGAATGATACAACCCAGGGAGTACACGACTGCACTGAATATTCCAGACCCCAGAGAATTCCCAGTAAGAAATGCCAACTGCCTTTTAGGGCTATTAGTATTAGCCAATCTGCTCCTATGGTGACAGCCACACTACTTTCTGGAGATTATATATATATATATATATATATATATATATATACAACCTAGATAATGAATTACAGGCCAACCAGATTCTGCTTCCTGGGGAAGATGTCTTTTACATCCTTTTCATCACTGATAATCTACTATTCTGAATTTTGCTTTGTGTACGAGTTACCTGAATACTTACATTAACCACTTCCTCCCACAATCTGCTACATAAGGATGACGGTGAGGATATAAAATACATTTTACTTACTTTGCACCCTTTATAGAAGGGGTTGACAACCTTTTTCTGTAAAGAGCCCAATAGTAAATGTTTTAGACTTCACTTCTGTACATTCTTTGTCAGGACTACTCAACTTTGACCTTGTAGTGTGAGAACAGCCACAGACTATATATAAATAAATGAACATGGATGTGGTCCAATAAAACTTTATTTACAAAAACAAGGAGCACACCAGATTTGGTCCAAGAAATATAGTTTGCTGATCCCTAACTTATAAGTACTTAGCATAACTTCATACTTATAGTAGGTTAAGCCAAATTTCTCTGATTTAATTTACCATATTATTTCTTCTGCTCCATTTCTGTTTATATATACAACATACATTGTTTTTGTTTTGCAGAAAAGAGAAGCTTAATGATCTCAATCACTAGCTATGTGGCTTTTAGCTCCTTTAAGACACTCTGTCCTTTGGCAACTAAATTTTAACCCATAAAAGAGCAATGTTCTGACTGTGTTGTCCAAGTTTCTCAGAGTTATTGTAGGAGACATACAGTTGTTTTACATTATGTTGGAAAGTGACTTTTCAAACCAATTATACTGCTGAATGTGTACAAATGAAAGTCTCATCAATAAAATAAATTACTCTTTACCAGATAAACAGCAGCTCCTCTGACATAGTAACACCTTGGAAAAAGCAGCTGGAAAAAAGTACAAACTTAGAATTCAAAAGCCACTACAGGGCTTCCCTGGTGGCGCAGTGGTTGAGAATCTGCCTGCTAATGCAGGGGACACGGGTTCGAGTCCTGGTCTGGGAAGATCCCACATGCCGCGGAGCAACTGGGCCCGTGAGCCACAACTACTGAGCCTGCGCGTCTGGAGCCTGTGCTCCGCAGCAAGAGAGGCCGCGACAGTGAGAGGCCAGTGCAGCGCGATGAAGAGTGGCCCCCACTTGCCGCAACTAGAGAAAGCCCTCGCACAGAAACGAAGACCCAACACAGCAAAAATAAATTAATAAACTCCTAGCCCCAACATCTTCTTAAAAAAAAAAGAAGCCACTACAAACCCCTACAGGAAAGCTATCCAAAGATACCAAGTGCAATTCATTAATTGTTTCGAAAGTTCAAGTATTTTAAAGTGGGTAAGTTGTAGATATCTGGAAGTTCAAGTTCTGTAAACAGAAATATAGGAGAGGCTCATGGTGGAGGTGGGGGGAGTCTGTAACGTCACAATCACCCAAAATAATATCTAACCAAATAAAATAAACATTTGTGCTTTAAGTTCAAATTAACATTTATGAAGATCAATGTTTTGATTCTCACCTGGAAGAAACTTCCCACACTAGAATCTTTAACCAAACTGATTCTTGTGTAAACATCAAAACAAAAAAATGCAGATCAAGTACTAGATGAGTTAGAAAACTTGTACTTGATTGCTTCTTTTGAATACTTATTTTATTCTCAAAAGCAATAAAACTGATCAACTAAAAAGAAAAACCAAAGGTTGATGAAGAAGATGGTAGAATTTGTCTTTAAAAAGAAAAAAATTCCCCCCAAAAAGGATTTCCCATTAAAGAGCAAAGACAATAAGGTAACTTTCAAAAACTGCCCATTTCTAAAATGTTCATGTTTTTCCAAATAGTTGCATAACTACCTAAGTTATCCCTACCAGTAATAAAGCTGTGGATGGGGGCATATAATTTACCTTGTTTTTCGTACCGAGGATACCCAAATGACTGACCCAGAGGGATATTCCATGGGGAGAAAAACAACCCATCTCCCTCAACAGTTATCAGAATTCTCCAAACTTTCTCAAGATGCTCGGAGTTAAGAAAAAATAGAAAAGTTACACCAATAAGAATGTCAGGGATTCTGAATGCTGCTGTCAGATCAGAAGGTAATATTTCATCAGTTACTCATTATGTAAAACTAGTAGCATTATTCACAATAGCCAAAAGGTGAAAACAATTGAAATCTCTATCAACTGATAAACAGATAAACAAAATGTGGAATAGTCATATAATGGAATATTATTCAGCCATAAAAAGGAATGAAGTTCTGCCTACATGCTACAAAACAGATGAGCCCTGAAAAGACGCTAAGTGAAAGAAGTCAATCACAAAAGACCATGTATTACATGATCCCACTGGCATGAATCGTCCAGAATAGGCAAATCTATAAAGACAGGAAGTAGATGAGTGGATGGCTAGGGCTGGGGGAGATGAGGGAATTGGAAAGTGATAACTAAACGGCACAGGGTTTATTTGGGGGGGCAATAAAAATGTTTTAAAATTAATTGTGGTAATTTTTGCACAATTCTGAATATACTAAAAACCACTGAATTGTACACTTTATTTTATTTATTTATTTTTATTTTTATTTTTTTTAATTTTTTTTTTTTTTTTTTTGCGGGGTCATGTTTTTTTTTTTTGTTTTTTTTTTTTTTTTTGCGGTACACGGGCCTCTCACTGTTGTGGCCTCTCCCGTTGCAGAGCACCCGCTCCAGACGCACAGGCTCAGCGGCCATGGCTCACGGGCCCAGCCGCTCCGCGGCATGTGGGATCTTCCCGGACCGGGGCACGAACCCGTGTCCCCTGCATCAGCAGGCGGACTCTCAAACACTGCGCCACCAGGGAAGCCCTGAATTGTACACTTTAAATGGGTGAATTGTAGGTATGTGAATTGTATCTCAATAAAGTTGTTTTGAGAAAACTGTATTGAAAATATACTGACAATTGCTCATTCAATTCTGTCCAGTAAGGCAATTTGATTCAATCCCCATGTTTTTAAAGACTAAAACATAATTAAGTTATGTATACTTTGGGGATATTTAACCTATCAGATTATTATGGCAGTTTTTAAAAAGGAAATGTTATGAGAATCAACCAAGAGAATTTAATGGCGAATTTGGCAGTAACGTTTCCAGTGAACTACAGATAAAATATAAAATATTAGCCAAAGAAAACAGTAGTAGATTTGACAGTGTTACATTAAGAAAGGTATAAATTAGAAAAACATGTTGAGATATTTAGAGGTAAAAGGTGGTAAGTTTAAATAGAAAACTAAAAAGTAGGATATTAATTTTTCTCCAAGGTTGTAAATACAGACAGGGCTTTGAAAATAAAGCTTAAACCTTGTTACACAGACTGAGATCTACTTACTGACAAAGAAAAAGCAGCATTAAGGTAAAATGAAAATAGTGATTTAAGTATACAAAAATCAGATAAAAGTATTGTTCACAAAATAATCATGCATTAATTCCTTTGTGTAAAGTGTATCTGCAAATTCTGTACATCAAAAGCTGTCTTTTACTGACTTGTTCTTCCATGCCTACTATGTGGAAATGTGTTAGCACCCTGGGGAAACAGTGCTGGACAATCCAGATACGATCCTTGACCCAGAGGTTTTCCAGTCTAGCTTATGATTCAACATTTACCTGCCTTTTGCTTCAATATTTCACATTTACAAAGAACTCTAACAAGTTGGTTGCTTTCATTCAAACATTTAAAATCAAAGCTAGAAGTATGAATTAGCAGTCAGATAAATCATTCCCTTCCTATCACGGTAGGACAAATTATATATTTCATAGGTTAAACTGAGGTGTAACTTACACGCAGTAAAATGTACAAATCTAGGTGTACAGCTCAATTCATTCTTACATATGTATACACCAATGTAAATACCACCAGTTCAAGACACAGAATAGTTCCCCGGATGATGACTCTGGACAATGGTTTGCTAAGTGTTGATACTGGATTGCTTGCTTGTTTCTAGCAACTCTCCTAGGGCATTGGGTAGAAGATTTTGTAAAAGGCAAACCAATTGATATTAGTCAACCATTTTGTGGAAATAAAATATCTGGGGTCTTCCCTGGTGGTGCAGTGGTTGAGAGTCTCCCTGCCGAGGCGGGGGACACAGGTTCGTGTCCCGGTCCGGGAAGATCCCACGTGCCGCGGAGCGGCTGGGCCTGTGAGCCATGGCCGCTGAGCCTGCGTGTCCAGAGCCTGTGCTCCGCAACGGGAGAGGCCACAACAGTGAGAGGCCCGCGTACCGCAAAAAAAAAAAAAAAAAAATCATATCTGGATAACTGGTTGTCTCTGCATAGAAAATACTAGCTCATTTCTAGGAAAGGGAAAATGGTGGGAAAAAGAAGAAAAGGAAGCAGAACAGGCTCCTGCAGAATGGACAAATGTAAGTGGTAAATAAGAGGGACTTCACGTGGGAGGAATTCTGTTGATTCTCCTCACATTTATTTTGCAGGGAAGGTAGGTAGTAGTAGGGAATTGTTGCTATAAGCCATGGAACCAAAGACATCAAAGCTAGATTTGAGGGGCAGCATCAAGTGAGCCTAGGAGAATCAAACAGCAGCCTGAAACACACGGAATAATTGTTCCATCCCATCTACCCATCCATCTGTGTATTTATTTAACATTTTCAGGAGAAAATATTCCAGCCTATGAAAAAGACCCTGGATTTATCTGTCTCCCGACCCACTTTCCACACCTACCTCTTTTAAATCTAATCACATGTGGTTGCATCTAAGGATTATTTCTATGAGCTACACTATTTTTTCTACAACAAGGTAGGGCAAAAAAATATAAAATTCTTTGTCACTATCAAACGTCATTCTCTAATGTTGAAGTTAATTGAAGGAAGTCAAGGAGGTGACAGATGTCCAATGAACAGCTAGAAATTATGCAACTTTGGGAAAGTTAAGATTTTAGTATACTTATTTCTCCCATTTTATTGTACTACTTTGACACACTACAGCCCAGGTGCTACAAAAGCTTAAAGATAGAAAACAACTAAAGGAAAAGACAAAACTTCATGGAATTCAATGGGGATGGGGGGCTAAGGAGGGGCCTATCAATGGTGGCTTGCCACAACCATCAGCACACCTGGTTTCAGGAAACACCATACATTTCTCCAGAGTGGCTGTTGGCAATTTACATCCCGCCCATCAGCATAACAACGCTCCCTGTTCTCCATGGCCTGTCCTGCCTTTCTGGATTTTCCACTTTTTTCAGATGGCCCTTTTTTCAGAGGGACCCTCCCAGGATAAATACCGCGCAACCTGCTCACCTTAGGCCTCTCCCAATTTGCTTTATCCTGCCTCAACTCCCTGAGTTGTCAAGAAGCCAAATCCTGTTGATCAGAGCACTGAGATACTTCCAAGAACACTATTTTAAAAAATAAAGATAACTATTATGTTTTGTCTCAATCTTTTTTTCTTAAACCATGCCTGGTGGTTCCCAGACCCATCAGGGTCCACTGACTGCTCTAAGAGCTCTATTTCTACTTTGCCAGCATCTTTAAAATGTGGCACCAAACATGAGACCCAGATGTAGTCTGATGGGGGCAGAAGGTAACGGAGCTGTAATTTTCCATGATTGAGTCACTGTATTCTCTAGTCAACCTTATAATAAGAATATTAGATTCCCTAGGTATAACAAGCCATTAGAAGCTAGTGACAGCCACAATCTTTCTTAAATGCTCCTGGACTACACAGTTCAAATTCAATTCTAGAATTTTATTAGGAAACAATGTAGGACTAACGAATTGTGAGGTCTACTCATAGGAGATCATGCTTACTTCATTATTGTATGTTTACTGTCGCACTTCCAAGGCCAAATACTCATATTACTCATTGTAACACTATCTTTAACAGTAGTACATTATATTATCTTCAAATAATCTTGAAGCAAGTGCACAAGATTTCCCATCAATTTTAAAATTATTCAGTGATGTAATTAAATAGAGGTCTGAATGTTTTAGGTTATTTGATAAGAAAAGGCCAATGACTGAAGGCTATAAATACGTGCATGGCTCCACTCTTTGTCCCAACAGCTATGCCTGATATAACTACGTTTAATTGTCTGACAAAAGTAGTACTAATTGAGAGAGAGAAAAAAGTCATTATTGGCCCTATGTAATAATTGCTCATGCTTTTTTTTAAAGTACCAATCACTTAAAAGGAACAGCTAACTTTAAGACCACAGAAAATTGGAGTAACAAGAAAAAGTGATAATTCTAACTTGAGATATACTTGTAACTGACATTATCAATTTTTAAACGTATATAATACATTGGTTCTGATTATTTGATGCTTTACTTGAAAGCATTTCATCATTGATTAATAAGAGTTATCATTCCTGCAAAGCTTCACATCTAAAAACGATTTATAACCATTTTAATGATCCTTTACAACATCCAACCAAATCTTTCAGTGCCATCATCCCTGCTCCTAGCCAGGTGAGGAAAATGACTCTTACATAGTTTGTAGAATATTCACCAACTCTTCCTCAAGGGGCTGACTGGACTCCCACATAGGCTTCCGGCTGCAGACTGAGAGACCAAATAAAGGGGATTTGCCTCCCCAGAAAAGAGAGGGGAGGGTTGGGTGGGGGGAACCTCTTCCAGAATCAGAACCAAGTTTTCGGGTAGAAGCAGGGGGACAGAGAAGTTCTTCCCAAACTGAACACAGAAAAGACACCCTCTGTGCCAAACAATAGGATGGTGAGCAGTTTTAAGAAAACCGGCTGTGGTTCCTTCTAATTAGACAGCGAGCCAATTGGTAGCCTGGCCCTGATTAGAGAATTAACAGTTCAAGTCTACC
>NW_006782029.1:2553274-2561285 GCF_000442215.2 Lipotes vexillifer | reverse complement strand
GGGGGGCGGGCGGGGAAGGGTTGTGTAAGGAGAATTAAATGGTGATAATTTAACTGAATACCCCTAATAGGAAAATTTGGGGTCCACAAAGAAGACGCCAGCCCCATGTCTTGGTGTATAACTACCAACTGGAGGAGAGAACTGCCCTACTCAGATGACAGAACTAGTTGCAACCTTCCTCCACCACTAAGAGAGATCACCTTGGCCAGGGGTTATCTTTATTCACAAAGTATTCGACCTTGGCTGTAAGATATACTTGTAAAAAACACAGAAAGTATTCTTAATTTTTTTCCCCAGATAAGAGAGGAAAATAAGGAATAGAGTAATAGAAAACAAGAGTTTGGAGAAAGGAAGCTTCCAGAGAAAAAGAGAAAGTCCTGGGCTATTTTATCTTTTTTTTTTTTACTGGATCTATTAAAGAAGCTGTGTCCTAATATTTTGTTGGGAGGTGGGGAGGAATTTCAGTCCAAGGTGACCCATGTGAGAGAAGGGCAGGTAAAAGAAAGGCCCCACAGGAGTAATGAAAGGCCATAATCTCTCCAAGTTCATCGGTCACCACCTATGAAGCTAATACTGTAGTTGGAGGGACCAACCCATAGTGTCCCCCAAGGCAACAGGTGGCTCAAATGAATTAGTCCGAGCCCTTCCCAGGTGCCGGGCATACAATACTTTGGAGGGAAGGTGTTTCAGCAGTGCATCCTGCCAACACAGGCCTGACATCGGCTTAATCTTCTCCCTCGGACTCCAACTCCATACTGGGTATTTCAAACAGGTAACAACCTGAAAGCTCCATGGGGACTTCCCATTCATTATTATTATTTCAAATGCTAAATGTTATCTACTTAAGGATCTTACCCTGGCTCCATGCCCTGGCAGAAGGCAAGATTTTTCTGCTAATAAGGGCCTGGAGGCTTTATAAGATCATGGGAGTTTTCAAAATATTCCTACATATTCATAATAGTCAAATTAATAGATCTGATGCCAGATGTAAAGTGGCGTCTTATGGGTAGCTTTAAAAGGTACTGATGGGGGGCTTCCCTGGTGGCGCAGTGGTTGAGAGTCCGCCTGCCGATGCTGGGGACGCAGGTTCGTGCCCCGGTCCGGGAAGATCCCACATGCCGTGGAGCGGCTGGGCCCGTGAGCCACGGCCGCTGAGCCTGCGCGTCCGGAGTCTGTGCTCCACGAAGGGAGAGGCCACAGCGGTGAGGGGCCCGTGTACCGCAAGAAAAAAAAAAAAGGTACCGATGGGATAACTTTCAAAGCTACTTTAGAACATGCAGCTATGAATCTAATGCATAACCCTACTGCCTTTTCATCTTGGCTATGTGCTCACTATTCTTTAATGAACTAATCAGAAAAGACTTGGCATCCTTCTCCCCTGGAAAGATATTTGGCATTCAGGAAAGAAAGTTAGATTAAACACCTTTTAACAATCCTTTCTGTAACAATTAAAAGCTTTTCCTTTGACTTAGTGACACGGTTCACAACCACACACAATGAAAGCAAAATAAATCTTTCCTATGCGGTACACTACACGCCCTTAGATGGATTAAGACATGCTATCCAAGTCTGCATTTTTATAGGCTTTAGGCTGCTAAAAAGCCAACAGAATTAGCGACAGGTGAGCGGCAGGTAAACAAGGTGAGGAAAACCACTGGTAAGTATAATTCGGTATCTTCTGACCCTGTAGTCAGGACAGACCTGGGCTTGTGTTCTGAGAAAACAGAGTCCCCACCTTAATAATTCACAAGCTTAATCAGGAGACAAGAGGAAGCACACTGGGCAAAAGTTAGCTAACACATATGAACAAAGCATCCGTAATAGCAATTTTACATCAAAGCAGAACAAAATCTGTCAACTAGAAGAATAAAATGCTTAGTGCAGATTGTGTTTGCAGTTATGTATTTACATAAAGTCACGTCTTTAAAATCTTTTGAGCAGCATTTTAACAATCCGTGAGGTGGGTGTTACCAGAATCCCCATTTTATTAAAAATAAGGAGGAAGGGGGAAACTAGTTTAGAAATACTCAGTTTCTACTACATTTACAAACTGGCAACTATGTGTCATTTGGTTCACACAACAATTTTGGGAGCTATTATTCACATTTCAGAGATTATGAAATTAAGACTCAAAGAGGTTATTTTGCCCCAGATCACAAAGCTAGCACAAGTGTCAGACCTGGAGCCTTTTCCCAGCTCTCAAGACTCTTTCTGGGATACCTTTTTCACTTGCTGTATAAAAACACATGGTCTGTGTTCCTCACCAAAATATGGACAACCTGCTTTCCGGGGCCTAACACACTATGGTTACAAGCAGATTCCTGTGTCCAGAGTGCATTACATAAGCACTCTAATGCTGAAGGAAACGTCGGTGGTCAGGGATGCTGCCCAACTGACTGATCCTATAAACTCATCTGAACAGTAACACCTATGCCGAGAGAAATCAGATGTAGGGGGTGCATTTAGTTTCCCTAAAGAATTAGCATCTTAGTCAGTTTTCAAATATATATTTAATTATACTCAAATATATATTTAATTATACTCATCTGGAGACTGATCCTACAAACTGATCCTATAAACTCCACGTAAGAGGTCAGATACGAATAAGATCACCATTCATAAAATGGAATAATGCAGAAAAGGAGAGGCAAGAGATTGCTGTTGATGGACTCTCACCCTAACTCAAGGATCAAGAAAGAAGGTACCAGAATTAACAGGTGAAGAGCAGTCAAGATTTCTGGCTAGTGAACATCTGTCAGGTGGAAGATTCTAGAACTAGTTTAAAAAATTAACCCACATTCCTTAAATATTTTATTTTAACTAAAAGTTTATAAAGACACATTAATCAACCAACCTTTTTTTTTTTTTTTGTAAAATTTATTTATTTATATTTGTCTGTGTTGGGTCTTCATTGCTGCACTCGGGCTTTCTCCAGTTGCGGTGACCAGGGGCTACTGTTCGTTGCGGTGCGCGGGCTTCTCATTGCGGTGGCTTCTCTTGTTGCGGAGCACGGGCTCTAGGCCTGCGGGCTTCAGTAGTTGTGGCTCACGGGCTCTAGAGCGCAGGCTCAGCAGTTGGGGCGCACGGGCTTAGTTGCTCCGCGGCATGTGGGATCTTCCCGGACCAGGGCTCAAACCCACGTCCCTTGCATTGGCAGGCAGATTCTTAACCACTGTGCCACCAGGGAAGTCCCCAACCAATCTTTTGATGTAAGATCAAGGAGTTTTCTTTGAGTGGAGTCTGAAAAGCCTTAAATAACCACACTCAATACATTATCAGTGATCACCCTCTATAAGCAATAATTCAGAGACTTGCATAGCTATTGGAAATGCAGAGTCCTTCTAGATTCTTAAGATTTTTTTTTCCCTTGGTGTAAAAAACTTCGTTTCAACTTAGTTTTAGAAACTAAGAAACAATTACCTTTTGTGTATATTATGTAACTAACTAATGTAATTACAAGTGGAACACTCATACACGTTTGGGAACAACTACTTGGTTTCTCGGTGAGTATACCACTCAACCTGCAGAGTGCAGAGTATAAGAAAGCACCCATCAGTGATGGGCAACAGTGAGGATGTTTCATAGAGGAATAGTGAGCACTGTTACCAGTGCAGGCCTATTAGTGGAGCTTTTGGTTGCAGACCCTGTAGGGTCGCTTAACAGCTTGGTAGAAGGGCTGCTGTTCAGGATGCATTAGCATGCAAGTTCCAACTTAGGAGATCCCCAGGACTGAAGACAGGAGAGAACACATCTTGGAGATATTGCAGGCTCTGTTCCAGACCACTGTAACAAAGTGAATATTGCAATAAAGCGAGTGCCACAAACTTTTTGGTTTCCCAACGCATATCTATTAAGTGTGCAATAGCAATATGCCTAAAAAAACAATGTATATATCTTAATTTTAAAAAAATTTATTGCTAAATATTGTGAACCATCATCTGACCCATAATCTTTTGGTTGGTGAAGGGCTTGAAATATCCCAAGAATTACTAAATGTGACACAGAGACACGAAGTGAGCAAATGCTGGTAGAAAAATGGCGCTGACAGACTTGCTCAAAGGAGGCTTTCCACAAACCTTCAATTTGTAAAACAAACACAGTATCTGTGAAGTACAATAAAACAAAGCACAATAAAAAGAGATATGCCTGTGTAAGCTTTAGGATACCTTAATAAGGTTTCAAAGTACATGTGCTGGGGAGATGTCTTTCCTTAAGAGAAGACAGATGTGGTAGCATTTTCCTTTTCAAAATGATGGCTGCTGTCTGCAGTCCATTTTTTCTTCGAATAGATTCAACCTCCCACAGTGATAAATAATACTTGGTTATAATTTTAGTTTTATAGTGTAATCATGACTCTCTTAAAACCACCCTTAGAAATGCTAAGTCTCCGATGAGTACAATTAAATATATATTTGAAAACTGACTAAGATGCTAATTCTTTGGGGAAACTAACTGCATCCCCTACATCTGATTTCTCTCAGCATTAAGTGTTACTGTTCAGTAGAACTTTTTTTTTTTTTTTTTACAATTCTTGCCCCTTGTGGTTAGGAACTTAAATCTTTTGTATTTTTTCATTCATTCTTCCACATATACAATAAGCATTTAATTGCACAGTTGCTGATACTCAAATGTGATGGTTTAATAATTATTTAACAACCAAATTAACATTATTAATTTAAAGCTAATCTGTCATGGTAATTATGCAACCTAAGGAAACAGAAGGAGGGAAAAATAGTTCCTTTTATACACTGTGCAAGTGTTATTTTACCAGTTCCAATAATTTCAAGAGTACATATAAACATTAGAGAGAATGTAATCATATTTCATGATCACAAAGACAGCAAAAACAAGGTGGTCGTATAGCTCTCACGTTATCGCGCTTCCACACAGTCGCTATAGGAAGTAGGGAGGCAGAAATTTCTTTCACTTCGACATCCTGTTATTGAAATTTCTCTGAAAACTATTTGCTTTTTTAAAATACAGAAGCAAACGTTTTGGGACTTTAGACTATGACATCCCTCTGCTGTCTCAATAAAAGATTAATCTGTGGTCCTTGCCTCCCCTTTGTTATTTTTGTGGTTTAATACTCTTCATGGTACAATCAGTTAACAAAAAAATCTCGCGTCGTTTCGTGGGAGTTTTCAAGAGCTCCATGCTCCTTGGCTAGTTTATGTCCCCAACACAAAAGCAAGGGCTACAAAGACTGGTAAAGTGCAATTCTATTTATACAACTTGCTTACCCTGGCCTCCATGTTATCCCAGAATTCTACTGTATGAATGCATTCATATAATGGTGGGTTATCCCCTGAACTGTGTGCTCTAAGAGGGCCAAGATTTGTCTTTTTTATACAGGGAGCTCTCCCATTCATTGTGGCCTGTCTACTCTACCCTCTTGAAGGGGAGGGGCCAACTATCATATTTCCAGATCATTTGGATGTATTTATAGTTAAGACACCTATAAATACATAAGTCAGTTAAGAGAACACAATTATAAATACATAACACATAAGTATAAATCTTTGCACTATTTAACTCAATATTTGTTGAGCACTAATTAAGTACCAGGCACAGTGCAAAGAGCTGAGAAATCAGATAGTTAAGAGTCTGTATCTGCCCTCAAAATACCCTACTGATCAGGAGAAAAACACTTTAATATGAGAGAATGACAACTATAATCAAAATATAAACTGTTAATGGAGGGAGCACAAAGGAGGGAGGGATTCATTTAAGTGGGGCAGATTACTTAGAAAAGCTTCAAAGAAAAGGTGAATATTAACCAGGTCATAAAGGACCAAGGGTATTTCACTAGGACGTAAAATAACATGGAATGATCAGGGAACCGAAGATTGCTAATATTTTAGGATCACTAAAGTATAAGGGAAAGCAAAGAAAGATATGGGCGGAAAGGACAGACTGAAGAAGTCTTAAAAGCAATGCTTAAAAAAAAATAGCTATTGGGCTTCCCTGGTGGTGCAGTGGTTGAGAGTCCGCCTGCCGATTCAGGGGACACGGGTTCGTGCCCCGGTCCGGGAAGATCCCACATGCCGCGGAGCGGCCGGGCCCGTGAGCCATGGCCGCTGAGCCTGCGCGTCCGGAGCCTATGCTCCGCAACGGGAGCGGCCACAACAGTGAGAGGCCCGCGTACCGGAAAAAAACAAAAACAAAAAACACAAAAAACTAGCTATTGCTAAAGGATGCTAGGGAACCAAACCCATTCTTTTGAAAACTGGTTTTTTTTAAAAAAGGGAAAGAATGTTTTACTTTTCCTAGACAAACTAACTGTTGGTTAAACAAAGGGTAGAAGAGGGAGAGTTTCTCTAGACAGGTGAGTTCTGGCTGATAAATGAAGAAAGAATGGTAGAATAAAAATACCACCAAGTGACAACCCCTAATGAATTAATGCATCTAGGCCCTGAGTATCAATGGGCACTAACGTCACAAAACAAGAGATAACCTCACCTTACAGGCCTCCCGATGAAAGCTAACAACTCCATCCATGAAATAGTCTTGCCCCCAAAACAAAACCTAACCTAAACCTGGCAATACCCCTAATTTACAGAAAATACACCACAAAGATACTATCAGCAAAGTCCAAACTGAGAAATTCTGTAAGGCAAACAACCTCGTTTTTTTTTTTTTTTCTTGAACTTTTACATGAAAAAAGAGATAAGAGAGGACCTACAGATTGAAAAGGACTTAAAAGACATTTTTACAAATTGCAAGACGTGGACCTTTTTTGGATCCTCATTCAAACAAACCATAAGAAAAGAAAATTTATGACGTTTTGATTCTACTGGAAATTTGCTCAGTGACTAGATATTTTATGATATTAAGAATTATTAATTTGGACTTCCCTGGTGGTACAGTGGTTAAGAACCCGCCTGCCAGTGCAGGGGACATGGGTGCGAGCCCTGGTCTGGGAAGATCCCACATGCTGCCGAGCAACTAAGCCCATGCGCCACAACTACTGAGCCTGTGCTCTACAGCCCGCGAGCCACAACTACTGAGCCTGTGCTCTACAGCCCGCGAGCCACAACTACTGAGCCCGCACGCCACAACTACTGAACCCTGTGCACCTAGAGCCCGTGCTCCACAACAAGAGAAGCCACCGCAATGAGAAGCCCATGCACCACGACAAAGAGTAGCCCTTGCTCGCCGCAACTAGAGAAAAACCCGCGCACAGCAACGAAGACCCAATGCAGCCAAAAATAAATAAATTAATTTTTAAAAAAAGAATTATTAATTTGTTCAGATGTGATAGTGATGTTTTAGTCCTGTTTTTGAAAAGTTCTAATTTTTTAGAGATTCATATTGAAATATCTATGAATGAATTAATATGACATCTAGGATTTTATTAAAAATTATACTGGGGGAAGGGTAGATGGCACAGTTGAAACAAGAATGGTCATCAGTTAATAACTGTTGAAGCTGAGTGATGAATGAATGGGAGGCTTGTGATACTATTCTGCATATTTTGTGTATATTTGAAATTCTCCATAATAAAAGATTACAAAAAGGAAAGAGAGAATTTAGTGTTTAGCCCACATAGGATCTAAGATTTTGAAACAAGGAGATGTTGTTTAAAAACAGCAGTATAAAAGATATTTTGAAAATGACCCATAATACCATTTTAGCCAGTTGTTTTACATCCTTTTGCATATTTCCTTCCAGAATTTGTCTGTGTTATAGATAGCTATATAGAGAAGGGTCTGAGAAAGGAAAGAGACAGAAGACAGGTAAGCAGTGATTATCCAGGGAAAGATTATATAATAGAAAAGAAAGAAACTGGCAATGGCGGCTTAAGGTTGGTAGAGGAAGATCAGCTGACAAAGGAGACTCACAGAGAATGGTTAGAGGGATCAGGGTAGGTATAACAGGGCCAAGGAATAGAATGGAAAAGCAAGTCAAAGATGACGGAAAGGTAAAATCCAATGCTTAGAAGATGTTTTCTACATAAGAATCTGGAAAGCACTGGTGACCTTTTCCCAGTGGTAGTTTTTTTTTTTTTTTC
>NW_006782029.1:2549698-2552913 GCF_000442215.2 Lipotes vexillifer | reverse complement strand
GGACGCGCAGGCTCAGCGGCCATGGCTCACGGGCCCAGCCGCTCCGCGGCATGCGGGATCCTCCCGGACCGGGGCACGAACCCGTGTCCCCTGCATCGGCAGGCGGACTCTCAACCACTGCGCCACCAGGGAAGCCCTCCCAGTGGTAGTTTTAAGGATAGTTTCCAAGAGGAAAAGCCAGACCACAACGGGTTGAGAAGTAAGCTTTTGAGATGTCTGTCAGTGAAGGAAAGGAAGTGAAGGGATTATAGCCTGAAGAGCATCAGGGTTAATAGGAGAGTTGAAAGCAGTGTGAGAGGCTGGCTGTTTGGTATGAGGGATGTCTCAGTTTGCCTCAGAGGGATGCCTCTCTTGTAGAGAGACTAAGAGGAACACAGCACACAGAGGCAGATACTGAAGACACTGGAGCGTAGGAGGGAGCAGGAATCAAGTTTCATCTGTTAAGAATATCAGCTTGTCCAGGTAAAGATTTCATTTATACTGGAGGTTTATAAAGCGCTTTCCATGTTTTTATTATTAAACAATATTAAGATCTTTGATTTGCCAGATATGTAAACGTGTCGTTTTCTGTTTTGTCTAGTGATTTCTTTTTCTCCTGAAATATACCAAGCCATGATTATTCTAGTTGGTATTTTCCCAAAGACAATCAAGGATGACCAGGGAACAAGTCTATCAAATTTTTCACCAATTAATCTCTGTAATATCCCCTGAGATTAACACCCTACCCTCACTGAGACATGGCATGAGGCTTTTCAGGGGGATTCTGCTGAAATGTAAGGTCCATTCATTCAACAGGGGGACACAGAGTGAGACGCAGGGCCAAGAGGTCTTATGCCTAATGGGCATAAACCACTCATTAGGAAGCAGTTTAACAGGTGGAGGAGGGTTTGGGGAGGGAGGACAGGACGCAAGAAGGATTATAAACTGTCCCAACCGGAAATGACAATGGCACATCAACTAGGCATCTGCCTCCTAGGGCCTTTTTGGGGAGCAATGAGAGCAGGGGCAGGTGTTTTGGGGGCAATGATCTTGGGCAGGTTATGAAACTTGGCCTCAGGTTCTGCTCTGCAAAATACAAGTTGTTAAAGGAAATTTCCGAAGTCTTCCTGCTTTTAAAAATCCTATAATTTTCTAAATTGTGAAGTAAATGCTGTATTAAAAATAGACGTTCATGGTTTCCAAATTGGGTCTTAAATCTTTAAAAGAGCACATAGTAAGCTGTGGAAGGTTTTCTAAAGAGAAAAGAGAGACAACAGACCTATTAATATGATGAGGATAAAAAGATGGGCAACATGGGACACACCACCTCTTTCCTTCAAACCTTAGTGATGGGGGAGGGATTTATGAGACTCACTGGTTTTATTACACAACCCAAGGAGGACTGTGCATGGCTTATCTTTAAAAGCAGGGAGGGGACTTGTTGCATGTCTCTGAAAGTGGCTGGACCATGAAGGCAGGCTTGGTAAGCAAGAATAAGGCATGACTGGGCTTCCCTGGTGGCGCAGTGGTTGAGAGCCTGCCTGCCGATGCAGGGGATGAGGGTTCGTGCCCCGGTCCGGGAGGATCCCACATGCCGCGGAGCGGCCGGGCCCGTGAGCCATGGCCGCTGAGCCTGCGCGTCCGGAGCCTGTGCTCCGCAACGGGAGAGGCCACAGCACTGAGAGGCGCGCGTACCGCAAAAAAAAAAAAAAAAGAATAAGACATGACCCTCACCTAAGATTATTGGATAACCTAGCAGTTTAAAATAACCCATCACAAGATCAACAACGAGTCTGATGTTCACCTTTAATTAAAACAATCCTGGAAAATAACAAGAAAGAGGAGGAAACTTGAAAGTAGAGTGAACACTTTATAATCCTGAAAACGTGTCAGGTCACCTCCAGCAGAATTTGTCAGATACTAAACATTTTAAACCAGGGTGTACTTCCAGCAAGACTTTGCTTTGATTCCTAATACAATCTAAGGTTAGGCCGAGTGGAAAATGACATTTTAAAAACACGTGCTGGAGTAAAAACTACACTGTGGCCGTGGATTATAAATCACTAAATTCCTAGACTGTAGCTTTGCCTCTTAATCTTTACAAGAACACCTACCAACATCGGATCTTCATGGAATACAATTCATAAATTACCAAGTAAAAAGTCTTTGTCTATGACATAATTAATATTTTTGCGTGAATTAATACCTGAGTGGCAGTTTGCATCAATAATCTCATCATTATCGTTAAAATCCACATTTTACAGTTAACCACTAGTAAGCTGATCCTGTCTCGTATTTTGATTCCAAGTGTATGCACTAGGGCCGTGCCTCCTGGACCACCTCTCCTGGGCCCAGGAAGAGAAAATAATTTATTAGTCAGGGATAGCTATGTTCCAGGACAAGGGAGCCCTGTGTTCCTTCTTTATATTCTCCATGAGTACAACCTTAAGATAATGCAATATAGTAGATGGGAGCTCTCACAGTCACACTGGCCGTGTCCTAGCCTCTGGTATAAGGCGTATGAAAAAACGTAGTAAGTCAATAAACTGGTAAATAAGTGCCCCTGGATAGGCTCTAAGGTTCCACCACCTCCCAAAACTTTCTGCAATTCTGCTGCTTAGAAAATTACATAAAGCATGAGTTGATCAGGACTGTGGAAATCAAAGCCAGGTCTCCCTGCACCCACTATTCATAGCCAAGAACCCAAGTACTGCGGCTACTACATCTTATTTCTTATTCTCCCCCTTTCACTGAACTACGGTAACATTACCAGAGGACCAGAGGTAGGCAGAAGGTTGGAGAGTTAATGCTGCTAATTCGATTTTTTTCTTGAAGAGGTTTAATCAGTCCCACAGTGGTTATAATTTGATGCGATTTCTCTCTCAACAAGGTTTAATCCATGGTACTGTACGAAAAAGCATGGGCTTTGGCATGCGTCAGACCCGGATTCAAATTCTAGCTCTGCTGCTTTCACATCTGTAAGATGAGGAGAAAAGCTATCTCACACAATGTATGGATGAAATAAGAGGTTACAGAGTGCAAGTGTCCAGGACACATCCCACATGAAGTACACTTCAATAAGGTTTCCTCCATTCCTGACAAGGAATTCCAAACTGGAATTTATCCAGTTTGATAAATTAACTTGCAGGGATTCGTGTAAAGGACAACACAGACTTGTCTACATTTGTCATCAGTTGTGGTTTTTTTCCTCAAGTTGTTTCCCCCAATCAGGAATG
>NW_006782029.1:2516950-2549688 GCF_000442215.2 Lipotes vexillifer | reverse complement strand
CCCCCAACCAGGAATGCCTTCTCCTACCAACCTACCTCTCATCTCCACTAATTCATGCTTCCCTTCCTTCAAAGCTGAGCCTAAATTCTAATTTTGTACCATCTGTACTATCTAACACAGGGTTTATATATAGGAGTACATAAACATTTTTAAATGTTATTAAACAAGACTAAAGTAATTAAAGAGTATTAAAAACAATTAAACATGTTTAGAAGGAAATGTTTGTACTTACTCAAAGTGACATGACAGTTTTATCATATTTAAAGCAAAAATAGAAGAGTCAGAAAATAAAGCAAGGGTCAACAAGTTAGTTGTCCAAAAAACAGTACTGTGATTCTAAACACCAAGGTCCCAAACCAGGGCACTCTAGTAATTACCTTATTTATTTACTTAAGTAACATCTGAGGACCCCATCAATAAATTTTCTTCCCATGACCAAATAAGGCAAGGAAATTTTCTTCTCTCTGTGTCACCGACTCTGAAAATTTCTCCCTATCCCAGTCCCCACACATCCCCATCCCCTATGTCTTCAGAATTCAAAGGCAAAAGTCTGCTTACCTCCACACACTTTAGTAAATGCTTTTCCATTTTCTTTCACCTAGTGGAAGGATCACTGACTTTATCTGGGAACATCTCACTGTGCAGTCACCTCTAGTGACCTAAAGAAGCCTCTTAGGGGTAATTTTTCTTTGTGGACCTTGACACTGCCTTGAAAGTTTACAGTCATAAATTGTTACCCACTGAGAACAATTTCTCAAACTTGGTTAAATAATTACATAGACACCAAAAGAAAACCACCCTCTACTAATCCATTGCATTATCTTATCTCCTAATTCAAAGAAAGCACACCCGTTATTTTGAATACCTTAGAGACATTATAAAATGAAATTACAAAATGGAACTAGAAGATTCAATAAGAAGGAATCTTCAAACTGGAGGACAGCATTTGTTATTTGGTGGCACCTTCTGGGAAAGCTTGATATTACAGCTCAGCTCTGTTAAACATAAATTCTCACACAAAAGCAAGTGGGGAAAATTCTGAGAGCGGGGAGATAGTGCTGATGATACATTATAATAATGTTAAAGTTCAGAACAATGAGGGTCTTTTTTATTTTAAGCAAATATATGTAAGAAGTGAGAGGTTCCTGGATGTTTCACAGCATGTCCCTCAGTTCTGAATATGTATGCCAAATCCACCGATGAGGACAACCTGTCACCTCCTGAAGGCTGTTGGCAGAGCCCAAACCAACAGACATGTCAAAGAAACAGAATTCAAAAATGGAACAAGAAATACGATATCAAAGGCTTTCATCAAAACAAAACGAAACAAAACAAAACAAAAAAGGGACTTCCCTGGCAGTCCAGTGGTTAATAAGACTCCACGCTTCCACTGCAGGGGACACGGGTTCGACCCCTGGTCATGGAACTAAGATCCCACATGCTGCTCAGTGTGGCCAAAAAACAAACAAATAAGGCTTTCATAGCAGTGATGCCAATTTCATGAAGCCCATCTCTGCAATTATAATATTGGGAATTCCTGGGAAAATAAGATTTGCTTCACCCCCAAGTTTCTTAACCTTTGAGCCTCAGTTTCCTCATCTATAAAATGGGGCTAATAAGAGCCTATTTCACAGATTGTTTTAAGAGTTAAATGAGTTAAAACAAATGAAGTACGCAGAAGGGTGACTAGCACATAGAAAGCACCGAAGGAAAGTTTAGCTACAAATATCAGGCATCCCAATGACACGGTAAAGCGAGTCGTGCAAAGACCACATTGAGTCACATCTTTGACTTTGTGTCTAAAGATGACAGACAGGACAATTACATAAAGGTCATGGGCCTTAGAGTAAGGAACAAGAATGCACTGAATAGGCAATGCAGCTTCCTTGAAGGAGGCTCGTGTAATTTACTGGGAGAGAGATAAAATTCAATACAAGCAAGTGAAAACGCCAAGTGTCGGCAATTATTGATGACAACCAACTCTTCAATGATAGGGCCCCCTGTCTGTTCATGACCCTCAGCTACCTAAGGGCTTCTAAGGAATTATTTAACTTAAAAACTGAAAAACCATTTGGGCTTAGTATGGCACCCAAACAAGGAAGAGAAAGAGCCTCTAACGTAGTTTTTAAAAAAAATCTCCCTTTTAATTGCTTCAAATCTTTTTTGCAACAAGTGAGGAATGTGGCCGAATGAACGATCAGTTGATTGACTAGGCTGCACTCTCCTCCATCTGAGCACATCTTGCACAGACAACAAACAACCAAGCATTAGGAACAGGTCAGGTGAAATATCTCCATGTATCCAACAAAGGTAACTTGCCGCCAATTACATTAATGAATGTTGTTCCACACTGGGCTGCATCTACCAGAGGAGAATTGCACCCCTTCAGGTATGTTTACTTCCAGTTATAAAATGCAGAGAACAGGAGTCCAGGACGAGAGCCCCCAACCCCCTGACCCCGCCAGAGGGTCAGGGCAGCCCTTTAATGAAGGGCCTCTCTAGCTGCTCACTCACCATCCTTACAGACTTCATAGCTCTTGCATGTGCTGGAATTACAAGTCATTAAAAAACCACTTTGAAAGCACAATAAGGACCGTCTTCTCTGACTGTGACAACCTTCCATCACATAAAAACCTAAGGACAGTGCTTCAACAGCAGGACATTTACTGCCAGCTCCAGACAGTGTAAGCACAGCAAGGAACAGGGTGGGGCTGGAGGAAATGAGGCACCACAAAAGGAGGGAAGTTTCTTTTTCCTTCTCCTTACTTTTTTTTCTTTTCCAAAGAAACTTCTGCTAAGGTGGTTTGCAGTCTTTACCCTGTATCTGAACCACCACCCACCCTTGGGAAAACCCACTCCATTTGATGAGATTTCATCTTTCTCTCTCAAGATTTTATCCAGGAAACCAGTTTGGTAAAAGCCAAACTATCAAGACACCATTCCAATTTCATTTCTCACACTTCAGGTTGCAGTGGGTAACATTTTACCAAATGTAGTCTGACCATTTACAAGGAAAGATAATTAAAACTTTTAACTTCTGCACTTTTAAATTACAATTAAATCTCTATAAAGCAAGGTGAAAAAAAAGTGAAGGCAACGATAAGGAAATTACTACCATAACCAAATCTGATCATACATGGTTATTTCAATTTTCTTTTACTGTTTTTCCCCCTTCTCTGCTATGAATACTAAACTTCCTCATATCACAAAACAAGATCAACTCAATAAACTTCTCTTTAGAAGCAGAGTTACATGAAAAACAAAAACTAGGGAATTACAGGAAGGGTAAAGGATGTTTGTTTTTTTATTCTCGATTAAAGTTTAAACAGGTTAATACAAAACACAATTACAAACTTTTAGTTGACCCAGATACACTCAGAGCCTCACCCTTTCTAGCTGCTAGTTAGCGCCAGTGACTAGTAAGAACAGTCACATGCCATAAGTGACCATTATGGCCACAAAAAGATGAATTCCTCAACCAAGAACAGCTTTACCTAAGTTCTTGAATGCAAAATATTCTTAATGCTAACATTTACATACATAACAAAAACAGGCCCTTATCATGTTTTCAGTCTTTGCTAAACGCTCACCCACTATAAAAGTCCTTCCGCCTCCCTCCCCACCCTCCCCGCTGCCTCCTCCCCGAATTCTTCTGTAAAGGAAAATTACTGATGGACTTTCACGTAACAATATTAGAGTTCTTTATAAAATGAGAAACATCTCAGGAATTTCAAATCCTATTTAAAAATTACTCTTTCAGTCATATTAATATTAATCCAAAGATAAAAGAAGACATCCTAAGAAATGATTTAATAGTAACAGCAATAAAAAAAAAGATCTACCAAGTGCCTACTAATGCAGTACTAGGTAAGTCCTTGCCCTTTATCTCATTTAATTAAAAAGCTAAAAGATCCTGGGAAACTTTGGCTTAACTATTGATTTAAACTGAGATGCTGGGACTTCCCTGGTGGCGCAATAGTTAAGAATCCACCTGCCAATGCAGGGGACACGGGTTCAATCCCTGGTCCGGGAAGATCCCACATGCCACGGAGCAACTAAGCCCGTGCGCCACGACTACTGAGCCTACGCTCTAGAACCCACGAGCCACAACTACTGAAGCCCGCGCACCTAGAGCCTGTGCTCCGCAACAAGAGAAGCCACCGCAATGAGAAGCCTGTGCACCGCAACAAAGAGTAGCCCCTGCTCGCCGCAACTAGAGAAAAGCCCACACATAGCAACAAAGACCCAACACAGCCAAAAATGAATAAATAAATAATTTTTAAAAAGTTAAAAATAGATAAATAAATAAAACTGAGATGCTCTGTCCTGTATTTTTCCATGTTACATATGCACATCAATATCAAAGCCACATACTTCCTCAAGACAAAATTCAGAGGAATGTGACATATATTCCAAGTACTTTTTCTCTTTTAGAACATTTAACACACTCTTCAAAAAGGACACTAGAATTCTGCTGGGTTTTTTTTTGTTTTTGTTTTTGTTTTTTTGCGGTATGCGGGCCTCTCACCGCTATGGCCTCCCCCGTTGCAGAGCACAGGCTCCGGATGCGCAGGCTCAGCTGCCATGGCTCACGGGCCTAGCCGCTCCGCGGCATGTGGGATCTTCCTGAACCGGGGCACGAACCCCCTGCCCCTGCATCGGCAGGCAGCCTCTCAACCACTGCGCCACCAGGGAAGCCCTCTGCTGTATTTTTGAATATCAAAAAATTTCTTTCAGGGATTTCCCTGGTGGTCCAGTGGTAAAGAATCCACCTTACAATGCAGGGGACACAGGTTCGATCCCTGGTCAGGGAACTAAGATCCCACATGCCACTGGGCAACTGAGCCCAAGCATCACACCTATTGAGCTCACACGCCTCAACTAGAGCCTGTGTGTGCTGCAAACTACAGAGCCCATGCGCTCTGGACCCCCTGTGCCACAACTACAGAGCCCATGTGCCCTGGAGCCTGTGTGCCACAACTGGAGAGAGAAAACCTGCACACCACAACTAGGGAGAAGCCTGAGTGCTGCAACGAAGAGACTGAGCGCCATAAGTAAAGATCCTGCCAGTATTCAAACCCAGGCCATCAGCTTCCTGAGCCTGAGCGCATACCCTTTGCTGCACCTCCTCACAAAATTGGTCTTGAGAAAGTTACTCCACCATTTTTTGTTTTTATTTTTATAAATTTATTTATTTATTTTTGGCTGCATTGAGTCTTTGTTGCTGTGCGCGGGCTTTCTCTAGTTGCGGCGAGCAGGGGCCATTCTTCGTTGCGGTGCGCGGGTCTCTCACTGCAGTGGCTTCTCTTGTTGCGGAACACAGGCTCTAGGGTGCACAGGCTTCAGTAGTTGTGGCGCATGGGCTCAGTAGTTGTGGCTCGCGTCCTCTAGAGCACAGGCTCAGTAGTTGTGGTGCACAGGCTTAGTTGCTCTGCGTCATGTGGGATCTTCCCGGACCAGGGCTCGAACCCATGTCCCTTGCATTCTTAACCACTGCGCCACCAGGGAAGTCCCTCATAACATTTTTTATTAGTATGTTAAGTGATTTACCCAGATTGACTATTTTCACAATAATCCTACAAAGTAAAGGCTATTATGATCTCTACTTCAGAAAAAAAGAAACTAAGAAATACAGAAGGTCAAATCGTTTAACTAAGATCAATGGTGGAGCGGGGATTCAAAACACAGCCCGTCTGACACCAGAGGGCATACTCCTAATTATTTGATTACTTTACTACCTACCTACCTACATACTCATCAACAAATAAGTGATTCCTCAAAAATCATGCAGGCACATAAACCATGGATGCACCACTTTTTTTTTCTCTACTCACATACAAAGTATATAAAAATCATAACTGAGAAGAACTATATGAATCAACAATCTAAGCTTCCCAATCCATCTTAATAGCACTGATTTTTATTTTTATATAAAACCTGAATCTAACTTAATTATGGAAAAGCTTCTTTAAAAAGTTCTTCCTTTTAAGCGTAACTAACCTGTACCAACGCAAGAGATTTTCTTTACAGACATACCAGGTGAATAACCTTTTTTCCCTGGTCCTTCCCAATTCTTCACACTCGTCCAATTTCTTTTTGTGTCCTTTTTCTGTTTCCAAAGTCCATGATCTCTGCCTGCTATGTCTAAAATTACCCTCTACCCCGCCCTCCACAAATGAAGATAAATCTGGCTCATATTCAAATAATGAAGCTGTAAAGGTCCTTCAACAGATCAGGTCATCTGATCCTACTTACTCAGATGCAGACACACTTACCACCAGGACAATGTGAATGGTGCCCCCTAAAGGTGGGCCTGTCCCAAGCTATCCAATCAGTACCTCGCCAAGGGAGACTACGGGGTGCTTAGTTCTCTCCATTACAATTGCTTCCTGCTCCTTCGGTCTTAACCACGGGAGGGACACCAAGTAGGAGAAAGGCCAAACACAGGCTACCTTTACCACTGGAGAAAGGGAATTTCAGCCCTCCTCTAACCTCCTTCGTTCACAGAAAGTCTTTTGGGTGCTGATTTACTTGGAAACACTCTGTCAATTCTCTTCTGTTCTACCACCTATATTTAGAAGATTAAACCAAAGCAGCAACAATAAAAGCATTACTACCAGAAAACTAATGAGGAAAGTACAGTTGTTGGGTTTTATACCCAAATAATACCCAAAAGTCTTTAGAGGCTTTCTCAGTAAGGATAATGCAAACCACATTACAAAAACTCCTGTTATGGTCACTGGATAGGTGGCTCTGACACGTCATGAATCATCTTGAAAATTTGCTACCTACTGTACGGAATTACAATCCTCACTCTTCATTCCAGAAGACTTTGCAAGGTATTGCTTTGGATAAACCTATCAAGTTGAACATGATGTTTAGGAAAAGTCATACCTTATAAATCATATATAAAAGGGAGGGAGCAAGAGGCAAACAAAAATAAGAATACACAGAATTAGCTAAAGAGGAAGATCACCTGTGATAATTTCCTGTAGAAAGCGCATTCAATAGTGCTTTATGAATGCTATTTGATCTTCTCACAAATCAGCAAACATTCAAGAAAGGTGTCTTTCAAAATTTTGATGATGACCTACCATAAGAAATACACACAGCTTCTGAAATAAAAATTTCACAAACCATTACTTACCCATACTAGTTACAATGTATTCTGATTTTCTTTTTTAATCCTGGTGATGACATGCTAAATTGATTTCATGGCTCACTAGTAAATCACAAACCACAATTTGAAAACCTCTGTTCTAGAAGAACTGCAACATGACAGAATATGGAGAGACAAAATTGCTGAACTTGACAATCTTGATAGACTAGTCACACCCCAATAGCATCAATGAACATTTCAGAGTGATCTGAAATAAGAAGTCAAACATACGAAAAACGTTCCAAGGAACATCTACATTAAGAGCAAGTTGTGAATTAAGAGGAGGGGTACAAAGCAAAGAAGGAAAAATAAATGCTTGAGATATTAGGACAAACCCACTAGGCTTTCGTCTCCATTTCACAATCACTCTAAGGCCTTTACTAAACACTGGAACGAATTATTCCATCTCCAGTATTTTATATGCTACTCTGCCTCTAATCTGATTTAAAATTTTGAGATTAGCTATAGAGAGTAGAGCGGGGGAAGGAGGTGGTCTCTGGATGACTAGGGATCGGTACTGATGCCATGTCCTAATCCTGGCTGCCTTTCTACCCAGAATGGTGCAAATGGAGAAGAGAGAATCTGCTAAGGCCACCTAGCCCTTGCCAGCATTTGAATTAGGAACTTTCGAGGAGCCTCGCTATGGGAAAGAAAGAGAAGTATTCTAAAATGGCCAGCAATTTTTAGCCAGACGTCTTCCTTGACCGTTGTCTAGAAATACTGACAACTGAAATTAAAGAGATTACTGGGACCGATCATGACTGATAAGTAACAGTAAAAGGCCAAAGCTAGAGAAAAAAGGGAAGCGAGGAGGAGATAACTTCATGGTAAATAATGTTCATTCTCCAGAAATAGAATGGAATACTTGAATTACTAACAGTTCTGTCACTAGAAGTGCAGGATTTCTTACATTGGCAGGAGGTTAGAATAGGTAACCTGAAATTCCCTTCCAACTCCAAGAAATAGTAATTATAAGTTTAAATCTCGGGATTTCCCTGGTGGCGCAGTGGTTAAGAATCCGCCTGCCAATGCAGGGGACATGGGTTTGAGCCCCAGTCCGGGAAGATCCCACATGCCGCAGGGCAACTAAGCCCGTGCGCCACAACTACTGAGCCTGAGCTCTAGAGCCCGCGTGCCACAACTACTGAAGCCCATGCACCTAGAGCCTGTGCTCCACAACAAGAGAAGCCACCAAAATGAGAAGCCCACGCACGGCAACGAAGAGTAGCCCCCCCCTCGCCGCAACTATAGAAAGCCTGCGCACAGCAACGAAGACCCAATGCAGGCCAAAAAAAAAAAGTTTAAATCTCAACATCAAATAATATTTTGGGGGATTATCAGATGGCCAAATGTTCTTTTAGGAACCCACAAAAGATCATCCTACCCATTAGCAAACCTTGTAATGAAGATATATACCCTGCCCCTTCCAAATCAGTGGCTATACAGTGGGGGAAAAATTAAATATTTCATTTCCAAAATACCACTACCTGGTTTCATGACACAAATAAACATCAAAATGTATCGAATCACACATTTTAAATATACAGTATACTGTTATATCAATTTTGCCTTGATAAAAGTATTGAAAAATACTATCACCAGTTTTCAATCTATGTAAACAAATTACTTCATTACACTCATCAAAAAGATCAACATTGTAGCTACACCCTAATACTTTCTGTTTCTTTTCAAAATTTATTTTCTGGTGTATTCTACTTTCATTGCATTCTTCTCACTTTCCTGGAAAGCATAGTAACTAAGCTCTGATAAGCATCTAGATTTTTCTGCTGCTATTCAAATGACCCATTATTATACTCTGGGACATATCTTTCCTTTAACAACTTAAATCATAGCCTACAAGTCTGCAGATTCCTTAATGATTTCATTTCCTTCTTTCCACTAGTTAAGGAAATTCGTTTCTAGGCCATGTCTGCTTCCATGCTACCATTTTCTGGTGCAACTGTCATTCTCCTTCCTCTGTCTCTTATGCTGAAGCTATCGGAAATAAAACTGGAAAACTAATAAGGGAAAGGAGGAAAACCAGCCAGACTACTCACATCAGATTTAGAGGACATATTCTCCTCCACGTCGGAATCATTGGGATCCACGATATCATCAAATGGCGGTAAAGTTGATTTCTTCTTCTCTGACGTCTCACTTTCAATTTTGACCTTTCCCATCTTGCCATGAGATTTATCTTTCATCTGTTTTTTATCAGCAGAACAAGTGAGTATAAGCGGTGGCGCGTTAGAAAAACTTTTAAATAAAGCCTCTGAGCTACTCTTTTTCCTTTTTTTGGCTGAGAGTTCTTCGGAATCTGAAATGGGGGGTCTTTTACTAGGAGCCTTCTTATCTTGCTGTCCACTGGTGACCGTGAGTAAGTTACTATCTGGTTTTGGCTCTTTCGACATGGGTTTCGGTTCCTTGAAGGCCATCTTAGGAACGATCTTTTCTTCTTTCAGTGGTTTATTTTCTTTGGGTTTCTTAGAGGATTCTTTGGAAGATTTGTTGTGATCCCTGGAAGGTTCTTTGAAGGCACTTTTATGTTCTCTGGAGTCTTTAGAAGGTTTTTCCTTGTGCTCCTTCGTTAATTTGTGAGGCTTGGAAAAACTGCTGCTGCTGCTACTGCTGCTACTGCTGCTGCTGCTGCTGCTGCTGCTACTGCTGCTGCTGCTGCTACTGCTGCTGCTGCTGCTGCTGCTGCTGCTACAACTGCTGCTGCTGCTGCTGCCGCTGGGATGGATACTCCTGTTGGGGTCCTGCGGAAAGGCGGGGAGAAAAGCAAACTCTCAAAACGGAACGTCCATGAAGACTAAGAGCCAGTCTCCTTGTGCTCCAGCTCCTCAAAAGGATCCTCCGTTGACTGCTCCCAAATGCATCGGAATAGAACCCGACAACCTCAATAGAATGGGTGGGAGCAGGGTGTGCGAGCAACAGTGACTGTGGGCTACCGTGATGGGGGAATTGAATGAGGCAAGCTGTTCTCTTAATCATGACAAGCATGGAGTTCTAACCATTTCAAGTCAACAAATGTTCACTACACACTTGTCCCAGGAGAGACAATGCTGGATAACACATGGCTCCTACTCTCAGTAACTATGACACATCTATGATTCATGGTTATTGTAGGAGCCACCTATCACAACAAAAGGAAGAGAGGAAATTAATTCTGTTGGGGGAGGCAGAGAAGAATAATTCAGAGATTTATGGAGAATTAACACCTCAACGAGGTCCTCAAGAGAAGCTGGTGATTACTAGAAAGGCAAGAATGAAAAGGTACTAGCTCATTCTAGTCCCATGGAGACCAGGGACTAGAATGAACTAAAACAATGAGGGATCACAGCACAGCTTATATTTAGGGAGCAGCATCCAACGACAGCAAGGATTGAGAAGGAGACAGAAAAACAGGCCAGAGTCACGCAGTGAGGCCAGATAATATTAAATTTTAAATGACTTTTTAATATAAAGAATCACAAGACCGAAAAGAGAAATAAAATAATTCTCAATTTTAGATAAAAAGCAGTTTTTTTTCTGACCAAACTTCAGTTAAGGAACACACCTCCCATCCACTAGCAACAACAACGACAACAACAAAAGGGAAGAAAAAAGAAAAGAAAAGTCTAAAAGAACAAAGATTTCACCTAATGGCCATCAAATGGACTGAAGAGTCTTTGACAATCATGTTGTGTAATCATGACGAAAGAGTTAATCACTGCCTATTTCAGTTTAAATGTGTTCAATTTTTTCACTCATATAAACACCTCAGAATATATAACCTATAAATAAGCTTTCTATCTAGGAACACAATCTAAGTCTACACTTACCACGTTTCTGAACCTCAACCATTCACATAGTAGGAATAAGAAACGGAAGTAGATCCTGGACATGCAAAAATCCACACCAATACTAAAAGAAGAGCTCTTTCTTGTTTACTTCCACCTCCTAATGGAACCAAAGACAATTAAATGTCCAGATTTTCAACTAGAATTTACATCTTCAGGCCTGTTATGTTTCACCTCTAACTTACCCACTTAAGTCCAATGATATGTAAACCAATACTGTATTCCTTAAATATCTAGCAGGACACAGGAAAGCCAGTAGGCAAGGGCCATGCTTTTCATGAAAATGAACAATCTACTAACTGGGGCTATGCAAAAAACAAAAACAAATATATATAGATTGACATCATAAAGCCATACCCAAAATGAAAAATTATTGTTCTATGTTAGTGGGAATATGTACTTTTTTTATTACAAAAAGTTTTGTTCTTATTTGCTCAACAACAAAATGACATATACCAATTATTCCATTTATTTTTCCCAAGTGAGCATTTGGTTTCAAAATTCTAAAATGGATAAAGTTACTAAGACATGTTTTTGCCCATTAAACTAGATAATTCCTTACAAAACACCTGAATCTGAGATTTAAAAGCAGAATGCTAAAGATAGTACATATTCATATTACTGAAAGGACATTATTTTGTAAATTCTATTATAAGACATTTCCTGGCATGTTAAGCAATACTATGAATAATTAAAATAAAGTATTATGGACAAACTAAATTAAGGGAGAACAGTTTGAAATCTAATATACTTGAGTTTTTTTTTTTAATTGGTTTGTTGACCCACTGAATTTTGTCAATTTGCAAACGGTATTCTAATTATGGCTCTAGAACACCCAAGCACTGCTGTTTCATATTCAACCTTCATGGAGTATTATACACATTTTTATAAATGCACAAATTTAAGCTACCAACATATTTTCTAGCATTAAGCATTTAAAAATATAACATTTTAGCACACACACAAAAAAGGATTTCTGTACGGGTCCTTTCATGATTTATTTTTAAAATCCTTTTGTAGGACAAACTGAATTCTTAAGGCAAAGTACATAGTGGTATACGACACAGATTCTTGTGTCATAGAAAGTTCAAGTTCTCATCTTAATTACATACACATGATGTTAAATACAAAACTCAAGAAATTTTATAACTTTACTCTCCATGTTGGTCTAGGTATTAAATGCCTACTGTCACCTTTTCACCCACCCAACAAATCTTGGTATAAGCAAGTGACCCAATTATTCTTGTTCCTTCCACTTTACCAAAAAGCATTCTTTAAGCTAAAGCAACTCAAGAGTTAACAAGGGAAACATATTCCATAAAAACATCCAAGACAAAAATTTAGAAAATAACAAAAACTGAAAGAACAGTTTCTATTCTTGAAGGCTACGTTTTCTTTGGCCTGGGCCTGTGATAAATGGCAAAGTTCAAATGTACATCACCTGCCTCCATAGACATACATGTAATAAATGTAAAACAGAGGCTTCAATACAACGTCAGGAATTAAATTGTTACTGACACAGAATAAAAGCTTTCACTGATTCTCATCCTATCTATCCCATACAAATTGAGGATCAAGTCACTGGCTTTTAAATTTTTTTACTGAACTATTAACCTCAATATTAAGTGCCACTAAGCAGCACAGACTAATTACCATTCAACCGTCAGCTCCAGGGGCCAACAGGTAGTGAGTGGGGCCTGAAGAATGTGACCTTGGGATTATAAGCATCTTGAGAGAGAACTGGTATAGGGCTTGCTCTGCTCTGGATATCAAGCCAAGACCCAGAAGACTTCTACACATACATAACTGCACAAATGTGGCCAGTCTTCCTGGCCCCAAAAGTGCTCGGGGGGCACTCAAGAGGAGAGAGAGTCCCCTCTACGCCTGAAACTAGGAATGCAAGAAGACCAGAAGGAAGGGACAAGGTCCTCCAAGTACACATGAAATATACAACATGCCTGCTGCTATAGCACAGGCTGAGATGCCTGGACCTTCCATCCCCTATAGGATCCCCTATAGGATTAAAACAAACTAAGGTCCCCTAAGAGCTCAACCTGAACCCCAATGCACATATAAACAACATACCTAATGACAGGAGACAGTGGGAGAGAGCAGACCTAACAGATCTCCTGAAGGACAGAGACAAAATACTGAGGCCAAAAATAGTATGACTACTTAAGGAGAGTCAAGTAGAGAGCAAAAAATAATTTCTACAGAATTTTAGAAAATTAATTAGATGAAAATTTAAAGAAGTAAAATCTTTAAGCTGAATAATTCAGTAGCTAAATTAAAAGAGAAGATGGGGTCTAACTGATGAATTAGAGTGAATGAAGGACCAACTGGAAGAAATCTCAAAGCATAAACTGAAAACACAAAGAGATGAAAATCATAAAGGAAAAAGAGAAAGGACTTGAAGAACAGATTAAGGCAACCTAACTAACATACCAACTATAGGAAAAGTTCCCAAGGAGTCTCCAGACGGGGGAAAAGGAAAATATATTAAAGTAATATGCAAGAAAATTTCCATGAACTAAAGAAGAGATTGAATTACAAAATTACAGGGCTCTCCAAGATCCAGCCAGGACTAATGAAGGGAAAGGCACATGTTCAAGAACATCACACTAAAATTCCTAAACTTTAAGGATAAAAAGAAAACCTTACAAGCTACCAGAAAGAATAATTACTTAATACTAAAAAAGAATCAAATTAACAATGGACTTCTCATTTGTAACACTGGAATTAAAAAGAAAGAACAGTAACATCTAGATTGCTAGGAAAAAAGCAGTACAAGCCAAACATCCTTCAGTGGGAAAGTAGTGTTTTCCAAAATTTAAGGATTCAAAGATCACATTAGCTACCACTCCATCTAAGGAAAGGACTTAAGAAGGGATTCTAATGGAACAATAACTGAATCAGAAATGAAACCTTTCATGTAAGAAGAAACAGGAGTGCAATTACTTTGCCTTCTATACAGAACTAAATCTAAATGGATAATAAACTATATGGAATATGTAATGTAAGTGCTCAATATGAATTTTTGACAAACGTCTAACAAAAATCTGAACCTAAAAATTAAATTATCTCCAAAGAAATTTAGGAACATTAAAGGAGAGGATTAGTGTGTGAAGGTGAAGGAAAATGTTGGTATCATTATTCATGTTAAAGCAGGGGGGAAAAATTGGATCTATGAGCAATTGAAAAGGAAGGTGGCCAATAATGAAATGGAAAAGTACAGAACAACTGACACATAAAGAAGGGGAAACTGGGAAATGAATATCAACTTGAAAATATAAAACAAATTTTTAAAAAAATGTAAAAAGTCACAAATATAAATAAGGAACAAGATAAAAAAGTAACAAAATCAGGCATCACTCATTAGAATTTAAAAGAAAGCTGAATTCTCCCACTAAAAGACAGGCTGTCAGATGAGTTAAAAAGACAAAGGTCAGGGCTTCCCTGGTGGCGCAGTGGTTGAGAATCTGCCTGCCAATGCAGGGGACACGGGTTCGAGCCCTGGTCTGGGAAGATCCCACATGCCGCGGAGCAACTAGGCCCGTGAGCCACAACTACTGAGCCTGCGCGCCTGGAGCCTGTGCTCCGCAACAAGAGAGGCAGCAACAGTGAGAGGCCCGGGCACCGCGATGAGGAGTGGCACCGCTCGCTGCAACTAAAGAAAGCCCTCACACAGAAACGAAGACCCAACACAGCCAAAAATAAAAAATAATAAAAAAAGATACAAAGGTCATATACAGACTGTTTATAAAAAATGCTTAAAATTGAATGACTGAGAAAAGTTTAAAATAAAGGGAAGAGCCAAAAAACATCAGCTAAATACCCCCAAAGGAAAGCATGAGTGTTACACTAATATCACACAACGTGAAATTCAAGGTTAAGATGACCAAACAGCATAAACAATGTAAAAGCTTAGTTACATAAAGCAAAGCGTATTGAATATGCAAGAAAAACTTGAAAAATATTTCAGTGAAATAAGAAATTAGTACAGCTTTGTCAGAAATAGACAGATGTAATAAAGTTAAATGAATATATAGTGACACTGATTAATACAATCCACACACTTGATTTAATAATTATATAGAAAACTTTCAATCTCTTGAATAAAGCTTACAATTTTATATGTGCCCATGGAACACTGACAAAAATCAATCATGTCGGTATCATAAAATGAACTTAAAATAATCTTTTAAAAATATCTGAATAGATTGTATTGGCTGATCATACTCTAATAAAATTAGAAAAACAAAGACAAAAGAAATCAGTCAAAAGAAAATAATGATAAGACCATTTCATACAAAAAATCTAGCGGCACAAGAAAACATATGCTCAAAAAACAATATATTGTCTTTATTGCATTTACTATTTTTAAAAGGAGAAGAGGAAAGGAGAGGAGAGAAACCCGGCATAAAAATACACTTTGCACCCACTCTGAGAAACTAGAAGAAGATCCACAAATATAATGAAGAAAGTAAATGAAACAAATTTCACCAACATTTCTGCTCTAAAATAATGGCCTTAAATGTATACTTAGGAATCAAATTCTAAAGAGAAATTTAACAAGTTAATTTTGATTTAAAGGAGATCTACAATCTACTTTTTAAAACCAACTAAGATCAAGTTTCTTGAATTTTAAGATTTCTTACATGTAAAATCATGATCTACCATAAAAGGAATAAAATTAAGGAGGGGATAGCAATTTATAAATATTTCAAAATAGGTAGGCAAATACCAGAAGATATCACCAAACAGTTCAAAATGGTTGAGAGAGAGTTCAGGGAAGGGGCGGAGCAAAGTGGACTGCTGATGATTTTTATAGGCTTTTAGCACAATTTGACTCATACAATAAATGTTTTATTAAAAATGAGTTTATAACACAATAAGATGGTGAAGCAGAAAACATTTCAATAACAAATAATGGAACTAATTTTAAAAAAGAATCAAAACTTAAACTTCAAGGCTAAATAGAGGCAACAAGGCCCCAAATTTAACGTTTATCAGTCAATGGATAGGGGACTGAAAGAACACTGCACAAATGGAAATGAAATGGCATTTGAGAATAGTAACAAGGGTCTTTCATTCAATAACAATCTAAATAGCCTGTACATAAAAAGAACATGAAATATTTACACACACAAGAAGGAAAAAGAAAAGCCTGCCATTACAGGACTCAATGCTCTGGAATGTTTTACTTGTTTTGATTTTTTAATAATGTTGTACTATTCTTGAAGGTGATACTCCACCAGGAAGTTGAGAGAACTCTACAATATACCCCCACTGAGATTCAAGTTCCAGTAGTCTGGTTTCAATGCCCATACTCTCAACCACCACGCTTCTACTGACTCTCAGAAGGGCAGTTGGTTTCAAAACCAATTGTTAACCTTGCCAATACAGCCTGAGCTGTAAATGAAAGAAGGATGGGAAGAAAGGGAGAGGAACTCAGTGGCTTTAAAAGAACAACATTGAACCTGCCTGCCCTCTAAGCATAACTATATAAGGAAGTTCTATTTAGTTCCAGCAGAGGGGGTACAACATATTACTTTTGGGCAGGTAGCAAATAACTAATTTTGAAATCAGAGGCTCTTCCTGTATACGTTTCGAGTGGCTTAAACTTCGAGTCTTTTGTTACCAAATAAATATTTCAAACTTGACAGACATTAAAACAGTTGTGTCCAGAGGCTTACTTGATATTAGAAAATCAACCTTTCCTATAATATTCCTGCAGAACACATTATCTTTAATTATCTTAAAGAGTATCACAAAACCATAAGACACATTTCTCTCATAATTCAATGTTTTCAAAATCAATGTAAAAATCTGCCCCATTATATAATTTGAAATGACAAAAATTTGTAGTGTTCACATAAAATAAATGCTCACCTCCAAAAAGGGTGGATTGGGGGAGGTCACTGAATAAGAAAACTGGAGGGATCCTATAAGGGCCTCCATAGGAGTTATTTGGAAAGAGAGGAAATTTGGGAATTTTAGCACAAAAACAAGGAAGCGATAAAGAAAAACAATAATTTTTAAAATCACAAAATAAATGGCTATATAAGAAAGAAGATATGATAACGGTATACACCTTAACTGTGGTAACTTTTACAGTCATAGCTGTAAACAACATCTACTGATTTTCAATTTTCACATTTTAACCTACTCAGCTCTACCACTTACTAAGTGACTTAAATTTCCTTGTCAGTAAACTGGAGACCATAATATTACCTATACCATCAAGGTCGACTTGATGATTAAGTAAGTTTAATATATGTAAAGTACCTGTGTGTATATATATGTATGTAATATAAAATAATATATATAAAACATGCAATGTGCTTAGCACAAAGCCTGAACTATGTAAGTGCTTTCAATTACTACCACTATTATTACTACTACTACAGACAAGCACAAAAAACTTAAGGCTTGTATTACATAACACAATGTTATCAACTGTGACAATGCAAAAGTAAATGTATGGATGACAAACATGGAAGACAGAAACATGAACAGAGAAGCAAAAGAAACTCTAGTATAACCTGAGCCTACAAAGTTTAGAATCAAGAAACACTGTCCATAGTCAGTGAAACAAGAGATAAAGTTCTAAGCTCAACATCTAGAAAGTTATATCCAAGGTAAGAATTAACAATGGTATTATATTGGGAGGAAAAGGAGATGGAGCAAAAAGGTTAAACTCTCATGCAGAAAAAGAAGCATAAGCATATAGTTTGGAAACTTTGGGCAGTAACCCTAGAACTTAAAAAGAAAAAAGAAAGAGAGAAAGTTAAAGTGCTTCCTTCTAGGAAGTGGAAAGAGGATTGGTAAAGAATACAATATAGGATTTTGGGTTTTTTCTAATACCATCCTTTGCTAGTTAATTCTTTAAACCATGTAAATGCACTATTTTGACAGAAGATAAATTTCTTCAACCTCCCAAAAGTACTTTTATATCTCTCCTCTTTCATGTACCCATTTGCACTTCAGAGATTTTGTGAAATAAATTTTGTGTTAGAAAAGTAAAAAGAGAAGCTATTCAACTATGTGACTGCTATCTTCCTGTGCTTTTTAAAAGAAATTCCATTTTCCTTCTGATGTGGTTTCAATGTTATCTTTTCCTTCTTTCTTTTTTTTTTTAAAAGCAAACTACAATCAAGCTCTAAGCTACAAATTTAGCTGAGGATACTTAGGTTGCATTTTGAATTTTATTCATTGTACTAAGATCATTAAAAGATGAAGAAGATAAAATTTATAAATCATATTCACAATTGAGAAATGGAAACAACTGAAAATTTCTTTCAGTTCTAAAATGAACAGAATTAAAAGCAGTTAAATTTTCATTTCCCTACCCTTCTGTTCAAAAGCATTAAGAGTGAATTTAATAAAAGTCTTCCTCAATATTAAAAATATCTTTAAGTACTGTATCTGCATGTAAATATGAAATTTAACTGTAAAGTATCATTTGGCAAGAATATTCAATATTTTACAAAACAATATTCCAAGTAGATAAATTTTAAAAGTCTCCCTTTCTCAAATGACTAGTTTCAGCTATGCTCTATGTACTAAAAAATACTTTTACTTCAGAATCCAATCTCATTTAAAATGGTCCTATTTAGGACTTCCCTGGTGGTGCAGTGGTTAAGAATCCACCTGCCAATGCAGGGGATAAGGGTTTGATTCCTGGTCTGGGAAGATCCCACGTGCCACGGAGCAACTAAACCCATGTGCCACAACTACTGAGCCTGTGTTCTAGAGCCCATGCTCCACAACGAGAAGCCACCAGAATGAGAAGCCCACGCTCCACAACGAAGAGTAGCCCCTGCTCACTGCAACGAGAGAAAGCCCACACACAGCAACGAAGACCCAACACAACCAGAAATAAATAAATTAATTAATTAAGAAAAATAAATTTTAAAAAAACTGGGACTCCTTTCTAAATAAATAAAAAAATAATAAAATGGCCCTAGGTATATACTATTTCCTGACTTGCTATGGCTTTAAGTCTAAATTATAATTAAGTACTGTTAACAGTAAGTTATATTTAGAAGACTTTGCAGTTTCAAGCAAACTTGTTACTTTTGTGGCTTGAAACTAGAAACTCAAAGTAATAATTATATCACTTCTCTTTCTAGGTTTATGTATACTTAGCTTTGTATAATTTCCGTTTTCTTAAACAAGCTTTAAAACATATTGGCCAAATCATTTTGGTCTTCTCTTTCAGTACTAGCTGGAATTCTGACAATGAGCCTTGATAAGTAATCGTTACTCAACAGTCGACCTTCAATGTTTAATGTATAATACTAATCACAATAGAGTAACTTGAAGTATAAGATGAAAAAAGGTGCCTGACACATAAAACTTCGATCTATTGCATAAACAAAAAACCCAAAGAGAGACACAATTATACAAGGGGAAAATATAATCAGGGTTATGCTGTCTTGTCACCTTCTCTCAATAGTTATTCAATTCATATTCATTGAGTCTCCAACAATGCAAACAACAATGCTGGAACTGCTAGACATACCATGGTTTCAGTGGGGGGAAACCCTTTTAATTTGGTAATATAGTGGACTCTTTGCAAATACAATTATATACTGGATAATAAAAAACTCTTCATTGTGGAGCTTATTAAAAAAATAAAAAAATTCCAAGAGTGGTGAGTGTATAAAAGAGATACAGACAGAAACAGAAAAGAGAAGGGAGGAGTTGAAACGTGAACTGTAAGCTTCAGTTAGGCATGAGAGGTGCAGTTGCTTAAAGGGCACTGATAGGTCCACATTCTCCTGGGTCTCTTTTAAGACCAAATCTGGGGCCTACAGCATATTTGGAGACCTGAACTTCAGAGTCTCTCAGAAATTCGGGAGAAGTCTTTATAAATCTGTTGGGGAAAAGTACTCTGAATTAAGACCTCAGGATTCCCAAAGTTCAACTAAATCAAATATGAACTCACAATTTTAAAATATCCCTAAACACAAAGAAATAAGCCACCATGATCTGAGAGTGTGTAAAAGGGTCTTTAGGATCTCAGATATTGGAATCATCAGATGCAGAATATAAAATAATGACATACAAGGTGTGGAAATGAAGACAGTTGGAATCCAAAAGTGACCAAGCAATAAGAGATGAGTAAGAATGACCATGTGACTGAAAAGAAACAGACTTTAAGAAACGGAGGGGGAAAAAAAGCACTCTTGGAATTAATATCTCAGTGGACTGAAAAGCAGATTAAGCATGGCTGAAAAGAATTAACAAACTGGAAGACAGATCTAAACAAACTGCCAGAACACACACAAAGACACAAGAAAATGAAAAATATAAAAACTATTGAGAGACATGGAGAACAGAAGAAAAATAACAACTATCTAACTAGAGACTCAGAAAAAATAAAGGATACAGGTGATACAATGGCTGATAATTTTCCAAAATAATAAAATTCATGAACCCATAAAAAAAGAAAGTACAATATAAAAATAATGATATATCCATAAATTAAAAGGCATTTGCTCCTAGACACACTGTACTAAAAGTTAAAAACACTAAAGACAAAAAGACTGTAAAAGCAGTCACCCAAGGCTCACAGAGAGCACCCATTAAAAAAAAGAATAAGTACAAGAGTGGTATGCTACAGCTGGCTAATGTAGGCTCATATGAACATATTGTTAAGTTTTCAGGAATTCTGTGAGCAGTTTTTAAACAAAGCTACTACTGTGTTAAATTATATAAAAATATAAGATGAAAAATATTAAAAGCAGAGATAGATAATCAAAATTCATCACTAATTATTTTACTACATATTATTATCTGTGCTCTTGAGGTTATTATTGATGTCTATTGTAACAGCAGGGTGGGAATACTTCACAATCGTGTGCTACTGCATATCTTCTCAACTCTGTAATAACTGACATATATGGTAAGAGAGTATTTTTTACACCACGGAAATAAGCAAACACTAAAAATAAGGAATTTTTCCTCCAGAGAGGTAGCTGCTATACCTCTAGCAGCATAACCCTGAATTAAACTGACATCAGACCTCAAAAACACAAAAGAAGTATTTTCAAAGCACTGAAAGTAAACGCCAATGTAGAATTGAATAACCAGCAAAACTACTTTTCATAATAGGGGCAATAGTCAAAACTTTATAGATTAACAAAAATTGAGAGTTCACTAAAAAAAAAAAAACTTCACTAAAACAACTTCAACAGGATGTACTTCAGGAAGAAGGAAAGTGAATTCAAGAAGAAATTATGCTAATGCAATTAAGCTAAAAATCAAACTTTTTTTTTAATTTAAAAAAACTTCCACATATTTGGAATTGTAAAAACATATTTCTAAATAATTCACAGGTAAAAGAAGAAATTAAAATGGAAAATTTCAAATTCATCATATGGAACAAAGAAGATACTACACATTAATGCCCGTGGAATGTAGTTAAAGCAGCACTTAGAGGAAAAATTTTAGCCTTAATGCTTATATTTGAAAAAATGACTGACAGAGACTTTTGCATAATTAACTCAAGCAAAAGCAAGACTACAAAGATTAAAAAAAAAAACCCTAAAAAGAAATTCAACAAGATATGAAAAGAACTTTGAGAAGAACTAATAAAAATCCAGTCCTCTTACTAAAACTGACCCAAAAAGAAATAAAAATCAAGAATAAGCCTTCAATAAAGTCAAATAAGTAGTTTAAAATCTTCCAACAAAGAAGATATCAGGCCCACAAGGTTTTACAAGCAAGTTCTAGGAAGAGATCATTGCAAACTTACAGAAACTCTTCCAAAAGCTGAAAAAGAGAAAACATTTCTCACTTTATGTAGTGAATGTTATTGAGTACAAAACTTGCCAAGAAGAGTAAGGGAAAGAAACATACAATTTTAACCTCAAGAATATGAACGCAAAATTTTTAAATAAACTATTAGCATAATTAATCCAATGCCGTGGGGGGGTGGGGGTGATGACCCTAACAGAGCAAGACCAAATTGGTTTTATCTCAAGAATTCAAGAGGAGTTTAGCATCATAAAAATGCTTGTCAAGTACCACATTAACAGATTAAAGGAGAACAAAACCATCTGTTCATCTCAAGAGATACTAAAAAGTCTGATAAAAATCAACATCCATGTACGATTTATTTTTTAACAAGGAAACAACACTCTTAACCAACCAGTACTAGGAGACAAATTCCTTAACTTGACAAAAGGTAGCAACTGAATTCCCATGCAAACAACATTCTAAATGGTCACTTGCTAGAATTATTCCCTTTAAAATCAGGAACATTTATACCTAATATTTTACTGGTAATCCTACTGACACAGGACCACAAAAGTCAGGGGAAAAAAGAAAATTGAAAATAAGAGGGGGGGCTTCCCTGGTGGCGCAGTGGTTAAGAATCCACCTGCCAATGCAGGGGACATGAGTTCGAGCCCTGGTCTGGGAAGATCCCACATGCCGCGGAGTAACTAAGCCCGTGTGCCACAACTACTGAGCCTGCGCTCTAGAGCCCGTGAGCCACAACTGCTGAGCCTGTGGCGCCTAGAGCCCGTGCTCTGCAACAAGAGAAGCCACCGCAATGAGAAGCCTGCGCACCATAATGAAAAGTAGCCCCCCGCTTGCCACAACTAGAGAAAGCCCGCATGCAGCAACGAAGACCCGCAGCCAAAAATAAATAAATAAATAAATAAATAAAATTTATTATAAGAGAAGAAAGAAAATAAGAGAGGGGACTTCCCTGGTGGTGCAGTGGTTAAGACTCCGAGCTCCCAATGCAGGGGGCCCAGGTTCAATCCCTGACCGGGGAACTAGATCCCACATGCATACTGCAATTAAGAGTGAGCATGCCACAACTAAGGAGGCTGCCAGCCGCAACTAAGAAGCCCACCAGCCGCAACTAAGGAGCCAGCCTGCTGCAACTAAGACCCAGAGCAAGCTAATTAATTAATTATTTTTTAAAAAATTCAATGAACATCTTTTTTTAAAAAACATTCTTTTAAAAAAAAAAGAAAAAGAAAATAAGAGAGACATATGTCATTATTCGCATGATACGACTGTCCACATAGAAAAACAAAAGGAGCTATACAGAAAAATTACTGGAATTAATAAGTTTAGAAGTATGCAAAGGTAAACTGCATATTTACACATCAGCAACAAACAGGGAATATTTAATATCCTATTTATAATAGCAATTAAAAAAATAAAGTACCTAAGAATAAACAAACCACAGAACTATCTACATTTTTATCAGAAATATCTTAACACTTCAACAACACTAAAGAATGCCTAAATAAACTCATAGAGATTAGTTTCATGGATAAAAATACTCATTACCTACAGATTCAATGTAATTTCAATACAAAACCTAACAGAGTTTTTCAAAGAACTTAAATTGATCCTAAAAGAGAAAGATGTAATAGAACTTGTCATGCCATATAGCAATTACAAAACTATAGCAACTACAACATTGCGGTATTGCTGCAGAGATCAATGAACTGACCTAGGGAACAGAATTGAACCACATCCCTGCAACAGATTCACAAATATATGAAAATCTGAAGTTTGACAGGGTAGGCACTGTAGATCATTGAGTAAGGCATAGACAACTCAATAAAATGTGCTGGGACTGATTTTCTATATAGGAAAAAATTTAAATTAGACTCTTACCTCATACCATACATAAAATCAACTCCAGATGTTTGAAAATATTTAAATGTTAGGCAAAACTTTTCAAACGTGTTGGGGGAAAAAAATATAGGAGATCATCTATATGACCATGGGGTAGAGAACATATTAACAAGACACAAAAAGAACTAGCCATAAAAAATCTGACCACATTAAAATTAAGAATTTCTATCAAAGGATACCACAATGAAAGTTAAAAAGCCACTAAATGGGCAAACTAGGAAAAGATATCTACAGTAAGTATAACCAACAATGCATTCATACTTCCAGAATATACAAAGACCTTCAACAAATAAATAGAAAAATAAGCAGGTGGCATGAACAAACATTTCAGAGATAAAGAAACATGAATGGCCACTGAAATGTATGCTCAGCCTTATTACTAATCACTGAAATACAAAATAACAAAACAGTAAGATATCATTTTAACACCTACTAAATGAGCATTAATGAACAAGTCTAACTAGAAAAGAGAGCAATGGTACCTCTTTATACATTGCAGACATAGGACTCTAAATAATAAAAAGCTATATAAAATAACAAACTATATAAAATAATAAAAAGCTAAATATGTGAATGCCCTATTGAGACAGGAAGGGGGCAGGGCACAACCTTTAAAAGAATGACATAGTCGTTGAGGGCACAACATAAACTGGTTAGAACCAGCTAGGTCCAAGATGGTGGACAGGTCAACTTCCAGTGGACCTTGAGCCTCATTATACACTCACTGTTAATACATTAGCTAAATGACACACCCACAGGTGCCATGACAGTTCCAAGGCCAACCATAAAAGGCTAAAAAGTGGGTGGTGGCCCAATTCTTGGAAATTCCTGCCCCTTCCCCAAGATAGTTGGAATAATTCTCCCACTCATTAGCCTATAAAATTACCCACCCCTATAAACACTGACAACCCAGTACCCTGGAGCCTCTCGCCTTCTGAGATGGCCCATACTTGGAGAGTGTTTCTTCCGTGGCCTCTTGCCTCCTGAGATGGTCCACACTCTGTGGAGTCTGTATCCCCCTGAAAAAACCTTTTACATTACTACGGCTCGCTCTTGAATTCTTTCCTGCACGAAGCCAAGAACCCACACTTGGCGGCCCATCCCAGGGACTCGCCTGAGACCTGGGATGTGACCATCCTCCTGCCTCCCACTTTTTTTTCTGCAACACTATGACTCAGCAATTTCTTTCATGAGTATATACTCTATAGCAGTATTTCTCAAATTCGGTCAGCGGGCCAGCAACATTAGTATTACCTGGACGCATATTAGAAATTCAGGTTTTTAAGCTCCATCCCAGACCTACGGAATATGAATCTATGCAGCAAGGCCCAGGAATCCTCACATATACCAACTTTCCAGGTGATTCTCATGGGCCCTAGAGTTTCAACCACGCACTTAGAGCAATGTTATTCAAACAGAACCTGTTAGTGAGACTGCAAAGCAAGAGTGGATCACATTTTTATTTATAAGTCAACCAGTATAAAATAAAGTAGATTGAACCCCATGTAGTAAACTTAAGCATTGATTTGCAAAACTTTTGTCTCACCTGTGTACGTATACTTATGTAAGTGGGTACTTGCTTATTATGGAAAACATATTTCTTACTATGGGTCACAGTCATAAAAGTTTGAAATCCACCATCCTAGAGAAACTTAATATATGTGTACTGCAGACATGCCCAAAAAGGTTTATAACTGCATTATTCACAGCAGCAAAAATAAAACAAAATCAAAAGTAGTAATCTAGATATCTAGATAATAAGAGAATGGATATACCAATCATACCATATGGACTAATACCACAGTGAAATCAATAACATGCAATAACAAGGACAAATCTTACACAGTACTGAGTAAATAAAGCAAGTCACAGAAAATTACATAGAGTATTATACCATTTTCATAAAGACCAAAAATAAGCAAAGCTGGACAAATATAAGAATACACACAATTGTGGTAAAACTATACTTAAAAGCTCAGGAAAATTCAGGAACATAGTTATATCTGGGGAAAACAAAGCAATGGACTAGGAAGCTGTATACAGGTAATTTGAATGGCACTAATGTTCTATTTCTCATTCTTAAGTTGAATGGTGGATTCATGGTGTTTGTTTTATAATTTACATATAAAATACATATAATCCTCATATGTATCAATTATAGCATAACATTTTTAAGAAAAACTCATAATACCTGATGTCAGAATCCTCTAGATTTTAGTAAGGGAAACTCACATTCAGATTCAGTGGACACTTATCTATTAGCTGCTTTGACCAAAGCATACACATTGTCTCACTGGATCCTATAAGAGTTCCTGTGAGGTTGGCACTTGGCAAAGAATAGGCAATCAAATATCTTTTGAGTGAATAAATGCTTGAATAATTTTATAATTCAAAAAGAGAGTTTGATTATATGCTATGTATTATGGTCCTACCCATAGGAGTTAAACAAAAATAACACAGATGATTAACTATTAATAGAAAGGAGCTTATGATCTATTCTTATTGTTTCTACCCTCTATTACTTATTACCAAAAACATAATGAGAAAAATCACTTTCCTCGCTGGAAGTATCTCTGGCTAAAGGTTAAAAAAAACTAACAACCTACAGGGTAGAGCTAACTAATATAACATTTCTATCGATACATTACTAGGATTTCTATTTTGCATTTAAAAGCTGAGTTAGCTATATGCAAGGGACCAGCTCTCTTCAGGGTGGGGAAAAGCAGAACTACGGTAATACAAGAAAAGAAATTACCAAGGCTAAAAGAAATCTGTGACACATTTAGTCTATGCATTTTAATAAGAACTACAGTTTAAGAAGTGCAAAGTCAAATCCTTTTTGTCCATTGAATACATATTAATATAGATGAACACAATCGGGGAAACGGCTGCCTCACAAAATTATTTCCATCCTTCACAACGAACTATTTCCCTTCACAGGGCTCCCACACATGTATGCGTTTTGTTTTTCAAATTTAGTTCACTGTGTGTTCCCCCACCCCCAGCACCTGGAATAATGACCAACTCCTAATAGATGCAGAGTTAAGTATTTGTCTTTGAATGAATTTATACACTTATTGAGCATTTACTATGTAACAGGCATTTGGGGGATGAGAGATCAAATATAGTCCCCATCCACACAGAGCTAACATAAATGATTAAATCTAAACAAAATGTGCCCTTCCTCTTTCTGAATAATTCAGTCCAAGAGCTATTGGTGACGAAGCAAAGTAGGCAACAGCAGGGGAGGAGAGGGCAGTGGTGCGAGGAGGGGCATCCATGGGGAGGCTCAGAGCCACTACAAAAGAGCTTGCTCCTTCAAGAAACGGCTAAATCCAGGGCTGGGACAAGTCAAGTGCAAAATGAGCCTGGAACATCTGGTAGCAAAAAGTCAGGAAGTATGTAAAGACCGATCACAGCACGTCAAAAAGACACAGAAAGCAGATTAAAGGGGCTTCCACTGACCAAATCAGGACACTTTAAGCATGGAAACAAATGTAACACATTATAACTCACTAAAAAAACCATATATATGCATGTGTCCATGATGATATATAAAGAATAAACTTACATTTGAGGAAGAATGGGATATTTACATTTTCTCTATCTCCCAATAAAATACTTATTAATTACAAAGAGAAAAAAAAAGTAATTTGCAGTGGAGAAGCCTGGCAGACACCATCTGAATCAAGTGATCAGAGTAATATCACAGTAGTAATGGAAGGGTACATACAATGGAAATCATGATTGTGTGACTGGCTGCAATGAGAAGAGCCCAGTATCATTTCTGGAATATTCCTGCCAGAGATGCATAACCTGAATCTGGTCATGAGGAAATGTCATACAAACCCAAATTGAGGACCATCTACTAAATAATTGGCCTGAAAATTTTCAAGTTCATGAAAGTCAAGAAAAGACCAAGGAACTATTCTCATTTGAAAGAGACCTAAGAGGCATGACAACCAAACGCTACAGACGGTTTTAGACAGGACCCTTTCGGTACAAAGATAAAGGACACTAGTGGAACAATCTGCAGAACTTGAATGGGATCTGAGGAGCAGAGGTTGGTAACGCATCAATGCTAATTCCTGACAGTACTACCACGCTTAAATAAGAGAATGTCTTTGTTTGCAGAAAAGAAACACTAAAGTATTCAGGGATGATGGAACATATGATGTTAGCAACTTACTCTCAAATGGTTCAGGAAAGAAAATCTCTGTGTACTAGTAACTTTTCTATAAGTCTGAGATTATTTCAAAATAACAAAAAAATTGTAAAGTACATACAAGTATTCAGAAGAGCCCCAGGTCTCAATCTGTGCCCAGTAGACTAAGGGACCCTGGGAAGGACATCAAAATCCGAGGTGTCCAAGAAGCAACCTCAGTCTGTTCAATTTGCTCCACTTGGTTCTCTCTCCAAGGACCCATATCATGCTAAGAAGAGCTAAATTGCACCATATTCTTCTAAGTGGAATCTAAATACCATTCCAAAAAGAACTAAGGCTTTCTAATAACAAGTTAGATTCGTCAGCTAAATCAAGCCTTTCCTAATATCAGAAGAGGCAGTAGTTTGCTTTCAAAAATGCCAAATGAGGTTGCATTTTTATACCAAACACAAAAACAAAGAAAACAAACAAAAAACACACGTGATCTGAAGTCCTAGTTCACCTCCTCTCAAAACCAATTGTTTCTGTTGAAGAAAAAGACTATAAATTTGCAATATAAATTCAAAGATGTATTTGGAAACAACTTATCTATGGCTTATTTGGGAAAATCTGCTCACCTGGTAGAATCTGTTGTAGAAACAAAACAATTTTCTATACATTTACTTTGACCATCTAACAGATGTACACAAAAGACCAAATGAGAAAATGTTGTTTTTGCCATCCTTTGTCTTCAGAAGCCCACAGAGCTTGCTTGGAGTAAGATGGGGATGGGGTCTAGTAAAAAAAGTTTCTGGCCCCCCAGTAAAAGAAGTGAATGCCTCAAAGTACTGCAGCTTTTTCACCTAAAAGCACAGCAGGGCAGCCTGGACTAATAGCTAGAAATTTCTCTTTGTTTTTTTTTTTTTTTCTAAGAAACTGAGCTGGGTTATTTTAGTCCTCTGAGAAGACGAGACTGTATTATCCCCTGACAACTGACCAAGAGTGGAGTTTGGTAGAAAGAAAGAAAAAAAAAATATCCAGTGTTCATTCACTGTATACCCAGCATCTGACATTAAGTGTGGCCCATTAATATTTTTTAAAGTACTAGTACTTTCTCAGGATAAGGCAAGTGCTAAGCTTAAAAAAAATACACACACACACATATACAGGTTGGTACCTGAAGACAAAGGACAAGACAAGACTTAGCAAGACTTCAGAAGGTTCTCTCAAACTCGATTTTCAGAAGAAAGGGAAATCAGTTTTGTTCAGGGAATTTCAATCTATAAAGCAAGAAACAAAAGGATAAAAATCTTCTGCCAGAAGTCTTCTAGGACTTGAAAGGCATCTTGGATTTCCTAAGCCTGTCCTACCTGTCTTAGATTCAAATACTCTGAACCATCTTCAGGTCATGTATCCTATGTATCCTGATTGTGGTGCATGCGCGCGTGCGTGCGTGTGTGTGTGTGTGTGTGTGTGTGTGTGTGTGTGAGAGAGAGAGAGAGAGAGAGAGAGAGAGAGAGAGAGAGAGAGAGGGAGAGAATCTCAAGAAGTCAAAAGCAGCTTCCCCAAAGAAGTGGCAAGCCAGCCTCAGTAAGCTGATTCTAATAAAGTGTATTACCAGCCAACTTTCCAACCCTGAGGAGAAACTCTTTTAATATCTAAGCACTCAAAGAATCACTCCTACCCCATGACTTATTTGCATCTCTACTTTCAAAAACCTGGGAGATTACAAAGTTATTTGTTGACTTTATTATAGCCATTTTCACATGCTGGTTAATGCCAAGAAAAACCACTTCTAAAGTCATGCATACCCTTGCTATTCATCTGAAAAAAAAAGAAAAGACTCCAAAAATCATACTTGTCTCTAATTTATGGAAAATGAAAATGTAACCAATCCCCAAAGATAAATTGATGCTGGCTTAAGAAAGTTTGGGTGGTAAAAGGAGCAAATTCCTAATTATCATTTTCTTCACACAAACTGGATTTTCAGAAACAGGAAAATTACAGAGAACTTCAGTCTACAAAGCAAGAAACAAAAGGATAAAGTTGGCTACAAGCAGCAAACACACAGCTCTACTCTGGCAACTTATCTAGCTCGTCTTCAGGAAGGGGACTCATGCAAGATTGTCCTAGTGGCCCGAAGGCAACTAAGAGAAGTCACCCTGGAGGTTTGATTATTTTTAATTCCTTGTCTCTTTTAGTTCCATTTTCAAAAGAAAACTAACATTACTCTATGTCGTATAGAAAGACTATAGAAGAACAGTGCCCGATAAAAAACCCTGACTCTGCTATCCCTCGGTTGGCCAATAATTTCAGTACTTGATTCCTCAGTTTACTCATCTGTAAAACAGGGAGCTTGACCTATTATATCAAAGAATCTCTTCAACTATAAAACTGTATGTATATGCATGTTTTCCTCATTTTACAAATAAGGAAATCAGGAGAATAGAGATCAGTAAGTTGCCCAAAGTTACACAGTTACAAAGTGCCAGTGCCAGCATCTGGAAAAAAAAAGTCTCTTTCCTAACAAAGTCTGCCCTTTCAACTGCTGTGCTATGTTTTCTCTTCACCAAAATAAATCAGAATAAGGTGTTCAGAAAAGCAAGCAGTTCCAAAAATGGGCGGAAGACCTAAACAGACATTTCTCCAAAGAAGACATACAGATGGCCAACAAATACATGAAAAGATGCTCAACATCACTAATCATTAGAGAAATGCAAATCAAAACCACAATGAGGAATCACCTCACACCAGTCAGAATGGCCATCATCAAAAAATCTACAAACAGGGGCTTCCCTGGTGGCGCGATGGTTGAAAGTTCACCTGCCGATGCAGGGGACATGGGTTCGTGCCCCCGTTCAGGAGGATCCCACATGCCGTGGAGCGGCTGGGCCCGTGAGCCATGCCCGCTGAGCCTGTGCGTCCGGAGCCTGTGCTCCGCGCAACGGGAGAGGCCACAACAGTGAGAGGCCCATGTACCGCAAAAAAAAACCAAAAAAACTACAAACAATAAATGCTGGAGAGGGTGTGGAGAAAAGGGAACCCTCCTGCACTGCTGGTGGGAATGTAAATTGATACAGCCACTATGGAGAACAGTATGGAGGTTCCTTAAAAAACTAAAAATAGAACTACTGTATGATGCAGCAATCCCACTACTGGGCATATACCCTGAGAAAACCATAATTCAAAAAGATACATGTACCACAATGTTTACTGCAGCACCATTTACAATAGCCAGGACATGGAAGCAACCTAAATGTCCATCAACAGATGACTGGGTAAAGAAGATGTGGCACATATATTCAATGGAATATTACTCAGCCATAAAAAGGAATGAAATTGAGTTATTTGTAGTGAGGTGGATGGACCTACAATCTGTAATACAGAGTGAAGTAAGTCAGAAAGAGAAAAACAAATACCGTATGCTAACGCATATATACGGAATTTTAAAAAGTGGTACTGATGATCCTAGTGGAAGGGCAGGAATAAAGACGCAGATATAGAGAACAGACTTGAGGGCACCGGGGGCGCAGGGTAAGCTGGGATGAAGTGAAAGAGTAGCACTGACATATATACACTACCTAATGTAAAACAGATAGCTAGTGGGAAGCAGCTGCATAGCACAAGGAGATGAACTCGACGCTTTCTGACCACTTAGAGGGGTGGGATAGGGAGGGTGGGAGGGAGGCTCAAGTCGAAAGGGATATGGGGATATATGTATACATATACATATAGCTGATTCACTTTGTTGTACAGCAGAAACTAACACAACATTGTAAAGCATTTATACTCCAATAAAGATGTGGAGAAAAAGAAAACTAGTGAGAAAGCTACCACCTATCACAACAATCCATATAGTTTTATTATTGCCTTCAGGGCCGATTAATCAAGGGCAGCATTTATCTTTGTGCCTGTGAGACATTCACCTCCTGTGTTGCTCTGTAATTCAGAGGCACTTTTTTTTTTGACCGCGCCACGCTGCTTGCTGGATCTTAGTTCCCCAACCAGGGATCATGGCCCCTGCAGTAGAAGCATGGAGTCCTAACCACTGGACCGCCAGGGAATTCCCAGAGACACATACATCTTTAACCTCAATGCATTTTCATTTAAGAAAGGTAAATCAGAATAAAGATTTAACTGTAACATGTTTTTCCAATTAAAAAAGAGAAAAGAACTGAAGCCAAAATTGGGAGTATGTATATAAACCACAAAAATCCCTTCAGGAGAAGAATAGAAAAGATGCAAGAACAGGATTCAGATAAGATCATCCCAGGGGACAGTATACATAGAGAAGAGAAGCCCAGGAAACGACCCCGGCAGAGGTTATGATGGACATAAGAAACGAAGCCCTTCTTTATCAAGAGGAGGAACAGAAATCCAGGAAGAAAAAAATACAGAAGGGACATAAGGGAAAGAAGACTCAAGAACTAGTTCCAGCCCTAGCCCAGGGCCCTATGTCAAGAGTCAAATCAGGTAAAAAGTGCATCTTAAAACTGGAACAAAGTGGAAGGCATTCTTATTAACAGTCACTGTTAAGATCTAGAGGAACCCTAATCTGGAGCACATTGATGCTCTCTTTACCAAAGCAATCAGAGCTCAAAATTATCAAAAAGGAAAAGTCTACTTTACTTCATCATTACTCTAAAAAAATAATAAATCACCACCCGTTGTGTGAAATTCACAATAGCAAGGGCCACATTATTCAGCTGGTCTTCCAGTTTTCGTAGCCACGTCCTTTCAAAGGGTTAGCCTGGTCTCTTAGTCACTGACATTTGAGACCCCTGGTTTAGCACAGTGGTCTGATCCCAAAGTCCTCTTGTTCCCTGTGTTTAAAACAGAACAAGAGGCCAGGCTAAACCTTGAAAGGACATGGCTACTCAAAACTGGAGAACAAAGTTTCAAGAAAGTTTTATTTATT
>NW_006782029.1:2477521-2516940 GCF_000442215.2 Lipotes vexillifer | reverse complement strand
TCCCTACAAATAATAAATCATTCCTGTCCAGAATATCTTAGGCAAGATAGTTTTTGTTTTAACATCAAAATCACTTTTTTGTCTGGACCTATAAATAGTGCCACAACTGTAAATGATTGTCCAGATGGTGCACTGCACAAGGATGCTTGGCCAAGGGGATAAGAACTAGATGAGATCCAGCTATGCTCACACTAGCCATGCCATGTTCCCCAGGCTAGGGTTTCAAGGGGCACACAGAGGTGGCGGCTCTTATTTCTAGTTTGCCCAAAGACCATGGACACCGTGTGGGCAGACTTCTGTCTCTATAACCCACTCAAATCCATCTCTTGAGTCACCAAGAGTTCATGTTAAGACTCAAATTTGCAAGGTTAACCAGATTTTTATTATATTCTACTTTTACTCAAACTGTAGTTGAATGAACCAGTTTATTTTATGGATAAGGCATCCTTATTTTACTCAATGTTTCCATTAATGAAGACTTTTTATATTTAACCATTTCATATTACTCACAGGTCCCCAATCTACCCTACAAGGGTAAGAAAGGCAAAAATGACATTTAGAAAGACAAGTTACCAAATCTACACCTATGATAATCTACATTAAAATATAAATTTTTCCAGATAATAGATCTAATATGGCCCGTCCCATTGCAAAAAATCAAAAACAAAAAATCAAAACTAGACCATCATACTTCTGTATTGTCAGAACCGTTAAGAAACAACCTCAGGGACTTCCCTGGTGGTCCAGTGGTTAAGGGAACACGGGTTCAATCCCTGGTTGGGGAACTAAGATCCCACACATGCTGTGGGGCAGCTAAGCCCACGCACCGTAACTATTGAGCCCGCACACCGCAACTAAGACCCAACACAGCCAAAAATAAAATAAATAAATAAATATTAAAAAAAAAAAGAAACAACCTCAAATTTGTGAAAAACATTTCTTTTGTTCCTAATTTCATTTATAGCATTTACGCCTTAAGCCAGTAACTTTGTGAGAAGCTGAGAGCCTAAGGAGAAAAAAATAACAAACAAACAAAAAACATAGAACACATAACTGGTAACTTCTCACCAACAACCACAATTTTTACATTAATCCTTTGAAGTGTGAGGACATGTTTTTAAAGAACAAAAATAAAGTAAGGCTTTACATTAATCCTTTGAAGTGTGAGGACATGTTTTTAAAGAACAGAAATAAAGTAAGTCATGTAGTTTAAAACTTATGCAATTCATGTTTAACATATTAAGTGTAAAATACAAACATTTTGTGGGATCTTACCTACAAGAAAAATACAATATAAAATATAGTAGTTACAATCACTAGAGGGATTATAAACAGTTTCTTCTTTTTGCTTTTCTAGAAAGTCTACATTGTTCTAAAGTTAGCACATATTTATTTTAAAATCTGTTAAAGAAAACATTCCTTCTTGAGGCAAAAACATGTTGTTTCTAGCAGAACACCATTATTATGTCAAAGTCTTGAAATGGAAATCTTTCACTTTCACCTTTCTAGGTAACAAACAAAGCATAATAAAAACCTATAGAAAAAAAGAGGTCGTGTCAGTGAATAAAGCAATTATTTGCTGACTGCTTAACTATGTACCACATTTTATTTAATAATCTAAGGTGGAAGGAAGGGGATAATTCAGATTTATACCAACCTAAAGCCCTAGGTAAATTAGCAGCAGACCCAAGAATTGAATTTGTGCCTTCAGATTTCAAATCAAACATTCTTTACATCACACCATGGCCGTGTCCCTTTGTGGAATAAAGGGTACTATATTAAACCACCTACAATTTGTCCTCACTCCTCTAAAGTGAAACAAGTATCTATTTTAAGAGTTTCAGACACTTATTTTCTAAACTGCTACCTACAGATCCTGATCACTGTCAAGTTTTCTTATAACTTACAGAACAAAAAAAATTTAGAAAATAAAGTGTTAATCGTAGCTTCCCTTCCCCTTTTCTACTCCGTAGCCCCAAATTGTTTTTCTTTAATATTATAGAATATGAACCCAAAAAATATCCAGTGGGGACAATCAACACAGCAACTCCTTTACCATTTTAGAAGTCTGGGAACAGACTAGGATACATTAGATAAACTTTCAATGCAGCTTTGAAACAAGGGCATAAAGAACTACCTGAGCCAAGAAGGGAGAGAGAAAGTGAACCAACAGTTTTCAGTTACGGTATTTTTGTATTTAAAAAGAGAAAGAATTGTTCATTTTTTAATTTGAAATTCTCCAATTTTCTCCCCCTTTCTGTTCATTTCTTGGCTTTTTTGTGCATTAAAAACAGGAGCTAGGGGTGGGGTTGTGTGATGGTTTTCTTTCAGATGTTACAGCATTTCCCTTCAAGACTAAGCTAAGGTTCCTACACATGGGCAGCTAAACTGCTCCTTCTGAGAGGTCGACAGAAAGCAGCATGGCATACCATCCAACACTGACAGCTTAAACACTTGACAGAGCTTTTCCTATTCCACACTCTAGGAATAATCTACCTGCTTCATTTCTTTTTCATTTAGCCTTTGCTCAACTTATGCAGTAAAAAATATCTGAGCTTTGGACTGAGTGAAAAGTGTGCTCCTATTTTTCCCCTCCTTACTGAAAAGGTAGACAGGTAATTGGGAAGAAAGGAACAAATGAAGGCAGAAGATTTATACCAGAGATGCTTTTTGGTGCATATTTTCAAAGGTCTTTAACTGTCCTTCAAACAAATTATGGGACTTTCAGATGATGTTAAACCATAAATTAACCACTAAGTATGCTGAATGACATAACTTATACTATCATGATCATACTTTATAATTGATCTCATAACTTGGCCATTCTAGTTATCATTTACATGTATGTTCTACTTTCATGATTTAATTTTACAGACTTTTGGTGGGGGGCAGGGGGGCAGGAGCCAAAGAAACAGAAAGAAGAAAATACCAAATATGACATAAAATTGACCTCAACTCTGAGAAACAACCGAATAGATGAGGCTGCCTGCTTGATCTTACATTTATTTAAATAAACCACCTTTTTATCAGTGCTGGTGAAAACAGCAGCATCCTTTTATCTTTTGAGGCAGACATTTACAGGATGATATATATCAAAAAATAACAGAAAGGCACACTTGTCCCCAAACAAATATCCAAAAATCCAGTGAAGCTGTCCAGTAACAGCCACTAAAATAATTTTCTATGTATTATTTTCTTTGAGTTATTTTTAAAACAAGCAGCCAGCTATCCATCTCTGGGCACTGTAAAGATGAGTTTGCCACAAAAGCCACATATTTTTAGAAGCCAAAGTCTTGATAAATCAGTTCCTAAGAACATAATTTGTTACACACTGAAGAATGCCTGAAAATACAGACCTTGGTTAAAGAGGCTTCCGTATCTTTTTGTAACCTTTCCAAATGTAAGTATGTGGGATGAGTATTCATAAATTTAAGCTGAACTGAAACATTCAGAATATTTCCAATTTAAAATACATTAAAATGCGGTATTTGAAAGGAAATGAAAATGGCTTTAAACATATGAAAAGATGCTCATCATCACTCATAAGAGAAATGTGAATTAAAAATGAGATATTTTTTCACTCATCAGATTGGCGGAAAGATGTTTAATGAATCACTGTGGTGGAGAAATAGGCACTCTTACACATTGTTGATGCAAGCATAGAGTAGCATAACATCCTTGGCAGGCAATCTGTAAATGTCTATCAAAATTTAAATTCCACTTTGCCTTGGAGCCATGATTTTACTCCCAGGAATTTATCCTACAGATACACTCATCCGTGTGCACAAATAACTATATAAAAGGTTATTCACTATAGCATCATTGGTGGCCTGAAGAATGGCTCACTATATGTCATTTTGTATTGGATGTGTATTTACCTATTCAAAAAAATTAAAATTTGAGAGGAAGAGAATGCGATCTGTACTGTTTAGAAATTCAAAGTGTTCTGAACTCCCCTACAAAAGGAAATACTAAACCATCCTACACAAGATTCATTCCAGAACGCTGCGATAAAATGCTACGTTCAGATGGCTTGACATGACTGCATTAGTGAAAGCTCCTTATCATAAGATCCCTTTGGCCCTTTAGTAACCAAAACCCTTTGTTGGGGGTCCACAGTGGATCTGATTTCTACTTCACAATAAGTAGTGCTTCAGAAAGATTCCAATTTATTCCTTGCAAAAATATATCAGATATAAATGCAACTGTCACTTTGAGAAACAGGACTGCATTATGCTGCAGACTTAACACAGACTGAAAGCATGTTCCCCATGTCTTCTCCAGCAAATCTTGCCAAATGGGCGTCTGAAATGTCCTATTGAAACAGGTGGTGTCTGAACAGAATTGGATTTCTGCCTATAGAAACCCTAGTTCTAACAACTGCTGTGGTTAGTTTTAATTTTCAGTCCTCAAAATTAACTGCTGGCCAGTGATTCAGAAATAGACTGAACAACACGTTTAGACTTTGCCCTGTCTAATTGAGGAAAGAAAAAAAGAAAAAAAAAAAGCCCACCAACACCCTACCACCATCCTATAAAGAACAACAGAACCAAAGCAGACCACTTGATTTCCAGGCCAAAAAAAGGGAGCAGCTGTAAAACAAACTCAATTCTCCAAAGATGATTGCCCCTTTTGTGCTTTCTTCATAGAAGCACAAGGATGCACATATATACTTACTGAACATACTACTCAGGAAATCTTCTTAGGGCTTTGAGAAGCTTTCAATCTGCTAGAAATTTAGAGGTAAGAACAATGGTAAGAACACCTGATTTTTCTAATGAAAACGGACATCTTAAAAAAATGATATTCCAAACAGACCTGTGTTTCAGTTTATACAAGCAAAATACTAACAGCCAGAATGCAAATTCCTTGAAGAAAGATACAATGGGCTATATACACTAATATGTATAAAAAAGATAACTAATAAAACCTGCTGTATAAAAAAGTAAATAAAATTAAATTTAAAAAAAAGATACAATAGGACAATTCCCTTTAAACCCAACATGTGTCCATCAATGTGCTGGTCACACTAACCGGTGCTAAACACATACTCCTGTGAATAAACTAGAGTAGCTTACACTAAATAACAAACCTCTTCCACTGTACTTTTAAGTGCTTGATATAAAAATGGATAGAACTCTGATTTTCTAAACCAGCAATCAAAGGAAAAGGAATCAAGGGACAGGGTATCTACTATGAGCCACACACCGTGGCTACACATTCCCAATGAAGAAAACAATGTCTTGTCCATTTCACGGATGATAAACTGAGATTCAAAAGAATGTAAACATTTTCCTGGGGTAATTCACCTAGAAGATGACAGAGATGAGGTTTTAATTTAAATCTGCCTGATTTCAAAATATTTCTAATTGTATCATACTCCTCCCAAAAGAAAATTCGGAGAGACGAGTTAGTAAAATGACAAGTTTCAGTTATATGACAAACACTGTATTGTTGCTTTGCCAACACCCAAAAGAAAAACTCATCCTCTTTCAATCAAAAGTAATGGATGTCAAATCCGTCTGCATTTTGTCAGTATGACTGAATTCCAGCTATTAAGAAGGTGATCAAGTAAACAGAAAATCATCTATTGTGATCATAACCCTTTAAAAATATCCTGACATCATAAAGAGCATATTTGAAAATCCTTCTACAGGGATTCAACAGTTCATTTAAAAAAAAAAATAGAAATATCGCAGTGAAAGTGAGAGGTGCTTCTCAATGGGATACATTTGGTCCTTTTGCTTAAAACTCAAGTATAAATAGATGACATCAAGTCTTGCCCTCAGAAGTTTATTGCTCACTGTCCTCTACCTCTCCTACCAACCAAAGAAGAAAATAAGACCTCAAAACGAAGGCATCGGGCTTCCCTGGTGGCGCAGTGGTTGAGAGTCCGCCTGCCGATGCAGGGGACACAGGTTCATGACCCGGTCCGGGAAGATCCCACGTGCTGCGGAGCGGCTGGGCCCGTGAGCCGTGGCCGCTGAGCCTGCGCGTCCAGAGCCTGTGCTCCGCGACGGAGACGCCACAACAGTGGAGGCCCGCGTACCGCAAAAAAACAAAAACAAAAACAAAAACGAAGGCATCTCCTCCCAGTACTCAGGTTATTATTTCCCATTTTCTGACCCCTATCTTCTTTTTCTTACATAGGCCTGAGAGGAGCTACCTTGTAAACCAAATCTACAGTTTCCCTAGCAAGTTCCAATGACATCCCTCATTTAGAGAGAACTACCTTCAGGGTCTTGTAAACGAACTCATTCCGTATTTCAATATTCTCAGAAAATAATGCTTAAATCCAAAACTGCCCTCCCCACGAAAGTTTTACTCTTTTCTTTGAAAGCAAAGATAACCTTAATTTCAGGGAGCTATTCAAGAGAAGAACACAGGGTACATTTCTTCCAAGGCAGAAGCACACCAAGATTTCTCTGATAGTATTTAGAATAGAGTTACAACGTTAAAAAAAAAAAAAAAAAAGAGTGAAAAGAAGAGAATGTTATTGACCAAAAAAAAGCTGTCATATAGCTATAGACTTATAGGCTATGAAATAGAAAAAAATCTGCAATTTTTCAAGATTCTTCTGGCAAAACATTCTTTGGAATCTTTTTTTTCTGAGAGCTGAAAAGCATTTTTCTAAGATGCTGCCAGCTCTAAAAACAACCTTTCTGATCTCTTGAAAAGCCAAGTTCTACTTTTAATAGAGCTATGTACTTTTGGTTTCAAAGAAAAAAGTGAAAGAGAAGGAACCACAGCCAAAATGGTAAGTTTACCCTACTCATGCCTCAAGCTGTACATAATGATTTCACACAGTACTTATGAAGAAGGGATCAAATTTTTCCTTTAAAAATAGAACATATACCTCTATGTCACATATGTAATGTTTAAGTATAAGGAGCAAAAGCACCCCCCTTTCACTCCAAAACCCAGTCAAAAAAACAAAAGTTTATATGGAGAGACACAGTCATGAACAGAAGATCTCTAATAGACATCAGAAGCAAAAGTGACAAAAGCAAAAATAAACAAGTGGAACTACATCAAACTGAAAAGCTTCTACACAGCAAAGGAAACCATCAACAAAATGAAAAGGCAACCTACAGAATGGGAGAATATATTTGCAAATCATATATGTGGTAAGAGATTAATATCCAAAATATATTAAAAACTCATACCAAAAAACCCCAAACAATATGATTTTAAAATGGGCAGAGAATCTGAATAGATATTTTTCCAAAGAAGATATACAGAGGGCCAACAGGTATATGAAAAGGTACTAATCACTAATCATCAAAAAATGCAAATCAAAATAAGCTATTACCTCATACCTGTTACAACGGCTATCCTCAAGAAGACAACAGATGGTAAATCTTGGCAAGAATATGGAGAAAAGGGAACCCTTGTGCACTGCTGGCAGGATTGTAAATTCCACAGTGCAGCCACGATGGAAAACAATATGGACATTCCTCAAAAAATTAAAAATAGAGCTACATATGATCCAGCAATCACACTTCTGGGTATATATCCAAAGGACATTAAAACAGGATACTGAAGATATATCTGCACTCTCATGTTCACTGCAGCATTATTCACAATAGCCAAGCTATGGAAACAACATAAGTGTCCATCAACAGATGAATGGATAAAGAAGATGTGGAGATGTGTGTGTGTGTGTGTGTGTGTGTGTGCATGTGTGTGTGATGGAATATTATTCAGCCATGAAAAGGAAGGACATCCTGCCATTTACAGCAACATGGATGAACCTTGAGGACATTAGGCTAAGTGAAATGAGTCAGACAAACTGTATGATATCACTTACATGTGCAATCTGAAAAAGTTAAACTCATAAAAACAGAGGCTAGACTGGTAGTTACCAAGGGCTGGGGGGTGGGAGAGAAAGGGAGGTGTGGGTCAAAGAGCACAAACTTCCAGTTATAAGATGAATAGGTTCTGGGGATCTGATGTACAGCATGGTGATTACAGTTAATAATAGTGAATTATATACTTGAAATTTGGCTAAAAGAGTAAGTCTTAAATGTTCTCATCATGAAAGAGAAATGGTAATTATGTGATGTGATGCAGGTGTTAGCTAACGCTATGGTGATAATGATTTTGCAACATAAAAGTGTATCAAATCAACATGTAACCTTAAGTAATATGTCAATGGTATCTCCATAAAAGCTGAAAAAAAAGAGATTTATAATAAAATCAAAATGGCTAAGTTAGTAACACCATGAGAGGTTGCATTAACAATGATAAATGTTAAAATGTTAAACATAAGGTACTATATCCAAAAATCTTGGTAAGACAAAAATTGTTTTTTAGTTCAGATTCTCCCATTTCCATAAAAGACTATTTTAATCCTCCCATGCAAAATGGACAGAATCTATGGGATTACTAGTATTTCGAATGAATTTTTTAAATTTTACTACAAAATTTACTAGAATCAGTCACTTAAGGAACTTATGTCAAATAACTGGTGTGCTCCAATATTTCACATTTCAACTTATTATTTTAGAGTTGTCAAGACACAATCTAAATCTAACAGGGAAAAAAACATGCAGGCTTCAAATAGCACTTAAAGAAACACAAAGAAGGAAAGTTAGAAGTCAAGGAGGATAATTCTGAGATAAAGGCTGAGTGGAGAAAAAGACAGAAATCTACTAGAGACCTTATCAGGATGCAGTGCTGCACTCTGCCACATTATCACTGACCTGTAACCTCTTCTCTGGCTCACAAACAACTTTTGAGTACTCTGGGACTAAGTGGATGTTTTTAAAAGTTCTTGTGTCATATTTACTTTTTCCGACGACCCTTATCAGAAGCCTGATGTACTCAAGCTCCATAATTCACATGCTCCAATTACCTACCTAACTTCATACCCAAGAGGAATAATCAGAGGCATAAAATGCCACCCTCATAAAAAGAAACGTAATGGGAATGATTAGGATTTAAAATGGACAGGCTCATTTTTAAGGGCACAGCCATAGGTAAGTAGCACCCACACTGTGCTCTAGATAACTATAAAAGAATCAAATAGGGTTTGTTTAAAAAAACTCCTTAATAAACATATAATAAATCCCTACCTTTAAAATGAGTTGTATTACAAAAGCCCAGTTCTTCACGAAGATGCATTTCCCCATAAAATACTACAAATGGTCATTCATTTCCAAAGCTGGCCCATCAATACCTATTTAAACCATAATCTACCGACATACAGTATAATGTGGAATGAAATGTGGTAAAAGTACCTGTAACACTTCAAATGCATATTAGTATCAATAGTTCAGCTGAGAGGATAGGAGCTTGGCAAAACAGATCCCAAAAAAATGGACTCCAGGGGTTACATATAACCCAAAATGTTTACACAATTATATATATATATATATTCCAGGGGTTACATATAACCCAAAATGTTTTCACAAATATATATATATATATATATATATATATATATATATGGGTAGTTTTCTTATGAGAGGGTCCACAGCTTTCCTGAGGTTCTCAAAGTGGTTATTCATATCCCCATAAAGGGAAAGGGCTTCTGTGCTATATAAAATTCAATTCTTCCCTACAAAGCCCTCAGGTAGAGTTTAACAGTGAAATGAGGCATCTTGAGAAGTTATGGTCCACACATGCTTACATATAATGATAAGCTCGTGGATGAAAAACTATCAAAAACCTTCCAGTAAAACTAAGTGAAGGGGGCTTCCCTGGTGGCGCAGTGCTTGAGAGTCCGCCTGCCGATGCAGGAGACGCGGGTTCGTGCCCCGTTTCGGGAGGATCCCACATGCCGCGGAGCGGCTGGGCCCGTGAGCCATGGCCACTGAGCCTGCGCTCCGCAAATGGGAGAGGCCACAACAGTGAGAGGCCCGCATAACGCAAGAAAAAAAAAAAAAAACTAAGTGAAGGAAATCCTAGAGTAAAGAATGCACTGCAAAAAAAAAAAAAAAGGAAAAAAATGTATAACTAAAAAAAAGAAAAGAACGCACTACAACATTTTATGGGGTCTGAACTGCCCATATAAGATGACACAGGAAGTTCGTGTGAAGTATTCAATAGAAGCTGACGATCCTAGTAGTATCCAATGTAAAGTAGATTCTGACCCATCAACAGTGTTTGTCTGCACAAACTGCAAGCAAACATTCCATATGCTTGTGAGAAATTCCACTTAAAAATCTTTCCCCATCCTAGCCAATTCACCTGGGCACTATATTACCATTATCTTAAAAAGAAAAATCCATCTATTACCTACACACAATTCAAACAAACAAAAATGTGTTTTTAAATGACCCTACCAAGTAATTTGAATGAGTACACCTTTTCTATTCATTTTGACCAAGCAAATCTGGATAGTAACTCGTTTTCATATAATTTTTGACGTAACTTTCAACTTTAAAATTTTTCTGTACACTGATATAACACAGTTAAGGCATTGTTCTTTCCTTAATTTAGGATAGTTTGGTTTTAGAGTGTTGTTGAAATAAAGTTGAACTGCATAGACTATAAGGCTGTTCTAACCAACAATGTAATTTCAGACTCATACCTACTTAAAATATTGTTTAATTACCTCCTCTTCTCAAACCATGAGTCCACAGCGTGGTCATTAAGGTGCTTCATTTCTCTGACCTCTCTCAAAACATTACTGTACTTGACACACTAGCAACTAGCTTTCTATGGGAAGGCTTTTCACAAGCCAAGCGTCACGTACCCCTCCTGCCTTCAGCAACTTTCTTCTGAACTCCTCTGTGGGGTTGTTGAAGGTAAGCTTTTCACAGCGGAGGTGATTCACTGGTGGATGGCCTTCAAGATGCAGGAATAAGTCATAATCAAAACGAACCTTCTTAGGTTCTTCCTAGAGGTTAAAAAAAAAATAAGAAGGAAAACAGAGACTTAGGCATAAATAGAAATTTGGAAAGCAAAGGTTTACTCCTGATAAGGATCAGAAAAGACTCAGACTACAGCACCGGGGAACTCTACTCGACGCTCTGTGGTGACCTAAATGGGAAGGAAATCCAAAAAAAAAGAGGGGAGATATGTATACGTATAGCTGATTCCCTTTCTAGTTAGTAGAAACTAACACAATAGTGTAAAGCAACTATACGCCAAGAAAAATTCATTCAAAAAAAAAAAAAGAAAAAGAAAGAAAAGAGACCCAGACATCTAACAGCTACAGTGTCAAAGAAGGGGGAGTACTGGGAAAAAAGTCACCATGGAACTATCTACAAAGCAAAATGGAAACATCTGAAAAATTAGTTTCTTGTCTTAGAGGAAAACCCAAAAGAATAAACTCATCATCTTTCTCGCAGTCTCTCAAGTGGTAGGACACCACCACCACCGCCACCCAACTGGAAACCTAAGACACCCCTGAAGCCACTCCTTCCCCTTCCCACTCTATGGGCCTACACCCATCACCAACAGCTGACATTTTCTCTTTTAAATACTTCTTGAACAAGCCGTCTAACCCATACTGCCACGCTCTTACTGATTCCTCAAACTACTATAAACTCCTTCCTCTAGTAGTTCTTCCTACCTCAGGATAGAGCATCACTTTTCTTCTTCACGCAGGCCTCAAAACTGTCCATAAGAAACAAAAATCTAGCCATTTTCACTCCTTGATTAAAATTTCACAAGTTCCCAATGCCATTAGAATAAAAATCTGAGCTCACCTAAATGCCACATAGGATTTTCACAATCTAGCTCTTGGTTCCATGTCTCACCACGCCCCTTCCACTCATCTGATGATCCAGCCACACATTGTGGTTGGTTGCTCCCAGAATTTACTCATTCTAGATTAACTCTGGGTTTCACCCTTGCTTTACATTACTAACTCCACTGCCGACCTCCATTCCTCCACCTTCTGCTTTACCTGGATAACTTCTACTCATCCCTCTCCATTCAGGTTTTATTTGGGGGAAGCCTTCCTTGAACTCCACTCCCAACTGCCTCTCCTCTGTTCTGTGTGCCTCTCTCTCTTATCCTTGAAACATCTTAGAATAACTGTCTTATTATCTCCCTTTACCCTGCTAAATCATAAGATCTTTGAAAGCAGGAATAATGGTTGAGTCCTCATTGTACCCTCAACAACTAGTTTAGTGCCCCATGCATAGTAGCAATGCAATAAAGTCTGTGAAATGAATGAAAATACGGCATTTTCCTGGAGGACAAAACAGCACCATATCCAAGAGAACACAGTGATTAAAATTCCATGATACTCGAGTTCTACTCTCCAGCCATTACTTTAGCTGGCTAAACATCTAAACCTCTCTACAGACATTCTCAGGCATCCAAGGGGAAATGAATACTGAGGATAATAATAACAATATTATGTATTTAACATTTATCTCATTTTCTTCTCATAGCTCTCCTTTGGGTCAGTTGTCAGCTCTGTTTGGCAGATGAGGAAATTAAAGCACTTAGAATGTATTACTTTATATAAAAACTCCCTGTGTATTATAGATATTAACCATCTCTGTGAAATGTTACTTTTTTCATTTGTCATTAGCTTTGCCATTTTACGTGTTTTTGATAAAAGCTATTTATGTTTTTTTAATAATAGCTTTACTGAGAAGTAATTCACATACCATAAAATTCACCCACTTAGAGTATAATATTTTGTGGGTTTTAGTACACTCACAGAGTTATAAAACCATCAATCACCACATTCAAATTTCAGGACATTTTCATTACTCCAGAAAGATATCTCAAACTCATTAGTGGTCCAACAGATCCCACACCCCCTGGCATCACTAATCTACTTCTGCTTCTATGGAGTTGCCTATTCTAGAGATTTCGTATAAATACATGAACATACATAAAATACATACACAATATGTGCTCTTTTGTGACTGGCTTCTTATACTCAGCATGATGGTTTTGAGGTTCATCCATGTTGTAGTATGTGTCAGTTCCTTATTATGGCCAAATAATAATCTATTATATGGGTATACCAGGTTTTGGTTATATATTTGTCAATAAATAGAAATGTGGGTTATTTCCATTTGGGGCTATTGTGAATAATGCTGCTATGAACATTTGTGTACAAGTTTTTGTATGGACATACATTTCCATTTCTCTTGGCTATACACCTAGCAGTGGAATTTCTGGGTCATAAGGTAACTCTGTGTTGAACATTTTTAGGAAATGCCTTACTGTTTTCCAGAGTGGCTGCACCATTTTAAAATCCCACCTGCAATGTATGAGGTGTTTATGGTTTTTTAAAACACAATATTTTCTAAAATTACATAGTCAAATAAAACGTTTTTCCTTTTTTAAAAAAGAATTTGTTATATGACTAACACGTGATGAAACAAAGTGATCTGAACCCAGTTCTTTTGACTAAAAAGTCTTAGCTCCGAGCGTGTAGAGAAAAGGGAACCCTCTTGCACTGCTGGTGGGAATGTAAATTGATACAGCCACTATGGAGAACAGTATGGAGGTTCCTTAAAAAACTAAAAATAGAACTACCATATGACCCAGCAATCCCACTACTGGGCATACACCCTCAGAAAACCATAATTCAAAAAGAGTCAATTACCACAATGTTCACTGCAGCTCTATTTACAATAGCCAGGTCATGGAAGCAACCTAAGTGTCCATCAACAGATGAATGGATAGAGAAGATGTGCCACATATATACAATGGAATATTACTCGCCATAAAAAGAAACGAAATTGAGTTATTTGTAGTGAGGTGGATGGACCTAGAGTCTGTCATACAGAGTGAAGTAAGTCAGAAAGAGACAAACAAATACCATATGCTAACACATATATATGGAATCTAAAAAAAAAAGAAAAGGTCATGAAGAACCTAGGGGCAGGATGGGAATAAAGACACAGACCTAATAGAGAATGGATTTGAGGACACGGGGAGGGGGAAGGGGAAGCTGGGATGAAGTGAGAGAGAGGCATGGACATACATACACTACCAAATGTAAAGTAGATAGCTAGTGGGAAGCAGCCACATAGCACAGGGAGATCAGCTCGGTGCTTTGTGACCACCTAGAGGGGTGGGATAGGGAGGGTGGGAGAGACACAGGAGGGAGGGAATATGGGGATATATGTATACATATAGCTGATTCACTTTGTCATAAAGCAGAAACTAACACACCACTGTAAAGCAATTATACTCCAATAAATATGTTAAAGACAAAAAAGTCTTAGCACCTGCAACTGTCAGAATGCAGGCATTACCTACTACAAATTCATGGTTTTCGCCTCTTCATCCAAACTTCCCCAGATCACAGTCTCTACTCATGTACTCACTACCTCTCACTTCTATTACTAATCTGGCACGAAACTTGCTCCTTCTCTCCTTGATCAGGGTGCCATTCTCTCCTGGTTTTCCTCACACTTACTGGCATTCCTCCTTATTTTTCTTCACAGTCTTCCCTTCTTTCTTCATTGAGTCTTCTTTTTTTTTTTTTTGCGGTACGCGGGCCTCTCACTGTTGTGGCCTCTCCCGTTGCGGAGCACAGGCTCCGGACGCGCAGGCTCAGCGGCCATGGCTCACGGGCCCAGCCGCTCCGCGGCATGTGGGATCTTCCCGGACCGGGGCATGAACCCGTGTCCCCTGCATCGGCAGGCGGACTCTCAACCATTGCGCCACCAGGGAAGCCCCTCTTCATTGACTCTTAAATGCATTTACCTTTTTGCAAAATTCCGCAGGGAGACATCGCCCATTCACAGGGAGTTAGTTCCTCCTTCATGACAGTGACTCCCCTCTCTACCTCCAGCCCAGCTCCCACTTGACTGCCATATGCTTGTGTTCCAGTCTAACCACACCTCCACTGGGGTGACCGGCAGCAACAGCAAATTCATGCATTATCTTAAACTGAAGTTATCTTCATGTGTCCTTTCTTCTATACTCTATATCATGACAAACAGAAACCTTAATTGCTTCCCAAGGGTAAAATACACAAAAGTCATCACTAAAGCTTCCTTCTCCCTTACTCATCACAGTCAAATGGTCTCTGAGTTCTGTTTAGTATTCTTCCTTAGGAACTCTCAAATCTATGCCCTTTGCTCTAGTCACGATAACTACTGCCTTAGCTTAGACCTTTATCACTCTTCATCTGGTCGCCTCCCTGTTTGTGAACTTACCCCTTTCTACCTACAACAATGACAAGAGAGTGATCTTTCTAACACAAAAATCAGATTACATCTTCCCACTGATATAAAAGCCTTTAACGGCTCATCACTTTCTACAGGATGAAATCCCACCTCCTGGTAATAACCATTATAGTCTTTAATACCTTTCCTGCATTGCTTTTGTTCTCTTACTCTACCTTGTCCTTCCACAATGTTGAAGCACTTGCTGTTCCCCAGTGTTTCATATTATCTCATTCATTTTGCCTTTCACATGTCGTATTCCCCATTGTCTAAAATGCCTTCCCTCCCAGCATACTTCCATCCTTTACCTGGTTAGTGCAAACTCATAATTCAAGACCTAGCTGAAGCATGAACTCCTCTGAAAAGTCTTCCTAACCCTCCCAACCCCATCTGAATTAGACATCCCTGTTACAGCATTCCTTTATTAATGTAATGATCACAACCATTTTTATTACTTACCTGCCTTTCCTCCAAACTGTAAAATAGTCAATACAACTTTAGAATTAATTTAAAAAATAAGGAGGGCGATTTTCTACCTTACAATTGGGAGTGTAAATTGGTAAAGCCTTTGGGAAAACACACTGGCAATATCTATCAACATACTAAATGCATGCAATGTTTAACCCAGTAATTCTACTACCAAGAATCTCTTCCACAGAAATATTCAAATATATGTGCAAAGATATATAGACAGATATAGATGTAAAATAAAATGTTCATGGTAGCATTGTTTATAATAGCAAAAAACAGGGATGATCTGCATGTAAGTATATCATTACCATGGAATACTATGCAGATATTCTTAAAAACTGACTTGGAAAGGCATATCGCTAAGTGAATTAAAGGCAAGTCACAGAAAAAATATTAAAATATGATATATTATGCCCTTGCCAATCTCTATATAGACATACTTTTTATCCATGCAAATGCATGGGGGAAAATCTGGAAAGGCTATACCAAATAGTTAACAATGATTAAATGAAGTGAAAGGAGTAACTCCTAAGTTTTATTCCATTCACTTTTACTAGGAATATACTCCAGCATACTTTTTTAAAGAGAAAAATACATTGATGAATATAATAATTACCAGCAGAAAAGGAGTGAGGTAGTAACAACACTTTACAGTTCACACCAGTTTAAAACCAAAAAAAAAAATTACTTTTCAGTAAAACTAAGGCTAAGTACCACATACAGTGACAATCTTTGTATGAATCCTGAGTGTGATTTTCTTTTGAAGTTTTTTTTTTAATAGAAAGTAAAAAGTACCCATAAATTTGTGGTCTGACCAACGGAATATCTTTCTTAGAGGGCTGACATCAATATGATGTCAATCTATGCTCCACAGAAAAGATTCTTCTTCAAAGTTCAAACAAGGAAGCATGTATTTATTCTCCATATAAAGCTGGTACATTTCCTAGAGGGTGGAAACCTGGTTTTAGCAATATCAAATTATCCCTCTCGGTCTGCTTCAGTCCTTGACATTCACTCGTGTACTTTTCTGAGGACAGAATGAAAGAGAGAAGCACGGGATCCTTTCAAACCTAAAGTGCTACAGTCAATTATGTTTCAGTGGGGCCTGTTGGTTTAGTTTCTGAAACACACAGATTCTCATGGATAGGCTTGTTTTGTTGAATACAAACACAAAATAAGAGAATAAACAAACATGAACTCATAAGAAGCACTGACACTCCACCACCCCTCTTGACTCTGACCTCTCAAATAAGTGAGCAAAACTGAAGCCAAGCTTATTGTAAGCAGGAAAAGTACAAGGATGGAGATGGGACCAAGGGCAGGGTGATATTATACACTGAATATGCAGTGGCAGGCCCCTTCCAACATCAGGTGGAGGTCTTTTTGCTGCTTTCTCTCATCTCCTATGCAAACTTGAAATAATACTTTTTCATAAACCGTTATTATAATGGATGTTCTTTCTACAAGACAGAGTTGAGTAAACTCCAGGGATAAATAAAATGATATACACTCAGAAGAAATGAAATGAACATTCTGGAGCAACAGCCTAGACCTATTAAATTTTCACACATGGATCATTTCAGTAGGATGGAGATCCAGAATGGAAGATAGCAAAAATTTGGTTTCTAAGACACTCTAAGAAGATAAATTAAGAAGAGATGACAGAGCAATAATTTTAATTAAAAAATTAAGAACATAAAGAAAAGTACTTAAAATACTACACCCATACATTTTCCACTGAGTTTAAAGAGATGTTAACACTTTCACCATGCTAGTTTACGTTTTTCTTTAAAGAAATAAAATTTTGTAAATTTGAGCTTCTCCATCCCTCCTTCCCCAGTAAGCCATGCCCTTTAAGTTCCTGTGCTGTCCTTTCAACTCATGCTCTTGTACTACATATGTGTCTCCATCACCTCATTTATTCTTGGCTTCAGTGGTTTATAAAACCATACATAAGTGATATTATAACCATATAATATATAATCATCATTTTTGTTTTTGAGACTTATCCATCTTGCTACATTAATTGCTAAATAGCATTTTGTGTATTATTAACCCACCAGTAATTGATCCACATCTCTACAATTAGGTGTATACTACTTTTTCATATTACAAACACTGAAATATGTTTCATTGTGCACCTGTGAAAAAAGCAATAATTATTATGTATAAAATCTTAAAGAAAATCTAAAAATAAAAATCAGCTAATCTGGACACTAAACAGAGTATCTACTACACAGTGGTCAGCTGAATGTCTGTTTTACAATGGCCCCAAAGAAATAACTGTTTTCCATCTCAGGTGCATCTTTCTTCTTTCATATTTTAAGAAACTAAAAATTCCTCAAAGTGAATAAATAATATGTCTTTCAGTCATAAGAATTGCTACCCAAAGTACCAGGACGACTGCATTAGTGTGTGCGCACGTATGCACACATTACTTGCAGCCTCTTCATCCTTCATTTACTTTCTTTTTAAATCTGGTGGATGAGGAGATTCCAGTTATTTCTGTAAAGGAGGGAATTGGGCAGTTCAGAAAATATATTTCTCTGAAGAAATGACAGCTTGTAAAAGTGACCAGAAAAGTTAAAAACAAAGTAGGAGAGAAGATACTTTATTGCAGCATTATTTCCAAACTGAAGCCTTCAGTGTACCTTCATACATTGCTGGTAGGAAAGTAAAATAGTACAGTCATTTTGGAAAACAGTTTGGCAGTTCTTTAAAAAGTTAAATTAAACAGAGTTACCACACGACCCAACAACTCCATCTAGGTGTATAACCAGGAGACTTGAAAACATATGTCCACACAAAAACTTGTATATGAATGTTCGTAGCAGCATTATTCATAAGGCAAAGATGGAAACAAGTCAAATGTCCATCAAATTATGAATACAAATATAAGCAAAAATGTGGCATTATTTATACAATGGAATAGCATTCAGTTATAAAAAGGAATAAGTATGGGTACATCCTATAACATGGATAAACCTTGAAAACCTACTAAATGAAAGAAGCCAGACACAAAAGGCCACATATTGTACGATTTCATTGAAAAGAATTAGCCAGAATAGGATATTAAATAGAGAAAGGGAATAGATTAACCCCAGAGGCTGGGAGAATAAGGAATGAGGAGTGATTGCTGATAGGTACGTTTCTTTATGGGGTGATGAAAATGTCCTAGAACTAAATAGTGGTGATGGTTGCACAATACACTAAAACCCACAGAGCTGTACATTTTTAAAGGATGAATTTTATGGTGTGTAAGTTATATCTCAATTTTTTTAATAAAAAAAAGAAAGCTAAAAACTAACTTCTTAAGGGAAATCTTCACACGAGAAAAAATAAATCCATACATCAAATGTGAAAGCATATCATATGAACAGACATAAAAGCATCTCAACAAATTCTGATTTGATGAAAAACACGTGAACATTTCAGTGGTGTTACTACTGAGGAAGGTAATCATTATTCTGGCAAAGAGTTACTGCTTCGAAGACACAGAAGTCAAGAGAATTGCCAGTGAAGAGAAAGAACTAGATCAAGAATCTGGTTTTAACACTTTCCAACTGTGTGTGGCCTTGGACAAGCCATGTAATCTTTCCATGACTCAGTTTCCCTTCCTGTAGAATAGGAATAATAACCTCTCAAAAGTTCTTATAAACCTACTAAACAAAGCAACATATGTAAAGGGCTCAGCAAACTGCCACGGACAAAGTAAGCACTCAGCTACTTAACTACACAGAAATAGGTTACCACCAAATACGTACCAAAATATAAATATAAAGAAAAAATAATTAACAGGGATATAATGTGTGTAGGAAGGCCATGGAGCAGGAATGTGGCACATGAGGAGACCAGCTTGAAAAAAACAAGAAATATGAAAAGTAAAATTTATCCCTATTTTCTACACATTCCAACTTTTGAGGATAGTTTCATTATAGCTTATTTAAAAGTTAATTATCTCTTAATCACAAAGAGATTTTTACTGAATTGAGGGCTGGGCCTTCTATACATTGAAAAAGCCAGTGGAACACAATACTGTAAACCAACTATACTTCAGTTAAAAAGAAAAAAAGAAAAAGAAAAAGTCAGTGGGACACTGTTCCAGTGGAAGATACTGATCACTAAAGAGTGGCTTATCAGGGGTTCTCATACTTTGTGGTGTTTCTTCACCTGGAAGGCCAGTAAATATGCAAATTCCTAAGCCCCATCCCAGAGATCCTGATTCAGTAGATCTGGGATAGAGCCTGATTTCCAACAGCTCTTGGGTGATGCTGATGCTTCTGGTCCAAGGACCAGACTTTACGGAGCACTGGCTTGGATAACACTACATTCTAATTGCTCAGTTTCTTCAAAAGGAAAAATGTGAATTCTCTCACTTTGGGGAAGGTTTCAGGAACTATGATTACCTTGGGATAAAAGGAAGAAACAGGGTAATTAAAAATAACAGCTAGCATTTACTAAGTGCTTACTTACATATGAAGCATTATTCTAAAAATCCTGCATAGCTTTATTTAATCTAATCCTCCTAGCCACCTTATAAGGTAGATACACTTATCCTATCCCCATTTTATAAATGATAGTGAGCCCCACAGTGGTTGAGCAATTTGTCCAATATTATATAGTCTGTGTGTTTTGCCATATATGCACTGCTGACATTTTTTAAATCCAATAGAATCCATAATATCTACTTGCTGATATAATTGTATATATATGTGTCACATGTCTGTATCAGATAAAGGTAAAGGAGAGATTATTCTTTATAAGTCTCAAATTCTAGAATTATGAAAATGAGAAAAGGATCATTTCACTGAAAAGCTGTAATTTCTCTTTTCTATCGTACAAACATATATTAATCTTCTTTTTCAAAAGGTAATCACTCTTCTCTTAAAAGAAACATTTAATGAATTTCATATAATCTGACTTCACAGAACTGAAATTATCTTTCTCTAGCCACTTCCTCGTTAATTAAGGACAACAATAGCCAAAATTCCTAGAAGACAAATTTTAACTTCTATTTTAAAATCATCTAGTGATAGAAGTGCTTATGAATCAAAACTATTTTAAACATCATTTGGTTAATGAAGGATCTTCTATTGAAAGATTAATGAGTAAAGATTACATACCTTGTTTTTAAAATAAACCTCAATTGGCAAAATGAAACCAGCATACCCAGATTCTTCTACTTTGTAAGGTGGATCTTTGCACACTGCAACATTAAAAAAGAGAAAAAAAGTGAGATGAGATTAATAGGCAAAAACACATTCTTCTTTCCTTTAAAAACACACACACACAAAAAAAATCCCATCCTACCACCTACATCATTCTCAATTTTCACAGCCCTTTGCCAAGCCCCAGCTAACTCTCTGACTTGTTCTTTACTTCTTGTTCAGAATCTACAATAATAATATTCCTATGTAAATCAAATATGTAAGTTATTTATTCAAATCTTGATGGGGGATAGTGCAACACAGTCAACCATGGTCATGAATGACTGGACTTTAGTGATTATCACCCTGCCCTAACACTTTAGGGAAACTGAGGACAGCACCTTGTGACTGAAAACTTGAAAACAACTGTAAGTTACCTAACAAACATATTATCTATGTCTAGTCTTTGATGGACATCACACTACCCCAAACCCCTCAGTTCTCTGAGATATCCTAATTTCCATACCAAAAGGTGGCAGGACCACCCTCCTTCCTTAGAGAAATCCCAAACCCAGTGTCTCCCAATGTTATTGGTGTTCATTAAGACTTATTATCCCCCATTACCCGCCAAAGGAATACTTACTGAAATACTGCAATACATACGAACACTTCAAATCTATTCACATCATAAGAATACATAAGAAACAATAAGGTTTTTGTATTCTTATGAAGAAAGACTTACTTAGACAAGACTATTTAGGCAAGCTCTTGGGAAATGAGAGATGCCCTAAGAAGCTAAATATGATTTCACCCCACTAAAATTTCCATTAAATCAAAATCAGTTGCAAGGGCTTCCCTGGTGGCGCAGTGGTTGAGAGTCCACCTGCCGGTGCAGGGGACACGGGTTCGTGCCCCGGTCCAGGAAGATCCCACATGCCGCGGAGCGGCTGGGCCCGTGAGCCATGGCCGCTGGGCCTGCGCTTCCGGAGCCTGTGCTCTGCAACGGGAGAGGCCACGACAGTGAGAGGCCCGCGTACAGCAAAAAAAAAAAAAATCAGTTGCAAGCCAACTGAGCTATTCTAGTTAAGACTGCATTCTGGTAGTATCACAAAGAATTAAAAATGTACATGTTGAACATCAAGGCCATATACCACATAGCACATAACCTGGTAGCCCAAGTCCACTTCAGCAGGGCTCCAGGCTGCCTGTTAAACCCTTCTTCCTTTTGTCACCCACCAATCCTCCTATGCTTCGTTCAATTGCATCAATTCCCCCAAAACATGCCCAGTATTTCCCACCTATGCTCTGTCCTCTTTCCTTCCATCGCACCTTGATGCTACTCTTAGTATCCTCTGCTAGTTCAAATCTCAATTTCTTCACAAAGCCTTTCCAGACCACAGAGTACTATCCTCTCTTCTCCTTTGACCCTCCCAAAGAACTGTCTGAATCACTGATTTGACACTTAACAGACTTCCTTATTATCATATATTCAGGAACCTCATCTCTAATTCCCTTTCACTCCCCAAGGACAGAAACTTTTTTAATTAATTTTTATTGGAGTATAATTGCTTTACAATGTTGTGTTAGTCTCTGCTGTACAGCAAAGTGAATCAGCTATACGTATACATATATCCCCTCTTTTTTGGATTTCCTTCCCATTTAGGTCACCACAGAGCATTGAGCAGAGTTCCTTGGGCTATAGAGTAGGTTCTCATTAGTTATCTATTTTATACATAGTATCAATAGTGTATATATGTCAATGCCAATCTCCCAATTCATAAGAACAGAAACATTTACTCAGGAACATAAGGAGTGTCAAGGGCTCAGGCATGCCTGGGTGTCAATCCGGAATCCACCTCGAGCTAGCCAGGCTACCTCTGGAAAGTTACTCCAATTTTCTGAACCACAGGTGCCTTGCCTGGACAATGTGAGAACTAAACAAGATGATGTATGTAAAAGACACAGGATAGGTCCTGGAACACATAAAGAAGTAGCAGAAGTAAGGCAGGAAATCTAACCTGTAAATACCCAATTGTCATGTAAACCTTTCGGATGAAAATAGAAAGGAGAAAAGTACAGAGCCCTGGATTTGGATTAGAAGACTCAGTTCCACGGCCCTGGACTAAGGATTCTCTAGACAGCTCTAGTTCCATTCCCTTTATATTTTTATTTTTTTAAATTTTTGGCTGCGTCGGGTCTTCATTGCTGCATGTGGGCTTTCTCCAGTTGCATCGAGCAGGGGCTACTCATCGTTGCGGTGCACGGGCATCTCATTGAGGTGGCTTCTCTTGTTGCAGAGCACGGGCTCTAGGTGTGCGGGCCTCAGTAGTCGTGGCATACAGGCTCAACAGTTGTGGCTCACAGGCTCCAGAGCACGGGCTCAGTAGTTGTGGCGCACGGGCTTAGTTGCTCCGTGGCATGTGGGATCTTCCCGGACCAGGGCACCCTACACTGGCAGGTGGATTCTTAACCACTGTGCCACCAGGGAAGCCCCCATTCCCTTTAAAAGAGAGAACACCATCTACACATTGTAAGCATGGCTATCAAGACTCAAGAAGATTATATATGTGGGGAAATACAAGTCTGAGGCATTTTTAATGCAGAGGAGGATAATGATGTACTTAAAAATTGGTTAGACACTCCATGAATACAAATATGATTACAAAGAGGTATACTGAAGACAGGATTTTAACACTTGGCAGTCTCCTGTAGCCCACCCTAGGAAAATTTCCCCAAACTGACATCAGAAAAAGTAAATGATGATGAATGAGGCATCTCACCTGACCTCACAAGTTTCTCTAATAAAAAATGAAAAAGCAAAAGGACTCAGAGTGTCTTCAGCCCTGCATCCACTGACCACCTGCCAACCTATCATGAATATTCAAATACCCTGAACACTGAGCAGGGTGCCACTAAATGCATGAGCACCCCACCCCAGCTAGAAAGATAGCTAGAAAGATACATCCATGACATTTCCAGGCTGCAGAGCCCCTTTACAGAACAGCAGTTTCAGTGTCCCAGTTGCTTGGGATTAATCATGCCAATGCCATTCGAAGGAAGTTTATTCTGTGGGCTGCTGTACATGCCAGAGAAGTTATAGCTGTTCCTCTATACACCCTTTTGTACAGTTCACTTTCTCTATTCTGCATGCAAAATGCTCCTATTATAGAAAACAGCTGTTAGTGAGCACATCTTATAGTTGAAGGTCTTAAAATTTTTCCCCACCCTTTAAAGGAAATGATCTGTTATGTATTACTATTCCAAAGAAGTCTAGTTTTATAAGAAACTGTTTACCAACTCATACCTCAATTATTTTTAAATGCGGTATTTTCATAAATAACAATGAACAATGTCTGTTGAGCACCCTGAGTTCTCAATTGGAAACAAACAATAGAAACTTTTTATTCACAATAAACATGACAGAAACGCAGTAGCAATGCGAATACAAATTTACAGTCTAATCTGAAAAAAGGTCAAATTAGGGGAAGTAGTTTATTTATTCGACTGTTTTATAATCAGAATCATCAGCATGAGTTTCTAACCTTAAGGATCTATTAAGATCTATGTAATAAGAGGCCAAATGTCATAAATTACTGAAGGGATACCCATCTATAGAAAGCCATCACATTTTTTTAGGTGACAATAAAATGGGAGGATTCATATTCATTCTTTAAACTATGCACATTAATTCAGTAGAAATCACTGGGAACTCTTATTCCTGTCAAAATCCAGCCAAAATTCTGAGATGTTGGCTCTCTCAGAACGTCTCTCTGTTCCTCTTCCAAGCTTCTCTTGTTGCACTTATCAGGCAGCCTGATAACGTTCATTCACCTCTCAGACTCCTCACTAGACTGAGCGACTTGAGGTCAGCAACCCCACCATTATTATTTGAGCACCAAATAATAAGTGCTCAATAAATATTTGTTGAATTCAATTTCTTAAAGATTCATGCCACTCTTGAGTTTGTGGTTAGCAGATACAAACTAGTATATACAGGATGGATAAACAACAAGGTCCTACTGTATAGCACAGGGAACTATATTCAGTATCCTGTGATAAACCATAATGGAAAAGAATATAAAAAACAATGTATGTATATGTATAACTGAATCACTTTGCTGTACAACAGAAATTAACACAACACTGTGAATCAACTATACTTCAATTAAAAAAAAAAAGGATTCATGCCACTCTTCACTGATCTACCATTGCTAAAGAAGTTGCCTTCTACAAGCAGCAATGATTTGATATTAGCCAGTCAAATCCCTCTCCAAACTCACTACAAGCAAAATGATCTTTTAAAAATTGGTAGAGGTGATAGAAAGTGTTGCCACAGAGTAGTAGTCTCTTGAAAGCTGAGTATCTAATGTGGGACTGATTCTAATTCCATAGTACCAAATTTTAAGAAACTGAGTTAACAAATTGCACCAGAAGATCTCCAACATCATTTTGAAACTAACACTATAGAGCCATAAATAACATTTCCCTTTTCCTCTCCTTCTGCACATTACTACTCATGTACCCCAAGGTTCTAACTAGAAGACATTCCAAAACTCCATGCAGATCTACCCACACACAACACCCAAAATTTAGGCCTGAGAGCAACAGACCAAAGTTTTCATAGATAATGAGTAATTGGGCTTTTCCCCCCCCTAAAATAGCTTTTCAAAATAATAGGCACAATATAAACCCATATACATAGTATTTAGAATGATGTTAACTATATACATTGACCATTAATCTATTTAATTTTTAAGTTGAGTGGAAAATGTACAAAAAAAAGAAAAACACATGAAAAGGAAAAAAAAGTCATGATTTGGTTAGCATGGAATAACTCAAATCCTTACTTATTACCTGAGATTTTTTTTGTGTGTGTGTGTGGTATGCGGGCCTCTCACTGTTGTGGCCTCTCCCGTTGCGGAGCACGGGCTCCGGACGCGCAGGCCCAGCGGCCATGGCTCACGGGCCCAGCCGCTCCGCGGCATGTGGGATCTTCCCGGACCGGGGCACGAACCCGTGTCCCCTGCATCGGCAGGCGGACTCTCAACCGCTGTGCCACCAGGGAAGCCCATTACCTGAGATTTTTAATATTAATCCTTTAGGAGAAAAAGGCTTGGAAAATAGCTATGCTTGATACAAAGAAATAAATGCTCCTTAGATGAATAAATGAATTTGTGCTAATATAATGTTATATATACAATAAGTAAACTTAATTTATCAAAATATCTCATTTTTAGCACCAAAAACAAAAAACAAGAAAAAGAAAGAAAAGAACAAACTCCTCCAGATCCACAAGACCATCACACGTAATAAGCTTTAGAAAATATCATTAGGCAACAGTTTTTTCCCAAATCCTTAGGAAAATAGCTGGCAGATTCCTCTCCAGAGCCTCTCTCCAGTCTATTTGCTTAGACACTAGACTTTACACACATCTGAATACTTTTGATAAGGACATGGCCCAGTTGCCCATTGATAATTATTGCTTTTACTTTATTTACAGTGCAGAGCCCTCCCACACCAAACTCTCTATACATACAGACTGGTTATTACCATGGCTTTGTGCCCAATGTCCCTTGCAGCTTCAGCATTTTGGACTCCTTCTCTTCCTGCTTCAGTTCCACCACATCAGAGCCCCTAAGAAAAGTGAAGCAGGGTACTACATGGCCATCTTGCTGCCCCTGTTCTGTGCATCTGGAAATCCAAAGACTAACATCTAGCAGTCTGGGCATCACCCTGCCACCGAACATGGCCCAGCCTTTACACTCCTGACATTTTGAAAAGAACAAAAATCAACGGTTGGATTTTATTTTTGTTTTTATAAGCTCATGCATGCACACACACACACACCACACACACACACACACACACACACACAGATTCTGCCATTGCTTCTATTCAGCCCATTTCAAAACAGGTATTTCCAAATAACAAAAAAATGCTTTCCCCCTTTGTGTCACTTCCTCATTTCCCTGAAAAAGCATTAAAGATAACATCATGCAATTTTTGAATTGTATTGTTGAGTTGTTTTCACCTTGTTGACTTTTTTAAAAATTCAAATGCAATTGTGAAAATCTAATGGCTTCCTATACAATAAAGAACTGTGGCCACACAAGATAACTTTCTAAATAACTTTCATAAAATTACAAAGAAACAAACTAGATATAGTTAGCTAACTAGGCAGATGTAAAACACATGTCTACCTCCTCAGGATTCACCATTTAAGGACCAACTCAAACAGACCTCCTCTGGAGAGCCTTCTGTCAATACTCCAAAACAAAAATGGCACTGCCCCTCTTCTGGGTTCAACCTTTTTTCTCACTGATCCTATTAGGAAATCCTAATATATATGCTACTATCAAGCCCCATCCTCACCCTAGATTAATTGTGTGCTTTCCAAGGGCTAAGGTTGTATCTCAGGACTCTCTTCATCTCTGAACCCAGCCACCCTTTATGAAATTGAGTAGAATCAATGAAACTTAACTTTAGTATGACCTCACAGGAAGAGATGGAGCAAGCCTGGCAGCTGACAAGAAATGCCTGGGTGGCAAACAGAAAGTATGAGCAAAGGCATTAGGAAAGTAACAGCATAGTGGAACCGTCAAGTATAAGAAGAAACACTGAAAATGATGAATAAAAAAACAGATAATATGGATAAAGTTTATACTTCTATAGAGAACTCGTACCATACACACTCAGAAATTCACATCCAAACTCAGGGAGGGTAAAAATGCATAACATATAAAAGAGGAATCATTAATTTTGAATGTTACACAAAACTCCTAGATTTGGAATAAGAGTTCAAGACTCCAAATTGGCTATGTTGAAAAATCTTAATGATGATACATAACAATGACTTCATTGGTTAGTAATTTGGAATCTTTACGTATAGACTCAGAACATCCATGGCTCAATTCGGAATCTTTACGTCGTATAGACTCAGAACATCCATGGCTCTCTCTCCAGGTAGTGGGGAAAAAGAGGATTTTTTTTTTTTTTTTTTTTTTTTTACATGTATGCACGTTTTCAGCTTTTGGAGGAGTTGCGTCACTAGCCGGTCTAGCTGAGGTTAAGTCAATACATTTCATCTGGAGAAAATATAACCATGATATTAAAATAAGACCACCTTCATAACCATTTCTTCAAGGAACACATAACAAATAAGTCAACAAAATACAGGGAGTGCCTAAAACTACATAACATTACAAATTGCTAGGAAATATTAAATATAAGTCTTCAAGCTTACATCTTTCACTAAAATTCATAGCACTACCACCAACCTGTCCCAAGTTCCCTCAGTATAAACTCAGTATACAGCATTGCTTCAAATGATTGGCCTAGTGGAAATACATATCCGGACTAATCTGATAAGAAAGAGTAAAACTGTATCTTCAGAGAAAGTTCAACCTAGAGACAGACCTAATTCTTTTATTGAAAACTATTAAATTGAAAAATCTTAATATTTCTATCTTAAGGAAACCACCACTTTTAAAGTTAAACCTTGGGCAAAATATTTTTCAGAATACCATATTTCATAAGGTCCATCTGGAAAAGCAACATTAGCTACACGGAAAATGGTCTTCTAGGGGAATAACTAAGATCCTCATTTGGCAGAGGAGCATCTTCATTTCAGTGTGTACTACTACATCAAAAAAACTGGTCATCAGAACTGTTGGTGGGAATGTAAACTGGTGCAGCCACTGTGGAAAACAGTATGCAGGTTCCTCAAAAAACTAAAAATAGAACTACCATAAGATCCAGCAATTCCAACCCTAGGTATATATCCAAAGAAAACAAAACCACTAATTGGAAAAGATACATGCACACCAATGTTCAGAGCAGCATTATTTACAATAGCCAAGATAGGGAAGCAGCCTAAGTGTCCATCAACAGATGAATGGATAAAGAAGATGTGGCATATATATATATATACTGGAATACTACTCAGCCATAAAAAAGAATGAAACTTTGCCATTTGCAGCAACATGGATGGACCTGGAGGGTATTATGTTTGTTGAAATAAGTCAGACAGAGAAAGACAAATACTGTATGTTATCACCTATATGTGGAATCTAAAAAAGAAAACAAATGAATGAATATAACAAAACAGAAACAGACTCACAGATACAGAGAACAAACTTGTGGTTACCAGTGGGGAGAGAAAAGGGGGAAGGGGCTTGATAAGGGTATGGGATTAAGAGGTACAAACTGCTATGTATAAAATAAATGTATGCATAGAAGCTATAAGGAGATATTGTATAGCACAGGGAATATAACCAATATTTTATAATAACTTTAAATGGAATATAACCTATAAAAGTTCTGAATCACTATATTGTACCTCTGAAACTAATATTGCTTTTCATTAATTAATCAAATATATAAAGAGCCACTGAAGAATCTCACTTCCTAAAATAATCCCCTCATGATTTCTGGAATAGCAGAAGTCAACAACCCTTGGGACAGTCCTCTGGCATCAAAGTTTTACCCAGTTTTACCCCAGGTTTTACACTTGGCCCTGCTATCACTAAGACTGATACTGCTGTTTATTTAGAGGAAAAAAAGGGAATATAATGTCTTCATTTATAAAATTATCCTATCTTCTCAATAATATTACCCTAATTAATTCAATTCAACAGGCACTATATAATCATAGGGCTACAAAGATAAGGTGGAATCTTGCTCTCAAGCAGATGACAGTCTAGCCAGACACTGTCCTCTAAGTGCAGGTTCTATTCTAGGGGCATGAGATAGAGTGATAAACACAGCTGACATGGCCCCTGCACTTATTAACCTTACGTCCACTGTTAGGAGGCAGGGAGGGTGAGGAGGAGAGAAGAAAGAATACACGTACAAGAAAATATCAAGAAAGTATTAAGTGCTACAATGAAAATACAGCAGGTTGACATGAGGGAAATGGGAGAGTTCCTCTTTACTTTAGATGAATACACCCTCCCTGAGAAGGTGACATTTAAGCTGAGACCTCAAAATAAAAAAAGGAGCAGGGTATGTGTTGGCCAGGCAGGAAAAAAGCGCTATTTATGTTGCTTACAGAGACAGATGTGTAAACAACCTAAAGAAAGCCTGCCTTTACACCTGCCTCCAGGGCTGCTTAGCCCCTTACCTGGATTTTCCTCTCTAGCTGAGGTGAAGGCTACTTCCTCCTTCCTGAACATTTTCTCCCATCCTGAATTCACCAGGTTTGGCTCTTATGACCTTGCAACCTCATTTCTCAAATCTTAAATTCTCCCAATGCTACGAACTCCCAAGAAAACACTTTGCATCTACTTACAAAATCTTCGTTATGATTCTTCATCATGAAGGTTTTTTAGGTAGATATAATTATTGGGAATTGTATAACCCAATCTTAAGTAAGAGATTTTTTTTTTAAAGTACGTCCCTTGAAATAGAGTTCCTAAACACAGTACAGAAGGAAGCATCTGGACTAAGGAAGGTCAACCCCCAAAAAAGAAGTGGATTTTAAGTGCAATTTGAGAAAAAGAAAGATCACAGCTGTAAAGCTACCTACTCAAGGGGAGAGAAGCAGTGTTGCAAGGGGAAAAACTACCTGGATCAAGAAGGAAGGGAAGGATACAAAAGTGATGACACTCAAAATATTAGAATACAGAGGTTACGATTTCCTCAAACACATTCATATTAAAGGGATATTTTTCAGCTTAATTTTTTTCTTTTAATAAGTGCACAAGGTGTAAGAGCCACTTTTAAATGTGGTACACCCATCTCTTCTTGTATAGCATGCAATTTTTAATACTCACCCTTTAAGTATTCAATGCAGAGGATTACGAATTGGTGTTACACACAAGACAGCTATCAACTGCATTAGGGTGACAGAAGTGGCAATGTGTTATAAAATAAGTAAATATAATCAATTAAAGTTAAGACTCATTTTCTACTGGATTTGAAAAAAAAAAATACAATAGCCTAAAAGATCACCTCAAACTAACTTCACAGAAACACCAAAAGACAATCATGCAAAAAAGGTCAATGATCCAATTTTTCTCTTCTCAGTCTTTGCTTTATTCCCTTTTCAGTAGGGGGAGGAAAAAAAATGCTTCCAGGGAAGGGATCAAAACTGTTCTAACTTTAGAGAAAGAGCTGAAAACAAGATTCCTTTTCAACATCTTGTGGACTCTGTTTCGTTTTTTCTGTTTGGCATTTTGGCACAGAGGTAGCCTATCCTAAGTATCCTAATTGATTTAAGCTCCATTAGATATTCCAAATGAAGACAGAATGAGGGTGATACTGATATGATGGCAACTGTTTAGACATAGTGCATACAAGAATGTGGTTCCTGTTCAGTCTGACAATCTTTCAATCTTCCCAAATAAACCAAGGAAAATTCTGTCTCTCCACTCTCCTAAAGCAAGGGTTTTCAGACTGTGTTCCAGAAAACCCTACACCCCAGCAGTGTGTATTGCTTTTACAAAAGCAATAGGGTGCTTGCCCCAAACAATGAAACTGTAAATAGCCTAAGGACCAATCCTGAGTTTTAGATACAGGATTAGGGTCCCTTCAGATTATGTGAAAAAAAAAGTAAGCCACTGCTAAAATAAAGTCTGACACCACTGCTCGAAAGTACTATAAAAATTTAACTATATCATTAAAGTAAATCTACTTTCACAGAGTATTTTTTGCTTGCTCCTGTTGAACACAGAAGTGATCTACTGTTTTCTGTCTGTCCTGACTATAAAAGTGAGCTACACTGATTTCTCACTGAGATTTGCAGTTCTGGTATGTCTTTTTGTTTGTTTGTTTGTTGCAGTATGCGGGCCTTTCACTGTTGTGGCCTCTCCCGTTGCGGAGCACAGGCTCCGGACGCGCAGGCTCAGCGGCCATGGCTCACGCAGGCCTAGCCGCGGACCGGGGCACGAACCCGTGCCCCCTGCATCGGCAGGCAGACTCTCAACCACTGCGCCACCAGGGAAGCCCTCTGGTATGTCTTTGAGCTAAAAAGAGACAGGGAGCAAGAGGAGAAAACCAGCTGCTACTCTTCTTATGGGGTCAAATGTTACAAAATACCTTCCGATTACCAAATGCAGTGCTAATTGCATGGTACCTCTCATGGCCTCTGAATTCCAGGAATTATTTAATAGGGGGAAATAGTACAAATATAAAAGAAAGAGAAATCAGGACAAACACAAAGACCATTAATAGTCAATATTATAGGTGGGAACTCACAAACTGAAAAGCTTAGGGAACAAACCAGGGAGAAGCAAAGAGGGAGTCAGTCATTGGGTTTCATTGTTGTGTGGTTAAAGAAAGCAGGTCTGGGGAGTTCCCTGGTGGTCCAGTGGTTAGGACTCCGCTCTTTCACTGCCGTGGCCCAGGTTCAATCCCTGGCCGGATAACTAAGATCCTGCGAGCTGCGAGGTGCAGCCAAAAGAAAAAAAAGAAAGCAGGTATGATATTGTCAAAAGGAGGAAGAAATTTTTAATGAGTAGAAATGTTTCTAGGAAAAGATTATAGTCCAAGCAGGAGTATGGGAGAAACATTCCACTGGATGGGTAACTGAAGTAGGTATTTCTTCGCGGTTCTTTTCAATCTCGAGATAGAATACCAAGGAAACAAGTTTTCTAAGAGGAAGGTAACGAAACAGGACATTGGTAAAGAATTTAGGAGCCAAGGGCTAGCTAGCAGCTTTAATCTTATTTGGGAATAACAGAGAATCACTTACTCTTTTAAGAATAGAAATGAAGGTATCCAAATAATGCCCAAGGCACACTGACTATTGCTCCAAATAAGGCAAGGAAAAGGGGAAGTGTAGAAATTAAGACTGAATATGAAGAAAAGGAGGAAAAAGAGGCTGCAAGTTAAGATGATCCCAGAAATTACTACTGTATCCCAAATATAAGTGTGAGAATTCTCAAGTACATGGAATTCTCAGGTTTACCATAGGAAGTGTAAAAATGTTTGCTAACTTAAAGCAAAGCCCCTTGAAAACTTCAGTTTAGTGGTAGGCGTCATTTTCTGACAGGAAATTGTGTGTAATGTGGAAGCAGAAGAGCTTAGAGGTCGAGAGCCAGGGGTTTTGAGAACCCCTTGGTTCAAATCCCACCTTGGACACTAGCATAATACATCCTATTCTCTCAGTTATAAAATGGAGCTAATGCTATTACCTATATCATACCATTCATTAAGCTTTAAGAGATCATCCACCATGCTAAAGGCATAAATGAGATAATCCCTATAAAGCTTGAGAACACTTTCTGGAAACTAGAAATCATCTACTAATCTAACAGTAGTCAAACACAAACCATAAACATTAGAGAACTTCTTTCGAACTTTCCCCCAAATCTGTCCAAAGAACAGATTTAAATTTACATATTTACCCTCAGTTTAATTAAGCATTCTTCTATCTGGTTTTATTTTTGGCCTTAGGGATTCTTGGACAGGGATACATGAAAAAGTAAAATATTCTTCACTTTGGAATTCTTTTGGCTCAACCCACCACTAAAAGTACTAGCCGGCGGTTCACAAAGTCAGCCCACCTTCAAACTCATGAAGCCCAAACTAGCACATATGATGAAAAAGCTGTACATCAAGTTTCCAAGGTTATGTATTATAAGGCAGTAACTGAAATACTGCAACAAAACAAACCAACAAAAAATAGAAATGCAATCTGAATTTGAGTCCTGTGGGGTAGTAACAGATAAATTAGCAAGGAATCAAGAGACGTGGTCCTGGCTCCATTTCTACCACAAATTTGCCATCTGACCTTTGGAGAGTCCCTTTCACCACTCACCCCAAAGGCAGCTTCTAGATCTACAATTCTGTTATTCCAAAGACAAGTCATACGTGCCACTTCTAACTTGAAGGCAAATGCATTTTGTTCTTTAGGATCTTCATTTAAGCACAAAACAACTATCAGCTAAAATACCACATCTGCTATAACACAGTCAGGAAACTGGGACAAAACAAATGAACAGAAACAAAACAAAGATTCAGAATCACACTTGAATATTTAAAAATGTTTCATGGTAAGTGCTTTTTAGAAGAGAATTTAATTTTTATTAGACCATTAAATAAATAAATACTGAATTTCTTTAATAGAGGCTGCCCCCACACACACACAAAATTCTATAAATTAGATTTTCATTTTCTTGTTTCCATTCTGATTATGAAGTCAGATTAAATCTACTGAGTGAGACCCTGTTTTACCTGTATAAATCAAACTAGAAATCTGATTCCTCGGGAACTTGATATAATTTAGTGATAGTACCATATCAGCTCAAGTATTAAGGAATGAAACATCAGAACATACTGGCAGCATTTATGAGAAACACCATGCTTTTAAAAAGCTAACGTAAAAAATTAAACCAACTGTTTGCACATTAGGCATAGCACATTATGTAAAAAAAACCCTTGAGTGTTATGATTTTACTATATACTGCACTTGTAAAACCCTGTTCTTAATCACACTGAAACATATTACATTGCTTTTTAAATAGAATGCACCCTGCCACAATGCACTCAATCTTAATAGTATTCCAGAACAGCATGCCCATATGAAAGATAGGTTGATGAATAGGTTTATGTCCTATTCAAGGAGATGAAACAGCTCAATAGAAAGATTAAATAAGGCTCCTGCCAGTGGCTGAATCTTAAAGTCAAAGAGAAGAACACAACTCAAACCAAATGTTATAGGCAAAGGTCAAACAAGAGAATAATTAAGACCCTAACTTGAAGAGCTAGCTAATGTTCGCTCTTTCAGTGTAAATCAGAAGAAAAATTACTCCTCTTAAAGTGTGCCCGTAATAATTTTCACTGAGTCGATTCCAAAAGATACGTTATAAAACTGAATGAAGGTGAACTAAGTCCCAAAATAACCTTTAGAGGGAACTACTTCTATTATGAAACTATTGGACCTTAAGTGAAAAATTCACTTTAAGATCCTACTGTCATATCATACTTTAAAAATTTATTCTAGATTTATTAAGTATCAGATATTAATAGAAATATGAATTTTGCTAAGAGCCTTTCAATTAATTTTTCGTAGAACTCTATTATTACCCAATTCATTTATATAAAAAGAAAAGAAAATGTATAAAGAATAAGCCAGGAATTTATGTTTCCAGGGTATTTTTGGTTTGTTGACTTTATTGTCCCACCACTAGTCCCAACCAATTTTAACAGGAGATTTAACTAAATGGATGGACATATTCCTCTCTATGTACACACACCACCTATAGAATGGAAATACAAGCTCAGCTATAAGAAAATTTGGGAAGTATAAAACAGTGCTAAAACAATAGGAAAAAGAAAATCTGCTTATCATGCTAGTGAATATTTTGGAGCCATTGTAATCCCACCTGGAGAAAAGCCTAGTTTATTGAAATTTATCATGGGACAACAGGTACATTTGTGTTTTTTAAAAATCATTCTCTTCACGTACTGTCATATCCTATTTTGAAAACCCACTATCTAACTTCATTTCTCTTCCAAATAGCCACATTTTTTGGACTATGTCACTGATATCACCTAATAAACTAAGTAAATCATATGAATTAATATACACATACCCCTATGATACCCATGGACTAAATACAATCAACCAGAAAGAATAGCAAGAAATCATATAAGCTTTCCTTACTCTCAATTTCTTTTCCTTGTTATTCTATTTTCATGAAGAAATGCTGGTAGATAAACTCTAAATCCATCTGACTGCAGTTTGGGCTCAGGGAGGGTCGAAACTAAACAACAGAACTTGAAATATCACAGGAAGAAGTTTTTAATATTTCATAATGATGATTTATTTAAAAATAAATGCATTTGTTCTCCTACATACTCCCACCCAAATAAGCATATCACACACTGCAAATAAGTCATTTTCTTTCCTACTTATGACAAAGAGCAGTTAGATATTTAAAAACAGCAAATTTCAAATAATTTCCTCCTCAGAGATAATAATAAAGGTATGATTTATTTAACACCCTTCACCAAGTCCCTGAAAGATCACTGATGTCAAATAAATCCATAACATAAGGAAATAAGTAGTGCAAGAGCCCTGCCAGCCACCCCTTTTTACAGATGGAATATGACAACTAAAGCAATTTACCCAGAGGTCAGGGAGCTAATTCCTGGCATTCAATCAATAGATATTTATTAATGGCTTCTATGCCCAGCACTCTGTGTGCGATGCTTGGATGAAAAGTATTTTCTTCTTTTTGCTTATTTGTAGCTTCTCATTTTTCTACAAAAAAACAAAAATTCTTACTTGTATAATAAAAGAAAAGTGTTTAAAACAATGTGATGCTGAATGCATTTGGAGAAGAACAAGGTTTCTGGAATTCAAAACACTAGGAAAGTAAGAAAAAGTGAGATTAAGGTTTCCCACCTGTGTGTACTTCCACCATACACCTTTTCCTATGAAAAAAACACGATACATTAGTAGTTGAATTTTATAAAGAAACCTAATTTAGACTAGCAAATCTGTGTTCTCTGCCTGACTCTGACATTTCCTAGCTGGAGTAACTAACTTTAGGCAAGTTACTTAACTTCTTTCTACCTCAGGTTCTTCTGTCCATAAAATTTTAAAAGGCATCACTGTGTAGACCCAATGTAATATATAAGCAGTTATGAGAAAGTCATTTTAGAAATGCTAAAGTCCTACGGAACGTTAGTCTTAACACATGACTATTTTGCCAACAGTTAAGCATATTTTCACTAAGTAGGGACAAAGGAAAGGTGTCATTTAGACAAAATTTCTGACAAACCAAGAGTTCGGTGTTAGAGATATTAAAACACAGCCTCTGCCCTTACGAATATCTCCCACCATTTCATGGATGGGCCTAGGACTCTAGTAGGATGTGGATATTATGCCCCTGCCAACAATGTAGCAGGGAAGATAAAGACCTTAACACAAAATTTTTTTAAACAGATTAGGATAACATGATTCTGCTAGACTATTAAAATGAATGATATAAATTTGGAAGTTTCTTAATTAATTTTATGTTTAATTTGGAAGTTTAGTTAATGATTAATGATATGAAGGGTATAAATTTGGAAGTTTTTTTTGGCGGTATGCGGGCCTCTCACTGTTGTGGCCTCTCCCGTTGAGGGACGTGCAGGCTCAGCGGCCATGGCTCACGGGCCCAGCCGCTCCGCGGCATGTGGGATCTTTAGGACAAACCTGTGTCCCCTGCATGGGCAGGCAGACTCTCAACCACTGTGCCACCAGGGAAGCCCCAATTTGGAAGTTTTTGAATTCTTTTACCAATATAGCTTACTTGGACTTCATATCTTATGAAATGCTTTTGTTATCTCTCCGTGGCTTTAACCCTACTTTCATTTAGATAGTGTGTATGGTTGTCAAAATAAATGTTTCTTGAGATTTGTTTTGATATTAAAACCTCAGATGTCATTTAACTCTATTAGGATTTTCAGTTTGCCTTAAATTTGTTGAGATAAGATAAACTATATTAATAAGCTAATATGCAAATTTTTCAAATCATCAATAGATTTCCTGGGGTGAGTTAATCTGGGATGGTTCCCATTACCACCATGGTCTAATTATTTCCAACAAGTGTGCTGCTGGCCATTCATTCATTCCTTTCATAAACACTGCACACATTACATACCATGACTAAAAATGCAAGCATGAAAAAATGAGAATTTATTCTTAAAGAAATCATAAGCTAGGCATTTTCTATCCAGACACTTTTAATCCAAATTAAGAATTTCAATTAACTCCCCCCTCCCCATCCCCAGGTTGCAGTATTAAATGAATGAAAGTGCCAAGTGTCTAGTAACAATAGTTGAACATTCCGGGTAGAACAAACTTCAGGATGGTTTGAAACTAACCATATATTGTAAGCATATGCATGTTTCAATGCAACAGCTCTTAACCAAAAAAAAAAAACAAAAAACAAAAAAACAGCTTTTCATAAGTACATAAGTTATAAGCTAAAGTACAATGCCAAGTAAACCAAATTTAGAAATATATTAAGTTCTAAACCATATGATTTCCTTAATCATATTAGTTCAGTCACTTAATTACAATTCAATCCTCTCCTAGTCAACCAAGTCAGTTAGCCACCCTCCCGAACAAACTTCAACTGCCATTCTTTCGATTTTCTGTGGGGTTACCAGCACTATACTTAAAAAAATTTCTTAGCTGAGACTCCATTAGTTTAATTACACTACAGCAGTGGTCTCTGGATCAGCAGTGTCAGCACCCCCCCGAGGAAATCATGCAACATAGGCCAATTCTCAGTCCCTACCCCGGACCTCTTGCACCTGAAACTCTGGGGATGTCTCTGGCAACCTGCTGCCCAAGCCTTTCAGGTGATTGATGCCTGTGCAAGTGTGAGAAACACTCCCCTCGACATTCTCTCACATACTCAACTGTGTCAGAGCAGAAAGTCTTCTTCTGTGAATCACTTTTTCTCATTGCTTTAGTTACATGGCTGTTTTCCTCCACCAACTGGGTGAAGTTACTTCCTTCCTAATAAACTACAGCACTTTCTAACACAGGGCTATTTTTGAAAGGACCAGAGGATTGTGTACAATCATCCCCTAAATGTCCTTTCCTAATGCTATTTAATAATAGAAAAACTGTTATAACAGTCAATTTCTTCCACTGTAATTTGTTTTAAAAAAAAAGAGAAAGAAAGAAAAAGAATGAACAACAAAACGAAATGCTCAAGAGTACGCTTACGATTCTTTTTTTTTTTTTAATGATTCTTAATGTGATAAAAACACAAAAGGTATGTCTGTTTACTGGCTCAAGCAGTCCCTGCCAGGAAGACACGGACATGGTCACAGAAGGAACTTTCTAAACATCAGAGGCTAAACAACAGTTGCTTTTCATTTGTTGGGTAGGAATAGGACTAGGTCCAATATTCAAGCTTAATCCACCAGATAATAAGCAAACTTTTCCCATAAGAAATGTCGAGAACAAAGTAATCCCATAATGTCACTGCTATGAAAACCATAATCCTATTTAAAAAAAAAAAAAGCAAAAGACAAGAAAAAAACCCAACTGTGCTAATAAACTCAAAGAGCAAAGTAGCTGCAGGCTGTTTAACAGTAATGGACTCAAAGCCTGGCCCATGTACAACAATGAAGCACAATACATAAATAATTATTGTGCAACTTGCAAATTATTACTGTACTTTCTAGTCATTGCACCAATAGAATTTATTGTACCACACTCTTGCTTGACGTCTGTTCCTAGAAGGCTAGAGATGATGCCCAATAGAAGTGTTAAATGCCTAGAGACATGGAATAAATTCGACTCCCTTAACTGATAAAATAACCAGCCCCTTAACACACAGGGACCCTGACCTTGCTGCAGCTGCTTCTGATTTGTGAGTGTCGGCTGGGAGTATCTTTTTCTGTCTCTTGGCTCCTAAACTTGCAATATATCATTCTGAGGATCCTGACATCATTTCCATAACTCTAATTATTGGACTGACTTGAAACCAAAGATTCTTCGGTAACTTCAGCTTAAGACCACACAGAAACTTTTATAATAACCTACTTAAGTAAATGAGTTGTGTAAACTGGAAGAGAAGGTTTGGAGTAGTGGTAAAGTTTGCATCTGTTATAATCTAAACGCGAGCTCAATTTAGAAAACTAGAACACCTTGAAAATTAAGTTTGGGCGGATATATAAATGTTCAAATGCAGCTGAGAGTACTTTCATATTCAATGACTAGCTGGCCCACAATTACTATTCCCTA
>NW_006782029.1:2379499-2477511 GCF_000442215.2 Lipotes vexillifer | reverse complement strand
TCCCTACACTCAGTCAATTACTTTCAAGTTATTGCTGATAAATGAACTAACCCTACCTTGTCAGTCTGCTCCTGTACATGAATCCACTCACTCATATACTGCAAGCCTCAATCTGCACACAAAAGCCTCTGTCTCAATCAGCAGAGACCTTGAGCATCTTACACATCTTAGCTTCTATCCCACCCTGATTTGATTTCATCCTATATACAGCTCCCTCTCTGATCTAGCTGTTAGTTCAAGAAGACAGTGCCCTAAGGGCAGTTTGACGAAAGAGGATAAAAAAAGCAGACCAAAGAAGTATCCTATGACTGTAATTTAATGAGAGCAGTTTTCTCGACTTTAAATAAACATACTCATTTGCAGGAATATGCTCTAAATATTGTGATTCCAAATCCCATCAGTACTTGTCAAATATCTTTAAATGGTTGATAGGTGCAAGAAATAGCGTTCTAACCAACGGAGGACTTTATTGTCATAAGTCAATATCCAAAGCTCATGGATGAACTAGAATAGCTTGATTCTATGAACTGTTGGCTATGAGCCACTCATCAAGGCAAAGTTTTGAGGCCACTTGACATTAGGAAGCAATGGCAAGAGAAAAAAAGAATGAAAAATGCTTTGCCTTAAGATTTGATTCCTGCATTTTAAAGGTCGGTATGATTTATACAACCTTAAGGCTCAAGGTGAAGTTACTTGAGCTGATGAGAAGGCAGTCTAGAAAGGAGAAATTCAAACACAGCAGAAATGCCAACCACTTGATTGTTAATGGCTATGCTTTCTACAGTAAATTTTTATAATGTGAAAGAGAGCAGCTATACAGATATCCCTCAATAACTAACTTATCTAAGAAAGGCACATTACATACCCCTAAGCCTTAACAAATCTTCTCAAAGATAACCATCAAATCTCCCCCTCCTAGAAGCCATCCTGCACTTTATTCACTTGATGATATAATTTTCAAATTCTGATCTGTTGCATTAAAAATAAGGCACAAATCACCTTCAGGTAAGAAATATGTAAAAGCGTGTTAACATATATTAAACAGTTTCATACAATTTGCTATTATTGATACAGTGTTGAAATAAATAATGCATATATTAAAGACAATCCAACAGCATCAGAAATATCTCATTTACAGCTGACTGGAAATGGTGCTTGGCTCATTGGGACTGGCCCAGAGTCCCTGGGTCAGGAATGGAAGCCCCCAATTTCACATTGGCTTCAAGGAAAAATCACATTTGACTTCCACTGCTTTCATTCACATTAGCTACCTTTTCCAGGAAATTGGTATATTCTAAATATGAGGGCTATTAACCCACCAAAGTTGAGTCCTCCTCCAAAATATAGATATTTTGAGTGTTGAAGGTAGCATATCAGTCAGGGTGTTATTTCACTTAGCAACAAAACTGTCACATTGGAGCAAACTACACATTTCACTAAGGCATATTTTCTAAATATCAAATATGAGAATGCTACCTAAAAATTTTCCCAACTGTTCCAAATTTATTTGATCCCAAAACAGTTAGGAAATGACTGTCCAAACATTAATGCTTCCATTTGGTGAAGACATTTTTGGATAAAATGTCTTATGATATATAAAGCTAACAAAACGCAGGGGAAAACTAGTGTTTAAGCAATGTACAAGCTCTTTTGATTCTGTGCCGTCTTCTCTACAAGTACTGAAGATGCAAGTCTGTGGGCCGGTTTTCTGAACAAGCTAGAGAAGACCCAAATCAGAGAAACACTTTGAAACAGAGTCCCTGAGACAGCAACTTTACTTTGATGAATATATCCCAGAGTCATATATGTCATCTAGCAAAGGTTCCACATACACTTCAGCATGCCTGAACCACACGTTCCTTCTTTATTATATTATGCAAATGTAAGTTACAGCAGTCACTTGTGAAATAGTACCACTAAAAAAAGTCAAAGAATTTATATTCTTGAGACCAAAAAGGAATGGCACCTTAATTCAAGAGTAATGGAGGAATAATGTTAGGGTAAATGGTAACATATAAACCATAAATTAAACAAAGTTTACAGAATTATACTGGAAGCTCCATTAATCATATCATACCTGGTTGAAATTCCTTGGAAACGCCAATGAAACCCAATCTTCTAAGCATTTGAAACGAAGAACATTTTACATTCTAAGACAGTATCTTGAAGCGCCTCTATGCCCATCTAAAAATAAGTGGCATCTTCATCCTAAAGACTGATACTTTATTGATTTTTCAACATCAAACACTAATTGTTAATAATGAATATGGTAAAAATCATCAATTGGCCAAAATGCCATGGTTTAAATTCATGTCAATTACTACAGAGTATGTTAAGGAGTCTCTCCTTTAAAGCAAAACAAAACAGTCTTTATCATCTGTGAATAAAAGCCAGGCTTTAAAACCTATGGTCTTTTGTTTTTTCCATCATGCTATAAACATGCTATAAATAGTTTGACAGACAGTTTCACCTTCAATTGAACCAACTCTGACTAGAAGAGGGATATGGACTTCTGTCTCCTCCCTTCCCTGGGGCCCAGTGGGATAAATGCCAGAGGGATTCCACACAAGCTTTAGATGTCTTGGACTTACACCCTATTTGTTTTGGAACCATTGGTTCCTTTCTTATTAAATTCTTCTACTTGCCAGGAGAAAACTGGAACAAAAATGAAAAAGTCTAATGCGTTGACTTCAGTTGTGATAGAAAATTTAAAGGCTTTTAATTTTTTTTTCCTTTTCTTTTTAAGGCAATAAACTCATCAAGCTGCTTGTGACCTTTGCTTTTTTTTGAAGTAGGATTTTAGAAGAGTGAAACAGAGGCTCCAGTTTTTAACAGCATTTGGCTAGCCATCCCTGTTGCAGTCACACTCGTATCTCCAATTTAAAATCTTTGAAAGTAGACTTCCAAAAATGAAAACAAACTCTGCCACCCAAAACTGAAGCTGACCGTCAGTCTATCACCTTTATGAGAGCGTATGACCAGAAGGATGATAAAACTGGACAGAAAAAAAGCTCAGTAATTCCCTCCTCTCTTATCTGCTCTGGGGTCCAGGAGGCCCTAGGTCTAGGCCCAGAAAGAGTCACACAACTTCTCCCTGAGACTCAGTTTCTTCTACAAAACGACGGTGGAGATAGTGTCCTTTCAGGCTCTATAGTCCTTCTATTCCAAGGAGACACTGAAAAGAACTAATCCTAATAGTATGAGTTGTGTTTGCAAGCTCACTTCTACCTGAAAATGGGATGACCAATCACTGGGATATAAAAGCAACAGAAAAAATCCAAAAGAGAAAAAAAATAGTTCCTATGACTGTACGTTTCAGATTCCTAACCAGTAAAACATTTAAGCATTTAGGGCTTTTTTAAAAATTGGGTTGCAGAGGAAGAGCTATTCCAGCCTTTGCCAACTCCATCCCCTATTTACAAGTGCAAAAGTAGGAAGCACAATCATCATCTGGGCTGGGTCAAGAAAAACACAGCCTCCTTCAGATACAAGATCCCCTAAACCCTGCCCTAGAGCTGAGTGTAGGGGTTCCAGCCTGATGAGGGAGGAGGAGGTCCTTTGCAACCCATCTGTGATCTCAGATTCCTATTACACTGGCAGTAGCTGCACTAGGGAGCAGCATCCTGTCCCTCTATCTCTGTACTCGCCTCTCTGGTATGTGCACTGAGGTTAACATGACATACTTCCTGACATTTATAGGGATCTATAAACATTGCTGGCTCTCCATGAAGAGGTGACCAGAGGAGAAGGGGTGTAAGATCTGTGAAAACAGAGTTGTTCGCCTTGTTCTGTCCCCCAGTGACTAGCACAATACCTCGCACGGAACAGGTGCTCAATAACCCTACAGCAGTTGACCGGCAGGCCTCTTGAAAGTTCGCCAGAAAAGTAACCCAGAATTACAGCTGGTGAACAGCAGAAGGGGATACTGTACCCTGGCCCGGACAACTCAAAATTACTGATCACGGTCTTATAAAGGTTCCAAGATGCCCTCAAACATCTCTTCCTCTGCAAACGATCACTGCACTTAAGATGGAAGAGACAGCTATGGCAAGGTGAGAAGAGCACAGGACTGGGAATAAGATGACCTGGTTTCAAATTCTAAATCCTCCACTTAATAGCTATGACCTGGGGCAAGTCATTTTAACCTCTCAGCTCTCCCCCCACGTAACAAGGGAAAAGTACTTACTTCACAGTGCAGTTGTATTTGGAAAGGAGGCTAGTCTGTGAAAGCACCTGGAGGGAGGGGTAGAAAGAAAAGAGAAGAGAGGGAGGGAGGCTGGCTTCAGCAGAGGGGAAGTTCCATCTCTAGGAACTCAGAACAGAATTTTCCACAGAGCGCCCAGAGTAGAATAGCAGCTGTGGGAATGCACTTGAGAGACTATGAAGAAAGAGAGTGACAGGACCTGATGACAGTTTGAATGTGAAGGCTCTCAATTAAAGAGATCCTGGCCTGCCCTCCTCTGGCAGGGCCTGAACTCATTCCCTCGTGTTATTCCTAACATGATGGATCTCTTTCGTTACTGAGGGGGAGGGATAATTTGGAAGGAACTGCTTAAAATGCTTTCCTTTATAAGTTTAATGTCCTAGTATGAAATAATCCTGCCGGCCGGTTTGGTTTTTTATTTATGTTTTTTTTGCGGGGGGTGGTGGGAAGGGGGGCAGATATTTCTGGCTCTTTTTATGCTCTTAGGTTTCTCATCAAAGTCATTTGCTTATTATGTTGTTACTGCTGTTGGCCTCTCTTTATATCTCGAGCAAACTATCTGTCTTCTTTCTTATAGCTTTTTTTTTTTTTTTACAAGACAGAACACAGGTGATTCCCTGTCTCCACCCAAAAAAAAATTCTAAAAAAAGAAACCTGGATTTTTTCAAATTAGGGGAAGCCCTGGGAAGAGCTAATTTATTTGACTCACAGCAAGCAATTCAGACAGGAGAAAAGGATGAGGCCTAGAGAAATCAGGTACTATGGTTTAAAGATCTGGGGAGCCACTAACTAGGCAACTATGATAGTTTAGGTAAGTCAAAATTTCCCCATGACTCAATTTCCTTAATCAGACACAGGTGGTAGTATCTCTCATTGCTTTCTTTCTTGGTATGCTGTGAAAAACATTCATTAAAAAATAAAAGTATTCTAGAAATAAAGGGTATGAAAATCAACGTTTGAAATGTCACAGAGATAACAATATTTGTGGATAGAGCCAAATTTGAATAAAGACTGTGAAATATTTTTCAGGGAAATCATGCACCACAATGTTTTAATTTCCATAACTTATAACAATGCTGCAGTATATGTAACACAACAGGCTGACTTATGTGCAAGTATGAGTAGAAATTACCTAAAGCCCATGCTCTGAACCACTGCAACAATGTAAAATGTGAAAATATCACAGCCCATAACAAGGTACAGTCCTTTCCACAAATACAGGAGGTATGTTATCTGCTCCCTTCCTTTGCCAAACCCCATATCCTTTCTCCCACTGACTTGGTCTTTGGAAAGCAGGTTTAAGGCAACAAAGGAAGCAAAATGTAGAGGTAAAACACAGGAACTTAAAAGACATAGAAAATTAGCAGAAAGAACTGATCCTGTCTCCTTGAGAGCCAAACCATAGGCCACAAACTTGTTGGGGCAGACCTGGGACCTTTCCATTTCAATCCTTCCTATGGCCTCCCCAAAGCAAGGGGGCCTAGAAATCAGTAAGCATGTGAAATAGTTCCTCCCCTGGCTCCTGGGACAAGGCTTCCACTGCTTTCACATCCGACTCCTTGCCTTTCATATGGAGTCTTCTAGTTCTAGAAGTTTCCCTTCATGCAAAAAAGATATCCTTGAATAATCCCTAGTCCAAGCTGAGCAATGACAAATTTCCACATGGAAACTCCACAATGGCGGACTGACAGCTTCAGATGGAGCCAGCCCGCTGCTGGCCTATTTCAAAGCCACCTCTCTCTGCAAAGAAGGTCAGGATTCCTTTTCTTCCATATGTTGGAGAGACAGTCTTGCTCTTCTGGCTGGGCACTTCAGAGCAACTTTCTTCTTTAAGACACAAGTGTGCTTCTGAACAGCCCAGTGGAATCAAACCATAACCCAGTTAATTCACAAAACACTCATGCACTAACTTCCTGAACAAGCCTTCCTACCCTTTTGGAAACAAGAAAAGGCCATCCACTAAGAATCCATTTATTTTAAAATTTCAGAGTGCCTCATGTAAAGATGGGTACACAGTAGGTACTCAATTAGTTCTCAATTGACCACCTGTTAAGTACTAGGTGCTACAAATACAAAGATCGCTGGAGCAGAAGGACTCTGTTTGAAGGAGAACAAAAGGCAAACATATAAAAATAAGTTATTATAATGTCAGAACTGCAATATTAGAAGTAATGGTAAGGTAAGGATCAGGATGGGTTTCATAGGAGGTATTTAAGAGATATTCCTAAAGCTAAGCCTTGAAAAATAAGTATTATCAATAAAAACTTACTTATGATTCAAGAACCCAAAGTAAGCAGAGAAAATGAGAATAAGCAAACTTGCCAGTCATCCTACCAAAGTCAAGCTTTCCTTGATGAATTCTCTAAGTATGGGGGAGCTGGAATAGTAATATACTTTTCCTAATGATGAACCTACACATTTCAGGCAGACAGCTAACGGTTATTAAATCTCTCATTAAGATTCCTGGCCAATTCTTAAATCAAAACTACAATGAGGCACCACCTTATGCCGGTCAGAATGGCCATCATTCAAAAATCTACAAATAACAAATGCTAGAAAGGGTATGGAGAAAAGGGAACCCTCCTACACCATTGGTGGGAATGTAAGATGGTGCAGCCACTGTGGAAAATAGTACAGAGCTTCCTCAGAAAACTAAAAATAGAATTACCATATGATCCAGCAATCCCACTCCCAGGCATATATCCAGACAAAACTATAATTCAAAAAGATACAAGCACCCCTATGTTCATAGCAGCACTATTCTCAATAGTCAAGACATGGAAACAACCTAAATGTCTATCGACAGATGAATGGATAAAGAAGATGTGGTACATATATACAATGGAATACTACTCAGCCATAAAAAGGAACAAAACAATGCCATTTGTAGCAACATGGATGCAACCAGAGATTATCATACTAAGTAAAGTAAGTCAGAAAGACAAAGACAAATACCATATGATATCACTTCTATGTGGAATCTAAAATACAACACAAACGAACCTACCTATGAAACAGAAACAAAATCAGGAACATAGAAAATAGACTGGTGGTTGCCAAGGGGGTGGGGGGGTGGGAGAGGGTAGGAGTGGGAGTTTGGGATTAGCAGACACAAACTGCTATATATAGAATGGATAAACAAGACCCTACTGTATAGCACAGGGAACTATATTTAATACCCTGTGATAAACCATAATGGAAAAGAATGAGAAAGAATGTACATATGCATAACTGAGTCACTTTGCTGTACAGCAGTAATTAACACAACATTGTAATTCAAATATACGTCAATAAAAACTAGATTAAAAAAAGATTCTTGGCCAATTCTCTTCTTTTTTCATAAATTTATTTATTTATTTTTGGCTGTGTTGGGTCTTCGTTGCTGCACACGGGCTTTCTCTAGTTGCAGCGAGTGGGCTTCTCATTGCAGTGGCTTCCCCTGTTGCAGAGCACAGGCTCTAGGCGCGCAGGCTTCAGTAGCTGTGGCACGCAGGCTCAACAGTTGTGGCTTATAGACCCTAGAGCACAGGCTCAGTAGTTGTGGCGCACGGGCTTAGTTGCTCCGCGGCATGTGGGATCTTCCCAGACCAGGGCTTGAACCTGTGTCCCCTGCATTGGCAGGCGGATTCTTAACCACTGCACCACCAGGGAAGTCCCATTTGGCCAATTCTTGATTTAATTCCCCAGTTGGTGTCACAGGTCCTATTTTCCTCAGGAATCTGAAGGACATCAGACCCAGAACAATTTAAGAGACACCTAAATGGATAGCCTCAAATTCTACAATTATCTGATTTTGTCATCCCTGATGTCACTGTGAGGTACCTACTGAGAGAGTTAGGAATCAAACTGCTCCATACCCACCCCCACCCCCGCCATGTAGAGCCTTCTTTCAATAATATATCACCAGTTACAAATCCCTTCTACTTCTTAGGCATGGAGCACTGGAAAAAACTGCAATCACTTCACATATACTTGAACGTGGTTATAAGCTACTTATCAAAGTCAAGACTGTGTCTGAAAAGTTAAAACAGTATTTTTCTAAAAGTCAAACAAAAGTTCCTTCCTTAGCACTAAAAAATAAGCATCGCCATTGATTTGGGGCAAAATCACACTCATGGTTACCTGAGCAATGACAACTTCAAAGAAACAAGTCTTAACTTCTTTCTGTCACTGTAAGGGTGGTGGGTGGTTTCCTATTCAGTCAGAGCATATAAACACAAAAGTCAACGATTTAAAGGGTCTATTACCCACAGGAGGACGATTTAAAAAAAAGAGATTATGAAAGAGTTGGCTGTCCGTTAAAATAACTGTGCTGGGCCAAATCCTCAGTACATGTTTTCTTAACCACAGCCTCATCTGGTTAACGTTCCTGTGATTTCACCACTAGAACCAAACTGGCAAACTGTCTTTCAAAAGGATATTAAATTTTAGGGCCAGAAGGAACAGAGAGGTCATTCAAAACACCTGCAATTCAAGATGACTAAACCTTAAAGCCACCTCCAAATAAAAAAAACTTAATAGCTGCTTAAAATTATGCAGAGAAGGCATTTTAAATGCCTAACTTGATTGGCATCCATTTATTGTGTTCAGTATTTCAGGAAACATTTATTGACTTCTCACCTAAGGCCCTCATGCTGTAGCATATTCTTATTTCATCATTTATTTCATCATTTCGAACTGTATTTTCTACAATTTTAAAGTACTTTATATATTTCAAGCTCTTTTTATCTGCAAATCAAGGCATTATATTTCATTTTTTCCTGTAGTTTTTGGCAATATACCACTTGTTACTGTCTCAGATATTTTTTTCTTAGAAATTGAAGTATTGACTTTGAATTAGATAAGTTCCCACTACTAGCTCTCCACTTTATTATGCAAATGAGAAACCAACTTTTTTAATACATACAGAGAGGGCATAGTTCAGTGAGAAAGATTTTTGTAAACAATGCCTTTTTAAAGTTCATCTTCTAATTCTACCTTATTAGCACGCTAAGCCCATGAGCCTCTCCCAACTCTTTGCCGTCTAGAGGAGATAACCCCCCATTTCTCCTGAAGCTAAATCCTCTGATAACCAGAGGGCTTTGTGCCTACCTTCTTGTTCATACACCAGTCTCAATACACAGTCTTAATACACACTGCACCTGACAGGTGAAACCTTTAACCTACACATGTTGAAGAAATGTGCTCCAAATTCAGTCTTGTTTAGACATTATCTCTCAATCCAAGAAAGCCTGTTAACAACCAGACTCTTCATCATCACATCCTCTATTTTTCTATCTCAGTCACTCCTGAATTTAAATATTTAAATGGTATTATTTCATAAATATATGATAACATACACTATTAGGAATCCCTACCTATTACCAGTCAGGAGGTTGAACAATAGATTATCATAAAAATATAAGTTCTAATAAGTGCCAGAGAATGCAGTGACTAAGATAATTAGCGTAAGAGGCATTAAAGGACTGATTTCATTTTATTATTTTTTTTCATATAAAAAGAGTTCAAATGAGTACATTTATTTTTCAGGTAATGAACCTCTTTCATGACAGGGGACACCCACACATCTGTCCTTGCCATTTACTTACTCCCTGTTGTTTTTCTTATACAAATCACGAGTTTAACGCATTATCCCATAGCCTGTCAGGTGACTGTTTATATCCTAAAAACAGATCTTCCACCTCTTGACTCACCCCATCTCCAACTGTCTTTGCTGATCTTAGAAGTGTAACTGACTATTTAGATGCTAAGAACTGGAACTGACAAATGACAAGTCAGTTCCTGGCATCTTCAGGTGCAAAAAAGTTGTGAAAAAGAAAAGGACGACTAGAGGGCAACAACTGTGAATCACTGCAAAATCCTTAAGCGAAATGGCAACCCCATATCCAATAACCCTTATCAAGGCAACTGATCAGAAATGCTCCATGACATAGCGTCATGGATACTTAACACATCACTGAAAATAATTACAATTTTTAAAAGTAGAAAATATATATGGATATTTTTTTAAATGGCAAACGAGCAAAACATTAACACCATATTTCAAGTGTAACATGCCACCGACTGTAAACTGATTCAACATTACTTTATGCTACAGTAAGAAGAAAATATAGCCAGAAAATCTCTTAGTACTGATTAGTAGACATACCTGACTTTCAGTGATGTTAAAATGTAGATCTTAAAGTCTATGAAATACACTTGTGATATAATTACACTTGACTATTTGTGGGTACATGAACACATTATAAGAGATTTGGCTACAGAAAATGTGCTCAAAGGGGTAATCCAGCAAAGTTGATCAGGGGGTGAAATATCATCAAATAAACTTCATTTTCCTTCTGGTATCACTATATTTTCCACTTAGGCCTATTCGAAATTTTGATGAAAATGGTATTATAGGAGAACTCTAATAAATGCTCTCCAGGTCATTCCTTTAACTCTTTGCTCTTCTTTTCTAACATAGAATAGTCACATTCCACTATCATTACTCTACGCTGCTGGGTTGGAGAAATTTCTCCATTGCTTAATATTCCTCAATCAACACACTCAACTGCCTGCAGTTTCTAGAACCACAATGGTTCCTAAACTTTTGGCTTTTGTGCCCTCAGTAATGACTCTCCCTACTACCCACCCACCGGGAAAAAGCCTATTCATCTTTCAAAACTCAACCCCCAAATTATCCTCATTTTACTGAACTTGAAATCTGCTTCTCTGTGCCTGCTACTACTCTGTAACTTATAAAATCTGTAAAAAGAACCATTCTTTTTTTTTCCTTTTATTTTGCTTGGCATTACTAGGGCCTAGTGTGGTACTTAACCCAAAGTATTCAAAACATTTGATAAAATACTAAAAACAAATTGTGAACATAAGAACACTATGACCCAGAGAACAATAATTATATAATCGCACCCACATCTTGAACACAGTTAAATATTTTCAGAAGTTAAGGAGTGTGGCAAACGTCTTTGAAAATATGAATCAAACTTATACAAATTCCCTGCTGCCAAATCTAGTTATTTTTTTTTTATAATTGACACATAACGTGTTAGTTTTGCTTGTTTGTTGTTTGATTTTTGGCTGCGTTGGGTCTTCATTGCTGCATGCGGCTTTCTCTAGTTGCAGCGAGCGAGGGCTACTCTTCCTTGCAGTGTGCCGGCTTCTCAGTGCGGTGGCTTCTCTTGTTGCGGAGCACGGGCTCTAGGTGCACGGGCTTCAGTAGCTCTGGCACGTGGGCTCAGTAGTTGTGGCGCACGGGCTTAGTTGCTCCGCAGCATGTAGGATCTTCCCAGACCGGGGCTTGAACCCATGTCCCCTGCATTGGCAGGCGGATTGTTAACCACTGTGCCACCAGGGAAGTCCTACAGTTATTTTTCTTAATCAAATTTTTAAAGCAACAGCATATTCAAGCCTCAGTTAATGGTTTGTTTTTACATATAAAATACCTGTTGTATTTAAATTTATTTTAATTGGTGAAATTCTCTTAGGGAAGTATAAATCCCACACATGATTTTAAGGCAGTTTTCAGCTAACTGGCTCCTAGAATAATTGATTTCTATATGTATGAAAACCTAAACAATTTATCTTATTTTCAAATAAGACATTTACTGTGATATACCTTAACTTGTTTATTTCTCATGTGCTCTAAACACAAAAAAACTATGAAATGTCACCACCATAATAATAAAGTACAGAACACTAAGCCAAGGGATTTAAAATGACACTAATCACATAAAAAGAGACATAGGATATATTTAATTGCTAAGTTTTTAAAAAACTACTATACTTTCTGCTTTAAAAAATTCCATATTTGTGAAATAATATATTAACACAAACACACACATATATGTATGTATGTACATATATTTATTTGTGTGTGTAGAGTGATTTAATACATACAGGAAACACTGGAAGTCTACAAAACAAACTTAACAGTGATATGCCCCTGGGAGTGGGACTGGGGAATAAGGAGAGCTTTCCACAGTCTTAAAATGATAAATAAATCAGTGCCATTAATTGCAATAAAGCTGAGCAAACACATTTCACTTGGCCTAAAATTCTTACTATAATTTATCAGTTGTCAAAATGATGATAAAATTATAAGAATGGATGTATGCTCACAGATGCACATATATTATTTTCGGCCATAAAGTAACACTTCCCTCACATGCCAAGTTATGGTCAAGTCATACATTTCCTGAAATGTATTTTTGTCTGTCTTCAGTTATCCAAGTGCTGAGCTCTGCTTTTTTGTGTTTGCCAAAATGTTAGCACTGAACTCTTATATGTCTTCAACAAGAATGACCACTAATACCACCATAATTCAAAATTATTTTGAAAATCCTAGTGAATAAAGATTTAAAAAACAAACAACCAAGAGCCATACATATTTACTTGTAGAAGATTACTGTCTATTCAGAAAAACAAAGAAAGTCCATTGAAAAAGTATTAACATCAAAAGGATTTCCAGAAATAGTAATATACAATAATATATCGCTTTCCTCCACAGCAGCAATAATTGCTTTCTGGGATAACTGCTTCCGAAATATAATGGAACAAAGGACTCCATTTATAAAAGCAACAAAAACTTAGCGAACTCAAGAAATACAGATTACCTATAAATAAAGCTATATAACTTTAGTGAGACATATATAAAATAAGACCTGAATAAATGCAAAGACATAGCATACTCTTAGATGGGCAAGATGGAATATCACAGAAAGATTAATTTCCCATAAATCAATCCATACCTTTAACACAATTCCAACAAACATCCTGTCCCCTATAGGCCAACATTAACACAAAGTGGTCTTGATGATTAATGAGAGAAATGGGGAAAGCACACTTCCTGGCAACACTCCAAAGAAAAGAGCAGCTAGTAAATACATGAAAGGATATTCCACTGCGCTGGGATCAAAAAATGCAAAAGACAATTTTTCTAAAAGATTGGCAAAGAGCTTAAAATACGATAAGGTCACACTTATACAATGCAAATCGTTATCAGACGCATAGCAATAAATCTTTCTACTTATTCTTCAAGGGCCAGCTCATGGTTCGCCTTTATGAAAGTTTAAACTGTTGGGCGAAGGTGTCCCCAACAGCGCTCCCGCGGCCCTGTACACTCACTCTTTTCAGTGAATTCTATAAGCTCCCATCAGCTGGTTTATTCCCCAAAGGCAAGGCACATACATTTCACTATCTGTGTATCAGCACTTGTTGATTAATGGAAAATTGCAATAGAGAGGAATCCGGGAGGAAATAAAAACCCACTTATCTACACATGACATTTTGTAACAATAAAAACAAAACCACTTTAGAATGTTATAGAAACACATTCATGATTATCAATTGTTGTGTGTCAAGATTCTAAAGCAGAGTTACTTAGACTGAAAAACAAATTATTTATGTAGTAATCATCTATGTTTATCACCTAAAGTATAACACAAAGAACATCAGCTAAAAAGGTTCCGAAGCTGGTACAGAAATTTTGCAAGACAGAACTAGTTAATACTAAAAGGTTTCTCATCTCATCTTCATGTGTTCTCCTGGTCTATTAGGTGTAAGAAGGAGAAAAGGGTAAAAGGGCTCTTTGTGAAACCATGGTCTCTGTTTACCTGTAATTCTGACTATTCAAGGCCAAAATCTTGCTGCTCTCTGGCAAAATCATAGGACCTTAACTACTAGAATGCAATTATATTTATGTTCAACATATCACTAAGTTGTTTACAAAATGAACGAATGCAGCCATAATCCTGCACTTGGAGAACCTTACAGCCACTCCCCAGAAGACAGCCTAACCCATTTTCAATTCAAGCCTTGCTTTACCATTCCAAAAAACAGAAAATTGGTTTATATTCCCTAATCAGTACTATTCAGGAAAACTCCTACTTCCCTACAATGAGAAAGACAACAATCTGTCCCCATTCTAGGAGAACAATGAGTCTCTACCAATAATTTAGCTATCAGGCAAAGTATCCACAATCCAAATGCTATAATTTATCAACATTTCAATCTTATCAAGCTAATTTCAAAACAACCTGTGGCATAAAGACACATCTATGTCAAAATTCAAGGCATTAGCTGTCTTAGAAAACAAGGAATTATTACCATTAAATGCTAGTAGCCATAGACTAAACATTCAAGATGGAAAGTCAAATAACCTGAAGAAAAGCCAAATTGAAAAAATATATATATTTGAAAGATATGAATATCAGTAAAACCCATAAATCAAAGTTCAAAGCTTTACTTTTCTCCTTCAAAGACTCTCTATTTTAAAGACAAGTTACAGGCATATATTCTTAGTGTTCAAATCCTGCAGATGAAAAGTAATCAAAATATACAAGGCAGGTAAAAGTTACTTATTAATTCCTTAGGCAGTAAATTAAATCAGATACCTGTAAATCAAGTCTTCCTCTCTGTCCTCGGGCCCAACCCCCCACTCAGGCCTTGAAGGATAAATGCTTCTTAAGGTGAACATTACAAAAACAAACCAATTAAGTCAAATTCATAGAGACAGAAAGTAGAATGGTGGTTGCCGAGAGAAGGGGGAAAGCGAGGGATGAGGAATTATTGTTTAATGGGTACAGACGTTCAGTTTGGGATGATGAAAAAGTTCTGGAGATGGAGAGGGGTAACAACTGAACAATGTGAATGTGCTTAATGCCACTGAACCGTACACTTGAAAATGGTAAATTTTATGTTATGTATATTTTGCTACAATTTTAAAAAAGTAATAATCAGACAAGTTCATCCATAAGACAAGTTGAACGAGGTACACCAATAGAAAAAGACTGAAAAATTGTCAATACTTCAGAAAACTTTAAACAGAGCGCTAATCAATTCCCTGATTATAAACTACTGACCTCAGAAAGAATGACAACTTCCTCAACAAATTCAACAAATAAACTTTTAACTTATTCTGATAACATGATAGCTTTTCAAAAATCGTCAAGAATAAGCAATACAGAGAATACAGAGAACGTGATTCTTTGAAAGAGCTTCTAAAAGATTTATTCTCCTGAAAGGAAATTCAGTTTAAAAAAAAAAAAGGCTCAAATTCAGTTTAAAGTAGTTGAAGTAAAAAAGCAAATGCCCAGTTTTCCATGACAGAAATTCGACTGCCAGATGAATCTGCAAAACACATAGAAAGATCAAAGGAACAGTGAATGGACACTGTTGATCCTAGATCCTAGAGAGAAAGGCATTCTTGAAAGGACTAACCAAATGAATGCCCACCCAGGCCTTGTCATGAAATTCAAAGGCAGCAAGGTAAACAAGGTACTTTGGCAAAAGATGCTTAAATTTTCTAGCACAAAAGAGTTATTTCATATTATTCATCTTTTTAGGTGGGGAGGAATAGACAACAGCTAAGTGTCAGAAAAAGCAAGAAAGATTAGAAGATGTCATTTATGAGTGAAAGTAACAAAGTAAATACTATTCCACAAAAGTATATTAAAAAAAATAAAAGTATATTAAACAAACTCCTCATTTCTCCTGGCCTAACACAGGATTATGGGGGTAAAGGTTGTAAGAAGTGGAGGGCTGAGCAAGCCAATTTAATGAAAAGAGTATAAGAAAATAATTTTAAAAAATTTTAATGAGTAGTGTCCCATAGACAAATAGGTTTTTCATATCTACAGAGAAAGGCCTATGTAAATATCCTATAAACAATGTCATTAGAAGGCTTAACCCCTTTTCAAAGATCTTGGCATCTTAATGGTAAGAATTTATACCGTTCTTTCTTGGCAGGTCTCCAGTATGTCTAATAAAATCATTAAAGGGAGACTTAAATTTGTTGATCAGGAAAACATCCAAAAATGGTAAGAGGAATGGTGGCTGATTATCACATTGCCGATGTGTGTAGCCATAGGTTCGGTAGTTAAGGATGCCACCTTGAAGAGGGCAATAGGGTGCCCCCTTCTGCTGGGGCAGGTGGTCAACTTTACACTCAGCTATCAACAATGTGCTGTACTCACAACCCATCTGCAAATACAAGTTACAGAAGACATAGCTAAGAGTACATAAAAGCCAACAAATGCTAAAAAAGCACAAGGCAAAGAAATTCAAAATGTGTGCTCCAATGACAAAAGGTCAGTCTTGGCAGCTTCCTGTACAAGGACTAGCTATTTTATCTCTGTGATTTGATGAAAATCAAAAGTAGGAAAAAAGGTAAGGGGAAACTAAATGTTATGATTAATCTTTCCAAGGAGGCACCAGAGATAGTAAACAAAACTTTCACACTACTTTTACAGATTCAGAGAAAGAAAATGAATAGAACCAAAAGAAAAATACATTCAAGCTATCAGCCAAGGTAGGTATTTAAATAACTATATGACAAACTCTAAGGTCCTATGGATATAAGAAGGTAAGATACAGTGCCTACCTACAAGGAATTTATAATTTACTCTGTGCTGCTCCTCTGGTGAAGATATGATTTCTTTCATCACTGTCAGTCACCTCCAAGACTACTCCTCACCACCATTTTTTTTTTTTTTTGCGGTACGCGGGCCTCTCACTGCTGTGGCCTCTCCCGTTGCAGAGCACAGGGTCCGGACGCGCAGGCCCAGCGGCCATGGCTCACGGGCCCAGCCTCTCCGTGGCACGCAGGATCCTCCCGGACCGGGGCACGAACCCGCGTCCCCTGCATCGGCAGGCGGACTCCCAACCACTGAGCCACCAGGGAAGCCCCTCACCACCATTTTTGAGCACCGTGATAGGCAGAATCCCAAAGCTGTCCCTCAAGATTCCTGTCCTCCGGTTATTCAATCAAACACTAACCTAGGTACTGCTGTGAAGAGATTTTGTAGATGTAATTAACATTATTAATCAACTGACCACAGGCTATGGAGATTATCCTGTATTATCCGGATGGTACCTAACTAATCACATGAGACCGTAAAGCAGGGAAGTTTCTCCAGCTGTAATCAGAGGGATGTGGTTCAAGAGGAAGAAGAGAGAGGCAGCAGAAGTCAGAGAGATTTCCCAGCGTGAAACGGCTGTGCCGTGTGCCCCCTTGCTGGCTCTGAAATGTAGGGGCCCACGAGCAAGAACTGGAGAGAAGCCTCTAGGAGCTAAGGGCTGACCCAGCTGGCAGTTCACAAAGAAACAGAGACCTCAGGCCTACAACCACAAGGAATGCGATTCTGCCCACAACCTGAATAAGGTTGGGAGCAGATTCTTCCCTGAACCTTCTAGTAACAGGCCAGCTGACGAACACCTGGATTTCAGGCTCATGAAACCCAGAACAGAGAAACCAGATGAGCCAATCCCAGCTTCTGACTTATAGAACCCTGAAATAATTAGTTTGTGTTGTTTTAAGCAGCTAAATTTGTGTTAATTTGTTCTGGCAGCAATAGAACATTAATGCAAGCACTTACATGAAAGTGCTTGGACACAGTAACTCATTTAATTCTCACAACTACTCTTAAAAGTTATCACCTTCCATTTTACAGATGATGAAACTGAGAATGGAAAAGTTAAATAACCAACTTACAAACAGGAATTACTAATGACCAACATGACTTACATATACAGTATTTAAGAAAGCTAATTGGCTTGCAACACTTAAAACATGAAGTTAAAAATTCAGCTTAAAGATTACTAAATTTTGGGCTTCCCTGGTGGCACAGTGGTTGAGAGTCCGCCTGCCAATGCAGGGGACGCAGGTTCGTGCCCTGGTCCGGGAGGATCCCACATGCCGCAGAGCGGCTGGGCCTGTGAGCCATGGCCGCTGAGCCTACGCGTCCGGAGCCTGTGCTCTGCAACAGGCGAGGCCACAGCAGTGAGAGGCCCGCGTACCGCAAAAAAAAAAAAAAAAAAAAAGATTACTAAATTTCACTCAACAAGGAAGTGACTTTTTTAAAAGGTCAAAAAGAAGAAACTTTAAATAAAATAGTTCAAAATAAAAAAGTTCTCTAAATTGAAGGGGTACTTTTTTAATGTCCTTAAGCCAGAATGTATACAGTCAACGTGATAGAAAGAACTCATTGCTAAAAAGAAATGCAAACCTACATAACTACATACTACCTCTTATACATTCAAAAATCAAGATAGATATTTAGTCAGTAAAAGGTTAAATTTTAATATAAATTCAATTTTCTTTTTATTCTTACTCCATAAATCTATTTTATTTATTATTTTTGGCTGTGTTGGGTCTTCGTTGCTGTGCATGGGCTTTCTCTAGTTGTGGCGAGCGGGGGCTACTCTTCACTGTGGTGCGTGGGCTTCTCATTGCAGTGGTTTCTCTTGTTGCAGAGCACGGGCTCTGGGGCGCTGGCTTCAGTAGTTGTGGCACATGGGCTCAGTAGTTGTGGCACACAGGCTTAGTTGCTCTGCGGCATGTGGAATCTTCCCAGACCAGGGCTCGAACCTGTGTCCCCTGCATTGGCAGGCGGATTCCTAACCACTGCGCCACCAGGGAAGTCCCCATAAATCTATTTTAAATATGGTAATATAAGGAGAAAAAGGTTAAAGTATTAGAAGAGCCATATGAGAGATTTTTTTAACAGAAAAGGAAAAAGGAGGAGCACCTCATTTGTACCATACTAGTCAGATGCTCACACTCCTTCTCCAGAAAGTAGAAAATTCCAGGTAACGACAATGACAATACAGAAAGAAAACCAGAAGGAAAATACAAGCCAAAAATGAAATCTATTACGTAGTTTGTGAGAAAGATGGAAAGACACAGATAATCAGTCCCTACAATGTCTATATGAGAGAAATAAAATTTGTTTCCTAATTCTCAAAGTGTTAACTGCTAAAGACAACAAAGAATTTTAAAGAATTTGGGTTTCTGTTCTTTGAGGTTCCGTCAAAAATCAATTCAGGGGCTTCCCCGGTGGCGCAGTGGTTGGGAGGATCCCACATGCCGCGGAGCAGCTAGGCCCGTGAGCCATGGCAGCTGGGCCTGCGCGTCCGGAGCCTGTGCTCCTCCGCAACGGGAGAGGCCACAAAAGTGAGTGGCCCACGTACCGCAAAAAAAAAAAAAAAAAAATCAATTCAGGTATCAACAACTCTTATATTCCAAAAGAAAAATTAACAGAAGTACAAATATTTTGAGGGGAAACATGGAGAAAGCCTTTAAATAACCACATATAGACCTTGAATTTTATTGATCTATAGCACTTTCCTCTAGTGATAATATTTTCTTGTTGGACTTTTAACCTTGAAATCTTGATTCCCAGATTGTTGGGGCAAAGCTCTGGGAACACAGAAAGTCCTTGGCTGATAAAATACAAAACTTCCTCTCAAATAAACCAACCTTGGATTTCCAACATGTAATGTGAATTTAAGTTGTTAAATGAACACCTATTTGGTCTTTTATGTATGAATAATGTACTCATGTTGTTTTTAGGTTCAGTAATAGAAGATTTTTTAAATAGCCTATTTAGAAAAAAGAGAAAATTTTCCAGTTTAAGAAATACATAAGAAAAATTTTATATCTAGCCATAGTTAACATTTTCAATGCTAATGTCCTATTTTTAAATGTCTTTGTTACTATGAATTATGTATATGCATTGACATCCATCATTAATCTGCAGGTGTTCCTAACATAAATTGCACTTACCTGTTTAGGTTTTTATTTAAGGCTATTAGCATACTAATTATAATTTAGAAAAGTAGGCGGCAAGATCTTTTTAACCTGTACACTCTTCAAAGCTGAACAGGCTAGTAAAGGAACTTGGAAATAACTTGGTCATGTTCTAGTTCTTAAGTTGGATGGTAACTTCATGGATGTTCATTGTATAATCTTGCTTTGTAGCTGACACATTACATATATTCTCCTATATGTACTAAGTGTTACATAGTTTAAAATTAACTGAACAGGTGATATAATTTCTTCAAAATATAGTCACAAACATAAAAATAAAATTATGAACATAGTACTTCATTACTTCCTATATGCATATAGACACTAATGCCTTGGAATTAACAGAAGAAACATTCTTTTACAAAATTTTAACTATACAGGAGAGCACAAAATACTTGCAATCCAGAAAAATGTAAATCCACTTGAAAACTAAAATTTCTAGACTAAATTGAGAAGTTTGGTAAAATATACATAGAAAATATAGCTTATAGATCTGGTCTTGAAAACCTTTTGTTCTGGCTATAAATCCATTATAGAAGACTGTAGGGCAACTAAAATACTGCTAACTAATCAGAAGTTTGGGGTTGTTTTTAACTTCATGGAGTAACTAGGACAGATTCATGACCTACCTAACCAACTGATTATCTTACCTCTAAAAAACTGGCTAAGAATGAGTATTACAAACCAGTCTACAGTCTGAATTGTGAGCTGGTTTCTGTTTTTTTCTACTACAGGTATTATTCTTGTCTCTTTTCTTTTCTTTTTTTTAAATTTGCTTAGTGAATCACAACTATTTCAATACTTTTGCCCTAAATTAAAGTTCACCGGGTCAGGAGTTAAACATTACAAACTTGTTCTTATTATCAGAAACTTTATCTTCAAGTGCTCTCTTATTCTTATTTATTAGCAGAATATTGTTTAAGGCATTTGCCACAGAAACAACTCATTTCTTTCGAAAACATCCTACCTATCAAAACTTCTCAAAGGACAAGTTTGTAGCCTTATTTTTTTCCCCATTTCAACAGTGTTAAAAATAGGCATCAAAGATAGAACCAGGTTAATCTGAACTGTCCAAATCCAGCTTAGCTTTTAACACCCTGTCATAACATCCTTATCTTTTAACACCCAGGAAGGCTTAGTATTTCTTTGTAAACAGTCTCTCAACTTCACAGACCAGATTTTAAGGAAAGGTTTTCTATAAGGATTAAGAATATGAACTTCAGTTCTGGCAATCTGACCTAAGCAGAAAATTCTGATCAAAGAATAGCATCACACACATACACAGATGTTCATTATAGTATTATTCATCTTAGGAAAACAGAAAAATCCACTTAAATGTCTGATAAGAAGGAACGGCTACCGAAGTGTTATTCCTTTTGTAAATGGAATATTATGCAGCCATAAAAACTCATGTTCATCCCAAAAAATGTGCAATTACATGGGAAACAGCTTATGTTACAGGAAGTGTGAAGAAAAGGACAATCACAATTTTTGAAAACTACACAGAAAAAGTATTAGAACATACACTGGGTATTTCTTAATTGTTTTTTCCCAAATGGTATACAATGTACATATATAATTTTTTTTATTTGTAACACCACAGTTATATTCCTTCTGCTCATATTTTAAAGCATGCACCTATCATGTAACACTTAGCCCCCCTGGAGAAATACCTCCTTGCTTACTTTTCCAGAATGAATACTTCCAACACATTCAGCAATCTGAAACACAGATGAAAAATTTTCAGATAGAAACTAATAGCCTCTTTCTTTTGGAAGACATACTTAGGAAAGTATTTATTTATTATCTGATGACTATTAAAGTATCATAGTTAAAAATAATTGGGCTGTCAATGATCATTACAGCAGATAAACACAATTTGACTTCCAGGATATCCCTGGGAATTCTTTTTCCCACACGTGTTGGGATCCTAAGGAACTTTCACTGTTGCTGAATGATTTCTATGATCCATCACATCATCTATAGAGACACATCTTTTCCCATTCTTCAGGGATGATCAGATTTATGCACTAATCCAGAAAGTTTTAAAGATGTTCATTTGCTCTCCTTTGTTTTTAATCTTCAATTACATTATAAGTGTTTGACCTAAATTTAAGAAAAACTAGGTTATTTTAAGAAATAAGCAAATAATTACTTGAAGTAGTTGATCTTATCTCTCTCTGAACATTTTTTTAACCCCAAATTCACATTTCAATGATATTTCCCAGATGAATCCAGCTGCCTGAAGTTCTCTTTGAAAATATTCAAAACCAATAATATTTGAATAGCTCTTGGGGCAATTTTACCAACATTTTCTGGCTGCCCATCTTAAAGGGTAAAAAACAAAAGACAATTAAAAAGTATTTTCAAATTAGTTTCCCATTTTCATCGTTCAAACAGACAAGTTTCCCCACCATGAACATTTCCTCAATATTGAACTGTTCTTCATAAACAGTCAAGTTGGCCCTGAGTTTAATACCCACCAAAAACTCATTTAATTTTACATATATTGACCTTCAAAGATATAATTATTTTATTAGTTTTATAGATACCAAAGGGATATTTCCAGGGTAAAGAAGTAAGCCCACAGTTGTACGCCACATATATACAAAATTATTTTTTTCCCTCCCAGGGAAATTTGCATCTCGAAGAGAGGTTGCCTTTTAAACTGGCCCACTTTCATAAATTTAAAAAGGTAATAAATGTATAGCTAGTTGAATGGGAAATGCTTGTATTTCATTCCTGCCAAACCATAATCCAGCTACTTAATTAAAGGGAGTTCACCACTATCTTTTTGTCCTCAAGGAAAAACTGGGTATATGTGAAAACAGTCAGTTCTCTCTGTTTCCACCACACTTCCTGTAAAATGTTGAATACTATGCTCAACCACACCAAAAATTACACTCAGAAACGCCTACTCCCTTGCTTCTCAGAATGTGGTCCACAAATCAGTGACATCAACATCACCTGGGAAACTTGTCCGAACTAAAAATCTCAAACTCCACCCCAGACCTATTGAATCATAATGTGCATTTGCCAAAATGCCCAGGTCATTTGTCTGCACTTTAAAGTTTGAGAAGCACTAGTCCTAGAGGTTAAGGTAGAAGGCAGTGTGATAAACTATCCCCTGCTTGTGCATTCTAAGTCGTTGTGAAAAGCTGCAGAAAATCTACAGTCAGCAATGAATAAATCATTCCTAGAGCCTGTTGATAAATCTTTTAATTAAATCAAGTCTTTCCACAAAGATAAAAAACATGCAAGTGGCTGGTGCCTTGTGCCTATTAACAGGATTCTCACTGCACTACCAGAACTAGAGACTTTTTAATAACATGATGAAAATAGGTACATCTGTTCTCCATTCTCTATCGAGAAAGCATTCTTGCTAAAAAAATTTTCCTCTCCTTTTCAAACCTAAAATGGATCTTGTGGATGAAATCTATTTTTAATTGTTGCAAGTTAAAAATGTTTTAAGGAGCCTTAATATAAAAATCCTAATTGATCAATTTTAGGAACCAGTTTAATTCACCTTACAAATGTATTAATTATGCCTGTTTGAGACAAATATGTAGCCCCTATCACAGTCCCTGGTCTAACGGTAAGTCTCACAGTAGGTACCTGTAACAAAGGGTCCTCACACTTTCAAGAATAACTTTCATAAGAAAATATCAGGCTTCTGGGAATTCATAATACGATTTGACTCACAAAAGTGTAATTTATACAGCTTTCCAGAGGTGGATCCAATATGTAACATGGTACACCTGTGCTGACCCGTGCTCTGCTAGTCTACAGATTTTTAAACAAGATGCTTCTATAAGAACTTCAACTATAGCCTACCACAAAAGTGCTCTGGGAATAACTTTATCCCTCTACAATCAGTCTTGTTCTAAACAGAGCTCTTAAGTAAATTAAATCTTTAGAAAAGCACACTTTTTTGTTTGTAAAGAAAGAAACATTTCCTGCATGCCAGAGAATGTTTCCTTGAGAAACTGTTTATGTTACTGTGTTGAAAAGGTGTTTATGTTGCTATAAACACCTTCCTTGTAAGAGGGGGATGCAGAGTCTCCCCACTGTTTACACTGTAATCAGCCCTGATTCTGAAAAGACCTACCCTTATTCCTCACGCCTGGACTAACTCTCCCACCATTCTGTCCCAATTAGATCACTCTCAAAGATATTCTGTTATTCGTTTAGCATAATCGACTCATCACATGTGAACAAGGGAGCTTAGGTTCATAATCAGTACTACAATTACCAACCTCATTAATGAGCAAGCTGTGGTGGTTTGTACTATGTCAACTTCATTAAGCAGAAATTGCATTTCCTTGTATCTTCTTCTCTGTATAGTTCCAGGATAAAGTTGACCAAAAGTAGAATTTGCATAGACTTGGAAGGAAGGATCTACATGGATTTGGAAGCCATTACTCTCTGAAGGCTGTCATGGTTAGTACAGTGACCAGACATGGCTATGTGGGTGGGTTCAAGCTTATCTTTGCTCTTCTCAGATCCCTGTCCAATTTCCCAAGCTGGCCCTGCAGGTCAACAGTGACTCCAGGCCCACCAACAGACCCATAGCAGTGGTAACTACACGGAGGCACAGCCTTCCACAGACCCTCTCCCAGCCTTCCACAGACCCTCTCATGCTTGGCTTCTCAGGCGGACTAATTGGGGACTCCACTGACCCTGCAACTTGCCTCCTGGACTTTCACTTTCCAAGATCCTACCATAAATGTTTAAGGTTTAATTTCTATAATAAATCTTACTCCATAATCAATTGTAGTCTTCTTCCATGATTAAACCCCAACTGATTCTAAAGGCTTGGTTTACTTGTTTGCTCTGGATTTAATGGTCTCTTGCCATTAAAGACATGGCATATTCAACAGTAAATGGCAAAACAAAACTTCACCTGCTAATGCTCAGCTGATAAGTGTTAACATAGGGCCTGAGATTTAAGCCCACCACTAAACCCTATCTTTTTCCCATATAACTTTTTTTTGTTCTGGCTTCATTGAGACATAATTGACATATCAGAAATCTCGTATTTAAAGTGCATAATTTGATATGTTTTGACATGAGTATACACTTAGGAAACTATCACCACAGTCAAGATAATGAACATATCCATCAACCCTAAAAGCCTTCTCATCTCTCTTTAAAATCCTTTCCCCTCCCTGCCCTGCCCCAAGTCCCATCTCTAGGCACCACTGATGTATATTCTGTCACCATAATTACTTTGCATTTTCCAGAATTATATATACATGGAATCATACAATATGTACTCTTTTTTTGGGGGGGGAGTCTGGCTTCCTTCAGATTCATTCATGTTGTTGTCTATATAAACAGCTCCTTTTAATTCTTGAGTAGTGTTTCATTATGTGGATCTACCACAATTTATTTATCCATACTCTTATCAGTGGACATTTGAGTTGTTTCCACTTGGGGGCTATTTCAAATAAAGTCCTCATGCACATTTGTGTAAAAGTCTTTGCATGGACATATGCTTTCAAGTCTCTTGGGTAAGTACCTATGATCAGAACCAGGAAGGTGTATGATTAATGTTTTAAGACACTGAAAAACTATTTTCCAAAGTGATTAAACCATTTTAAGTGTCCATCAGAAATGTATGGGAGTTCCGGTTGCTCCACATCCTCATCAACAGTTGGTATTGTCAGTCTTTTTAATTTTAGCCATTCTAGTGGTGGTGTAATGATATCTCATGGTAGCTTAATTTGCATTTTCCTAATGATACTGAGCATCATTTTATGTGCTTACGTGACATCTGTATATCTCCTCTGCTGAAGTGTCTGTTCAAATATTTTGCCAATTTTTTAGTTGGGTTGCCTTCTTATTACTGAATCGTAAATCCTTTAAATATTCTAGATTCAAGTCCTTTGTCAGATGTATGTTTAGCAAATATTTTCTCCCAGCCTGTGGCTTATCTTTTCATTTTCATAACTTTTGAAAAGAAAAATTTTTTTCATTTTCCCTATTTTAGGCACGAGGGCTGTATAAAAGTACCACAAAATCTTTTATGCTAGAAGTCTGAAATCAAGGTGACCAAGGTGTCAGCAGGGTGATGCTCCCTCTGAAAGCTCTAGGGAAGAATCCTTTCTGACTCTTCTAGCTTCTGGTGGTTGCTGGCAATCTTTGGAATTCCTTAACTATGGCAGCATAACTCCATCTTTGTGCCTGTCTTCTCATAGCATTCTTTGCTGTGTGTCTCTGGGCATCAGTATCTTCATATTGCCTCCTTATAAAGACACCAGTCATTGGATTTAGGGCACACACCAATGCATTATGATTTCATCTTAACTTGATTACATCTGCAAAAGACCCTATTTCCAAATAAGGTCACATTCACAGGTACGGGGGTTTAGACTTTCATCATATGTTTTGAGGGGGTACATAATTCAATGTACAGCAGGCACGCAGATTTTAATATTAAAAAAAAGCACACTGAATGATAAATTATTCAACATAAGTGCTAGCCTCCTTGACAACGGTCTGTTTTTGCCTCATTCACTGTTCCCATAGAGATATCCCCAAGCTCATCTGCAGAATTTCTTGCCCATGGTCTTATTTCCCCAAAACAGATGGGTTCGTTGCAAAAGAGTCAGTTTAGTTTAAGCATCTGCCCTTGGCTAGTCTCTCTTTACCAACTATTAAGTAAAGGTATATGAAAGGGGGGAAAAAAAGTTGCATGACTGTCTCTTTTATGATCTCTCCCCCTTGATCTTCCCCCAACTAAGGTACGAAATTTGGGGGGAACAGGGTTAGTACAGTGACAACTCTAAATCTGCACTAATCCAATTCCAGCCCTGTCTTCCTTCAATACCACCTAGAAGAAAATAGAAAATGCTTCTCCAAAGACACATGTTCTAATTATCAATTGTTGCATAATAAATCACCCTAAACTTAGTTTTAAACAACAATGGCCATTTTACTATCTTTCAGTCAGAACTTCAGGAAGATTTGGCTGGGCAGTCCTGGTTCAGAGTTTCTCACTTGGCTGCAGTCAGATGGTGGCTGGAGCTGGAGCTGGAGCTGAAGCTGGAGCAGCAGGGGTCAGGGAGGCTGAGGGCCCTTCCCTGTGGTCTCGCCTCACAACATGATGGCCTCAGGACAGCTGGACTGCTCACATAGTGGCTGCAAGTTTCACAATCAAGCCTTGCTTTCCAACAAAAAAAGATGAAGCGGCACTGCCTTTTATGATCAAACTGCAGAAATCACATAGTGTCATTTCTGTAATACTCTGTCAGCTGAAACAGTCAGAAAAGCCCACTTAGCTTCAAAGGGGAAAACATCAACCACACCTCTTGATAAAAGTGTCAAAAATCAAACTGTAAGAAGAACACGTCAGATGGGAGATAATGTTGTGGGAATCTTTGGAAAATAAAATTTGCCCCAGAACATATCCTACATCTCCCTGGGGCTACCAGAACAGTGAACTGCTCCATTCAAATTAAAGGCCAAGGTCAAGGTATATACTCAAATCCCTAAGGCTCAATATTTTCTCCATTCTTGTTTCTGCCGGTACTGTTTCCCATCTTGACTCCTACAGTCTAGCGTACACTAGTGACTTAGGTCCCTCAGGTATCCTGTATTATAAAAAGTGGATCCAGAAGAATTCCTTACTCACAGTCATACAGAGAAACTAATGGCAACCACTTAACCCTCTGTGATTAGCAACTCCCTCCACTCCCACCTTCTCCTCATGATGAAGGCCCAGAAATGTAGGTTCCCCTCTAGCCCTACCAAAAATTATTAGGAACCAATTATAATTCAGTTTCAAATCATTCTTTCATTGGTTTGAAGTTAATCTCTCACTGTCAGAGACACACACACACACACCAACACTTTCCTTAACCAAATGTGAATGTGTTTTGGATAATTCATCAATTATGGTTCATGATATCTATTCACTAGTCTGAGTGCCAAGGAATTGTCCTATAATCCTTTCTACTTCCATAAATCATGATAAATCACAAATCTTCATTCAAATACACCATTTTTAGGTACCTCATTTACTTTAATATTCCCTTCTTCTCTATAAAATGTAATGGAAAATAAGCTAAATTCCATACAATAAATATTTATGGAACACTGACTGCATGCCAGACCTTCTGCCATGTTCTGGGTCACAGAGAAAAAGACACAGTCTCTTTCCCCTTACATAGGTAAGCCTCCAACAAGGGAGACAAATTCACCAGCAACCACCATACAACTTCACCACAGGCAAGCTTTCACTAAGGCTTAAGAGACTCAGTTAAAACCATACACAAAAAGAGATTCCCTTAAAGAAAAGTATTTGACAAGAAGAAAATGAAGGGTGCTCATGGTAGGCAAAGAGAAAACATAAGCAAGAAGCCCAGAGTACAGAGAATGCATGCCTTGATAAGGAAGTCCAAGTGGACTTGAAGGTTCCTTATATAGATATACTCCAGGTACCTGGCTGTTTGTGACCAACCATGAGGCTAGAAAGGCAGACAAGTGCCAGTCTGTAATGTTCCTTACACAGTATCGTAAGGAGTTGAATTCTACAGGCAACAGACAGCCACCAAATGCTTTTAAGAGGTAGAAAAACTTAAGGAGACCCATGTTTTCAGAATGATAATTGGTCACAATGTGGAAAATGGTTTGTGGGAAGAGAGTCGGGAAGTAGGAAAAACTACTAAGTTGGGGTGAAAGGAAAAAAGGGCCCAGAAATGGAATGAACAAAACAAATACAAGAACATCCAATCTGGTGACAGATAACTTGAACCAGGGCTGGAAGGGATGGGGGAGGGGGGAATAAAAGCATCCTGTCAAAATAAGAATCTACAGAAGTTGGTGAGAAGCATGTGTCAAAGTCAAATAGATCAAAGGCTAAGAGAGAAAATAAACCAAGATGACAGTGATTTTAAACTTACTTTCTGCAGGAAGCTTGGTTAATTATAGAACAACATCACTAACCAGCACCCTAAGTGACAGACTACGAGCTAAGTACATAATCACAAACTCAAGGAGAGTAACTTTTCATCCTGGTGATGATCTTACTCACCTTATAAACCATGTTTCTCTCCTATGACAGAATTGGAAGGTACTGTAGAAACCAGAGGGCCTGAGATGTCAGGGAACAAGAAACTTTAAAAACAAAGTCATAAAGAGGAATAACAGAATCAAAATGGAAGCCGTACAAAGTACACATATATAACAGTAAAAATAACAGCTGGCAGAGGATAAGAGTTGGAAGAGGTTAGCCTGTAAGCTCTCAAATAAAAAAGCTCCTCTCACAGTAATTCCTCATTTGTTCTTACCTCGGCTGTAGCATTGCTTCCCATGCCTCACTTGACGATGACTGAAAGGACCATGGTAAGCGAGCACTTCTCTTATTACAGACAAGAAATGGGCTTGTTGTTGCACCATCAGCCGGTGGGTTTTTTCTCTTTGCTTCTCTATCCTCACCGTGGGAGGCTTATATTACAGGTTAGCAGTAGGCCTGGCACGTAACATTAGAATATCTCCAAGCACTAACTGTTCATATTAGCTACCAGCATTAGATACCACCTCTGCCTGACCCAGCTCAGCCATTTTGCAACTGTTTTTATGTGAGCCGAAATGTCCTTCACGGTCCCTCTTCACATTCCCAACAACAGCAAGGAAAATATGCACTTCTGTTTTGTCATCTCTGAAAAATAAGCGACAGTGGTCACTGACAAGAGTCAGTGTTCCAAAGTCACCTACCCTGCTTATCCAGGAGGAGAGGCTGGTGAGCATTCTGGGGCCACTGGTCAGACTGCTGGCTCTTCCTTGCTACGGCAGCCTCTCCATCCTGAACACAGTTTCCAGATCCATAACCATCGACTAAATACTATTTCTTTTTTTTCTTTTTTTTTACCTTTTAAATATTAAACACCCATACAAAGCCAGTCTTCAGTGAAACATGTTGTTGGTATAAGGGTACAGATTTCTGGCTTTGAATCACATCCAGTTTTTATGCATTCCAAATCACATGCCAAAATTTTAATGAACTTTCAAATTTACATTTATGAAAACAGACCCTGGCACACATAAATGGGTTATTTTTCCATATCACTTTTCAAAAGGTGCCTCGTAGCTAAAATGATTCTGAGCTGTCGTCTGTCATTCAAGATGAACTCTACAAAAGAACTAAGTGTTCTTACTTTTACACTAATTTATTCTACATTGGTTTTACTCAGCATATGGTAAGCATATGGGAAAGAGAAGTGTATCTGGAAGCTGTTAGAACTGCATGTAATCAAAATCTACCAGTAGAAATCTAATTTGATTAATTGAAAATTAAAGTAGTAGTTAAACACTTGCTATTTGAGAAGGGGGGGATATCACTTAAAAATGAATCCTTCTCAAATACACAAAATTAATTCTCTTTGTTCCAAATCAATACTTACTATTCAACTGGTAATAGCAAGAGTGTAAGGCACCAGTAAAATCTTCAATTAGGTCAGCCCTGGCTTAATGCTAAAGTGAGCAGTAAATTTTAAAGACAATATCTACTTTTGGCAAAGAACCCTTAAAAACATCACTTTAAGAGCTAATTGATCTTTTAAGAGGGAAGAGGACAAGCTGAACCCAGATCAAGTTTTCCACCCATATCTAACTCCAAATTTTCATGCTTATATACAATCTACAAATTCACATAATCTGTTAGCTGAGCATCTACAGCAATTCGCTTCCTACCGAAAGAGTATCAGCATCTGATGAAAAGCTGAGGGAATATTTCTTAAGTCTAAAATTGCCTGCTCCAAGTGACTGGGGCCTATGCTCAAAACTTCTATCATTTTTTAAAGATGACAATGGTATCACCACAAAAGATATTTACAGTAAGATCAAATTTTACATAACCTTTCTAAAGCTTGCCTTAAAAACCAGACCCTTATTAGTTTCCCCCTTCCCTCCCAAACCTCTGGGATAACACAGTAATCAAAACCAAAATTAATCCCATGTTCAAAGCTAGCATATGATTTCTCAGGATTACCCAATTTCCTCCTGCCCATGCATGCAAGATTTTGCTTACTAACTATAGCAAGGTTCACTGTCTTCTTCAAAGGCAGAGCTGCAGTATTAGAAGAAAGTTAACCAATCACATCATACCATGCAGCCTATCCCCAAAACAGAAAAAACAGCAACTCAAGTCAGGACAATAGATAAATCAGCAGGTTCAACATTTTAAATGTTAAAATCATAATAGAATAAAATGTAAAGAAAAAGTGATCTTACAATAAGAATATATCATCAATCCAAATGAAGTGTTCCCTCTAGGCTAAGTGTCAGAATGTAACACATACAAAAATAATAAAAGAAAATGACTTACATGGGGGTTGAAGCAGGCATACTAAACCTGAAAACTAATTTGAAATATTAAGATAGTCAAAGGTACATTGCCTGCTGCTTAATACAAAAAGGGAGGTTCTATTTCAATGTCATCACAATAAAATATTTTAGGGTCTACTATTGACCAGAATCACATACAGTACCACTGCTTCTGAGACTGCTCTAAACTTAAAGTATTGCAACTTTCCTATCATAAAATCCATTTGTATTGGTCCCAGAAAATCCAAGGTAAATGAAAAACCCACAGAATGCTTGAAATGCATAATAAAGACAACATAGATCTATTCCCTTACCTTTCCCCCACATTCCACCCTTGCTCTTTTATAAAGGAAAATGTCTTCAGTCTTATCAGTTTCCTTTCACAAACACTCTGCTTCATGTATCCTCCGGAGGCCCATCCACTAAAGGCAGAATGAAAGTGTTTACAGATGGTAGAAAGAGATAGGGGAGGACACCGCCCCTGAGCCAACACTATCTTCCCAGGATCTAGAGACCTAAAGAGAAGAAATTCTAGTCCACAAAACCCCAGTCATAGCTTCAGTGAGGAACTGAAAGTAAATCTTGGAGGTAAAGAATGAAGACAAAACAAAACACAGTTAAAGATTCAGGCTATAAGAAAGGATTAGAAAGATAAGCACAAACTGCTTTACAAAGTCAGACTCCAAACAATTCAAGTTTATAGAGACTAGCCTCTTGAATTAAAAAGAACTAAACAAAAAGTAGTACATTTTTTAAAAAAAAATGTTTTAAACCCAGATGGCAAACTGTATTTTGGCATATTAACTAAAATAAGTGTACAGACTCCATCAATCCAGTTGATAAAAAAGTATGGCTAAGAATCCCAATTTTACCATACTCAAACCATTTCTATTTTATGGCATCACTAATTCATACACCTGTCATCTCTATAGCCTCAAGGAACTAGGAACCAAAAGAACATGGTGCATGATTTCATTTTAAATCGTTCCATTTTAAAAATCAGGTGATTTTGTGTCTGGAGAAGGGTAGTGAAGGCATGACAAGGAATTACAAGCCAAAATAAGCCAGTGGGAATTAGAAGAACTAGGGCTCTGCTCTTTTAATGCAAAAGAGATACATATTGTATTAGGCGCCATGTTTTTCCAAGTATGCACGGCGCCCACAGTTAACATTTTGTGAAGATCTAAATGAACACCAAATCTGCTTGGGCTCTTCAAACTCTCTCCATTCAGAGGCCAGACTGGGCCCCCTTCACATCCTGGTAGCACAGTAACTGAAGCCTACCTAAGCTGATGATCTACTTTTTGAGTGTGTTCACTATGGGCAGTATGCTCATTAAAATGTGTGCTGAAAGGTATATTTATTCAGTTCAAATTTCAGATGAATATAGTGTGAAGAAAAGTTTACTACATTCTCTGTAATTCTTCTTTATCTCCAGATAAAAGTGGTTATGACTCTCTAGTAGTGCCTGGTCTGAGTCATTAAAATATCCTTGTTGGGGCTTCCCTGGTGGCGCAGTGCTTGGGAGTCCGCCTGCCGATGCGGGAGGCGCGGGTTCGTGCCCCGTTTCGGGAGGATCCCACATGCCGCGGGGCGGCTGGGCCCGTGAGCCATGGCCGCTGAGCCTGCGCGTCCGGAGCCTGTGCTCCGCAAATGGGAGAGGCCACAGCAGTGAGAGGCCCGCATAACGCAAGAAAAAAAAAAAAAAAAATTATCCTTGTTGGAGGGTTGTATCTTTTCTACCTTGCTTTTTCTCCTAAATATTCATTAACTATCTGACTTGAGGTTTGGGGTTGTTTTCAAGCACAAATAATTGAAATACTGAGTGATACCAAGTTTAAAACAGTTCACCACTGCAAAACTGTAATTATACTGCAGCTCAAACCATTTCTGTTATGTACATATCAATGCATCTTTCACTAACAAAGTAACTTGTACCTTCTATCACATATATCTTTGAAAACAGATTACAATTATTTCACTAATATCACAGATTTTTGTTTTATATTCTGTTAAGTGACTTAAGTAACTTTTATTGTAAGAAGAACTATAAATCAGAGCACAGTGCAATGGCCAGGGTACAGTATTTTGTTTATTTATTTATTTATTTATTATAAATTTATTTTTGGCTGCGTTGGGTCGTCATTGCTGCGTACGGGCTTTCTCTAGTTGCGTCGAGTGGGGGCTACTCTTCGTTGTGGTGCGCGGGCTTCTAACTGTGGTGGTTTCTCTTGTTCTGGAGCACAGGCTTTAGGCGAGCGGGCTTCAGTAGTTGTGGCACTCGGACTCAGTAGCTGTGGTTTGCAGGCTCTAGAGCGCAGGCTCAGTAGTTGTGGTGCACGGGCTTAGCTGCTCCACGGCATGTGGGATCTTCCCGGACCAGGGCTCAAACCCGTGTCCCCTGCACTGGCAGGCGGATTCTTAATCACTGCGCCACCAGGGAAGCCCCAAGGGTACAGTATTTTAAAAACAAATTAATTTGAATCTGGTATGTACCACTTACAAACCTGGGCAAGCCACTTGGCTTCTCTGAAAATCAGAGTCCTCATCTAAAGATGAGAACATCAACATTACATCCCATTTATCTCAAATTATGAGGATCAAATGTGAAAATGTTTTATATACCCTAAAACCCTATACAAAACCATAAAGGAAAGAATTGATAGACTGAATTACATAAACATTTAATATTTCTGTATGGCAAAAGACAAAAGATAAACTAGAAGAAAACACCTGCAACACATCTGACAAAGGATTAACACCTCTAAAGAATTCCAAAAATTTGATAAGCAAAGGAACCCAAGAGAAAAAAAAAGATCAAGAAATAGAAGAGGGCTTCCCTGGTGGCGCAGTGGTTGAGAGTCCGCCTGCTGATGCAGGGGACACGGGTTCGTGCCCTGGACCGGGAAGATCCCACATGCCTCAGAGCGGCTGGGCCCGTGAGCCATGGCTGCTGAGCCTGTGCGTCCGGAGCCTGTGCTCCGCAACGGGAGAGGCCACGACAGTGGGAGGCCCGTGTACCGCAAAAAAAAAAAAAAAAAAAAGAAATAGAAGAAATGTAAATAAATGAAAAATATGTGGAAAGGTGCTCAACCTCACTGGTAGACAGAGAAATGCAAGTAAAAGATCAATTTTGCCAAAAATGGGCATTCTCATACACTGCTGTTTTTTGGAAAGGAGGATGGGTAGTATGAAAGTCTACAGTCTTCTGGAAAGATACATGGTAAAATGTTATTATTTAAATTTTAAAAGTCATATCCCTCAATCAGGGAATCCTACTTTTCATATTTATTTAGTTGAACTAAAAGCACCAGTATTTAGATATATATTCAGGGATATTTTCATTAGTGTTTAGAAGAACAAAAACTGGAAATGCAGCTCCCATCAATAGCAAAAAAGCTGAATAAATCACAGTTGATTCTGTCTATAGAATATTTATCCATTAAAAATAATGAATTCTATGTCTCTGCATCTATTGATCTTGAAATATGTACAAGATATGTGTATGTTTGAAAAATTCAAGTTGGAGAATCATATAAATGGTATTATCTAGTTTTAATATATATATATATATGTACATATAATTTTAAGTTTTTCATGTCTATTTTATTAGCCATATGAGAAACGTGGGAGAAACATATCATAATGTTAAACTGGTCATCATGAAAGGATGATACTAGCAGGACAGTGTGTGTTTACTTGTGCATGTGTATGCGGGGATGTTTATTAATTTCTGGGGTTACTGACCTGTGAAAATTAAATGCATTACTTTTTATAATTTAAAATTTTTCAAGAAAAAATAAGTAATTAAGACCAAAAGAAACTGATCATACCCAATATTAGAAAGAATATATGCAAATATATAATTAAAAACAAGGCAGTCCTGCCATATCTTTTTTCAAATAGGAAAAAATAAATCTACCAAGAAAGTTAAAGTATAATATAATGAGTTCTATTCTGGATGCTTTACAATATTCTATCTCACAATTCCTTGTCCCAAACTGCTACCAGAAGTAAAAATAACACAAGTAAAAGTAGAAAAAGTTAAGCTATGAAACATAATTAAACATATCACTTACAGATGCATAGATATCACAAGTGCTTACACACACACACACACACACACACACACACACACACACAGCCTACTCTATCACTGAGGGGGAAAGAAAAGCAAAGGTTAGAAGAGAGGCACCTGCTACTGACGTTGAGGGCATGGGATGGCAAGAGTAGCCACAGCAGACATTAGTAACCAATCATGTGCTTGTCTCTTTGGAGCTGGGAGCAGCCTCAGAATTCCACTACCAACTCAGAGTCATAAAGCAGGAGAAACCTATCTGCCTTCTCTAGCTCAGGAAGGCAGCTAGCCTAGCTGACCTTGCTGGAGGAAAAAGGTTTCCAAGTCTGAACCACTGATGAGATGCACTCCTCTGCCTACTCTTTCTTGCCTAAGCAGTTCAAGGGCAGGTTTTCAAAAGTATTCCTTCAATAAATGCTACTAAAATGCTCATTCTTGATCCGCCTCCAAGAAAGGCTGCAATGGTGTAGTTTTAGAGATTGTGGAACAATAGATGCCTCCCTACCTGGCGGCTGATGTGAAATTCCATTAACATACATGTTTTCATTCCATAATAGATTTTTCTTAATTTTATATGGTTACAGCATACCAGCATAAACTGGTAATATCAGACACTTGCCCATTTTCATAGGTTTTGTGTCCTCTTTACCTTAAACCAGCAGCTGTCAAATTGTGACCTCAAGACTAGCAGCATCAACACCACCTTGGAACTTACTGGAAATGCAAATTATCAGCCCTCACCCCAAAATGAATGAATCAGAAACTTTGGGGTAGGAAACCAGCTCATTTTTCAACAAGCTTTCTAGCTTGTTCTGATTCTAATAACCACTAAAGTTTCAGAACCACTGCCTCAAACTACCCATGTGAAAACAGCATCTATGTGTGCAGGTGTTTTTATCCTGCATGCCTGCAAAGTTTAACAGTAATAACGCTATTTCAACAGCATAACATGTAACAACATCATTAAGTAAAGTACATTTGTTTTGTTTTTTTTTAAGGTAGCTAATTTTTTTTTTCAAGAAACTCTGTTCCTAGAATTCAGTAACTGAAGTTACTAAAATAGCTATGGCCATCACCAGAATTGTTTCTAACCCTCACTGCCACAGACAAAGCAAAATACACGACCAATACCTACCCACACTAATGATGTAGTTTGAAGAGCCTGCCTTTTGGCTAGAACTCCTGCTATTTATGGTACTTGCCTTTTTTTGCATCACCAGCTGTAAAATAACTTTACTTAAATAAATATATAAATCCATACTCCACTGTACAGGACAATTCAACAAACACAGATGATCTAACATCTACTATACATAAGATACCATATGAAGAACAGCATGTAAGCCCCCAACTTCAACAAATTTACAAACTATTTGGAGAATACCATGCAGCATGTGGCACAGACTCCCAGATTTCCACCAAAATCTGTTCTTCCCCCTTCCCTGCTACACAGTATTTCCCAGATTCCTTTGCAGTGCACTGCTTGTATGAATAACTCTTACTAATAGAATGTGAGAAGTGATATATGACTTTAGACATCTTAGACTTTAAACAATCGAATATGCTCCTCCTTCTGTCCTGCCCCCAGAAACCTGGACGTGGTGGCCACAGGGCTTCAATCATGCAAATGACAACAGTGTGTCAGGGGATGGGGGCAAACAGACTTGAGTCTGGATCTCTGAATAAACACAGGTCCTCCAACCTGGATCATAACTACAAGGACTTACATAAATGAGAAAAACATCTTTGTTATTTAAGCCACTGTATTCTTAGGTCTCCTTGTTATGGCAGCCTAGCATAGTCTGACTCATAGACTATATAAATCCTTATATACTAAGTGGTACAATACATAAGGAGCTACAGAGAGGTGCTCCCCTCTATAGGGGGCACCAGAGAGAGAGCAGAAGTTGTAGGAGCACAGTAGTGAGAAAGACTGTCATCCCCCCAACCCCAAGCAACGTACAAGGAAGACTTGAGAGAGGGTGTGGCATTCATTTACTGGGGAACAAGGTGCTGCATCTGGTGCTGTGAGTCATAATGCCATTCACGGGGATTTCAGTTTGATGGCCCTACTTACAGTTGTGTCTCAGTGAGCACTGAGACCGCAGTGGTTCTGAACCATTTCTGAAACCCTGATGAAACTTCAGACCATCCACCCAAAAATATATGTGCAAAAAAACGTTCTCACCCATAAAAATTTCTGTACCATTTCAAGAGGCTTGTGCCCCTTACCCCAAGTTCATGTAAAGACCCGCTGATATAAAGGTTTTGTGGTAGAGCTTACATCTGAAGAAAAATGATGTACATTCTGCATCAGAACAACATGGATTTTGTGAAGGTTTTCACACACAAAAATGATGGACAAGCAAATGTCACTGGCTATGTTATATTATGTACTACGGGAACATAATACAAAATGACAAAGAAATACAAAATGGAAGCAAAGTCACTTAGAAAGATATCCAGAAAATGTCAGCCATAAACCCCAGACCAAGCTCCAGGTCTTTACAGCTATGAACATTAGCCCTGCTTCAGATCACAAAGAGTGCCCAGATCTTGGTTTCTAAATACTAGCCCCAGTAAAAAGAACCAAGGCTCTTTGGAAAACTGGTTGAACCCAGGGCTGGGGCAGTGAAAATATAAGATGCACTTGGATAGTCTCATGGGGTCAGAAAATTTAAAAATGAGGCAGTGCAGGGTGGTGGGGAGGTGGAGATAGAAACTTGTCTAAAGGCACGGGAGGCAACCTGAATTCCCACTGGCCCAAGTTGGGGCAACTTAAATAACAAAATACACAACAATAGTAAAACCGAAATAAATATCCATGTGGCATGCTGGTATAAACAAACAAACAAACAGGGAGAAGGGACAACTTTTGCTTCTGGACAAGTTCCTTCTCTCCCCAAATACTTAATAATCAGGAAGAGAAAAATAATAACTTTACTAGTGGAGAATCCTAGCAGACACCACCTTAACCAAGTGAACAAGGTAACAAATGAGGACAACGCACTGAGAAGGGCTCATTAAGGCTGTGCTACCCTTCCTAATGACACATAACCACAGTCTAATCATGAGAAAACATCAGACGAACTCGAAATTCAGCGACATTCTACAAAACACCTGGCCAGGACTCTAAAAATATCAAGGTCATGAGAGACAAGGAAAGACTGCAGAACTATCACAGACCGGAGACTAAAGAAACATGACGACTAAGTACAACGTGGGATGCTAGACTGGATCCTGGAACAGAAAAAAAGGATGCTAGAAGAACCTATGAAATTCAAATAATTTCTATATTGTACCATAACTGTTCTATGTTTATGTTAAATGTTAACATAAAAAGAAGCTGGGTGAAGCATGGACAGAAACTTTTTCCTATTTTTGCAAATCTTCATTAAGTCTAAAATTATCTCAAAAAACACAACAAACACAACAGAAAAAAATGATCCCAACTGCACCAGCAGCAAAAAATTACTAGATATAAACCTGACAAAAACCACAAAATAATTATAGAGAACATTATAAAATTTTATAGGACATAAAAAAGAAGGCAGGAGTAGGAAAAATGCACTAAATTCACAGGATTAAAAAAAGCTAACAATTCTCAATAAAGGTTAAGATGGATTACTATTTTGAATTTAAAAGTGGCGAGGGACTATTCTGATTTTGTTGACCCTTTAATACTTTTTAAGTTAACTAATGGTCCAGTTAATTAACAGTGAGTTCAATCTTCCTTCATGACAAAGATAGAGAAAAGGAAAAACAATGCTTTTAAAAAAATTAAATAGGGGAATTGAAATATATAAGTGCAACAAAAGAATCAAAATTAAAGATGAAAAAAGTGAAATAAAAGTTAAACAGCCCCCCAAAAAAACACAAAAAAATTAAATAGGGGAAAACATAGAAATACTTATTAAACAGAAGAAATTTAGGTTAGCATTTAAATTACAGACTTCTAAAAGTTCTCTAAACATAATGTGGTATCTAGACTGCATCTGAAACACAGAAAGGGTATTGGTGGAAAAACTAAAGAAACCTGAATAAAGTCTGGAGTTTATCTAATAGTAATGTGCCAACATTAGTTTCTTAGCTTTTACAAAAATATCATGGTAATGTAAGACTTTAACAACAGGGGAAACTGGGTGATAGGTACAGGAACTCTCTGTAGTATCTTTGCAACTTTTCTGGAAATCTTCATTTATTCTAAAAGAAAAAGTTTATTAAATTTATGTCTTATCACTTTCAGTTATATAAACAATTCCTGCATAGCAGCACGTCGTTATATTAAGCCACACTGTTTTACGTGATTACATGGCATATATTTTTTTCACACATGTACATATATACATATCTAATGTTAAAGTCACAGAATATCATTAAGTCTCAAATGGAATAAGCTGACCTACAGTCACATATTTGGCTTACAAATCTTATCAATTATCAATTAAAAAGTACTTATTTTGAGTTTACTTTGTACCAACCAAGTCCCATCCCAAGTGCTGTGAATTCCAATTTCTTTCATGTAACATAAGTCTAGTAAAATAGAAAGGCATGTAAATAATTAGAGAACCATGCAAAGACTAACACAAGAAAATAGAGATCAAGGTGAAGAATACCACAATAAAAACACACAAGAGTTAGGCACACAAAAAGAAGGGATGATTGATTACTTGGTAGACAGAACAGACTGTTTCCTGGAGAAGGTGGTAGTTGAACTGAGTCTGGAATGAAGACTGGGAATTCACCAACCATTATGATGACAGGATATTTGGGGAAGGGGAGATGATGTCTCAAAGGCACAGGGACAGGAGAATCCAAGGCACATTTGAAAGTGGCAAAATGTTAGGAGAGAATGCTAGCCCATGGCCACAGCACAACAGCTACACAAAAAGCTAGAGAAGCAGTGGTGTGTGTGTGTATATGTGTGTGCATGTATGTGTGTAAATGGGAGACAATGGATGAAATTAATTCAAAACTCCCAAGTTGACAGAAGAGGAATATTTAATTGTAACTCAAATCCAAGTCTCTAAAGAGACTCTTGGTTCAACACCATATTACAGTAACCCTACCATAAAAGGAAGATTTAAACTGCAAAGAATTTTAAATGCACATGGTCTAGACAGGAAGAAAATGGTAGGATAATGTGTCCTCAAGTAATGTATGAAAAAGACAACTCAGTGCTTTCTGTTCTTTAAATCAGAATTGAATCCTGGATTTAATGAAGAGAAATCCCTTACTGTCCATGATGCCGTAAGCAATTAAGACCAGCTAGAACTCATTAATTGCTGAAAAAATAGCCATAATATTCTCATTCTGTTTATCCAATGCAGCTTGGTATCCAAGATCAACAGCAATCTAAAAAAGGGGGAATGTAAAAAAAGAATGAATAAATGCATAGGAACAAAGATGCCATTTGATATTAAAAAGGAAAATTATCATTTAATTGTGTCCCAAGGTTTTTAATACTCTTGAACTCATGCTGTGAGGAGTTTCCTCATTAAACCAAATGTAAAAATGTAAAGGACATTTGTTCCCAGAACCCAGAATCAAATTTTGATAACAAAAAAAATTTTTTCAGTTAGAAATAAAGACCCCCCTTATTATCACCACCAAACTATTCATGTTTTTTAAATTATCACTGAAGTAGATGAACGAGTTTTATATAGAAATCTCTTGGATAATTCACACTTCAAACAAGACCACCAAAGTCATCTCTTTCAGCTTTGAAAGCCACCAAAGAAAGCATTAATTTAAAAAATTAAAATAACCCTGTACTGTACTTAGGAATAGATAAATTAGATATTAAAGCTTAAACATTATTTGGAAGAAAGCAATGGCACATTTTAAAAATTAGCTTTTCTTCTCCGAAATACTGATAGAACCATTCTGGACAATAGTACTACGTCTTTACTCCTTAGAAGATACAATTACTGGCTACTAATGGTTTGTTGTTTTTTTTTTTTTTTAATACTTAAAGGTGGCTCTGTTTGTCTGATATCAAATTTTGAGGTCACATGTAACATTTATTCCCTCTTGTTTCAAATATCCAGGGAAGCTCCTGTCCATCATATATAGCATAAGAATAAGGAAGGAAACAAAAATAAATAAAAACAAGTGTTCTGTCTCTTAAAATACTATTTGTACCACGACACAGAATTAATGTTATCCTTATCCTGGTTCTTATATAACAATCTCCGTGAAAATGTCTATAAAACTGTTCCACAGTACGATGGAATAATGAAATATTTCTGCCATATGAAATTTACTACGTAAAATAAAAATTCTCTTCCTAACTTTTTAAAGCAGAGGAACAGAATTACTGTGACTAACTAGAACTAACATTTCTAAATAAAAATATTAAAGAAAATGACTGGGGTGCAGGGTAGGTAGCTATCATGAATGGCCCACCACAAGTTTTATCAATGGTCTCAGGTGTGATTACCACTCATATTCATGCTTCCCCTTCCATTCAGAGGAATCCAGCCAATCTCTGAACAAGGCTTCTGCTGGGCACTGATGGTTCCCCAACTCCATAGCCCCTTTACCCCTGCTTAAGTTTTTAGATGTATCCCAAAGGGAGACAAGAAGTTAAAACTCTTCCTTCCAGAAGGAACAAAACAAATGATAGACCCTTGAGAGCTGCTTTAGTCAGAAGGGAAAAAGACCCCCTCAGGCTGCAGAGGGAGCCAAGGCATCCTCAGCAGTCTGGAAAGCAGCCTACCCACTAGGAAGGGGAAGGGGGAGAGGCAAGCAGAGGAAGAGGAAAGAGAGGACAGGGGAGCCGGCATGAACAAGAAACTAAAGAACTACAGAAGCAGGACTAGACAAAAAGGAGCAGTGAAAAAATAATTTCTGCTAATAGAAAGACAAATTCAGTTCTTGGGTTTGTTTTTTTTTTTCAGGACCAAGGTTTTAAATGAAATTTAAAGCTCTTGTTTTCATTCCTCCTATCAAATGTAACAGTATCCCCACTACACATGCTTCTTATTCCATTCATCTGTAAACCATTCCTGTCAACTCTCAAATGCAGGTCTAGTCAATCTCAAGGTCACTGGGCACACATGCTTCTCCATTTAATAGGTTTGGGATACAACCTCCTTGCTGTAAGATTTTTTTAGCTCTTTTAATGTGTCAGTCCAGGCTTTTAATACCTTTCATCAAACTATTACTCATAACTGGTCTCACAAGACCCATAATAGTTTAGCTTGAAGCCTGACCCTCTAAATTTACGTGTTGTGACATTCTTTGAAGGCATTTATTAAAAATCATGACAAGGATATTTGTACTGAGACCTCATAAGCAGTATCTTTCGTAATTTTGGCCATGGCTAAGAAAGGTTTGGAGGTCCATAAGGTGGGCAGGGCGGGGGGGAGGGTTGCTGTGGAGAAGATATGTATGTTTAAGATTAGAAAGCACTATAATAGTTCATGTGAAAATTTTCATAAGGCACTAGGAATGTAAAAATCAAGTAAAACCAACAAATATTTATTAGGCAATCAGGCGCCCATGAGCTGCGAAGCACACTGCTGACAACGATGAACTTTTTGTAAAGTAAACTTACCAAAGTTTAGTGTACATGCACAGAGAAAAGTGAAACAAATCATAAGTATACAGCTTGATAAACTTCTCACTAAATCAACAAACCAGAGTCACCAACACCCAGTTCAAGAAATCTATTATAAGCTTCTCAGAAGCCTGCTCTTCCAAACTCAACATATCCAAAGGTATCATGATTCTTCTTCTGAGCTTTAGAATAAAAGAACCATAGAATACACATTCTTTTGTGTTGGGGCTCTTAAACTGTTATGTTTGTGAGATTCATTCATATTGTTGAGTATAGCAGTAGTTGGTTCATCCTCACTAACGTACAGAATTATATTTTTCCACTGTAGGAATATTCTACAATGTATTTATCCATTCTAGAGTTGATGGACAGTTTTAAGTTATTATGAGTAGCTCTGCTATGAATATTCTTGCACATGTCTTATACATGTACCCACACATACACACACACATTCCTAGGAGTAGAATGTCTGGATCATTGAACATGTCTATGTTTAACTTTACTGGCAGTTTTCCAAAGTGCTTGCACCAATTTACATTCCTACCAGCAGTTCTACATTCCTGTCAACACTTTATTGTCTTTCTTAATTTTAGCCATTCTGGTGGGCGTGTAGAGGAATTACACTGTGGTTTAATTTGCATTTCCCTAAAGACTAATGAGGTTAGGCAACTTTCATATGTTTGCTGTACATATTGGACACTCTCATGAAGTGTCTGTTAATGTCTTCTATCCACTTTTTCTCTTGGTTGGCTGCCTTTTCTGTATTGATTTGGCCAAGTCCTTTATATATTCTGGATACGAGTGCTTGGGCAGAAGCTTTCAATCTATTTGGTACAAACATGATATCACATATGAAAAAGGTCTACCTATTACTTCTAAAGCCTATGATTTTTTCACTAAAGATCCTACATCTTAACAAGCAAAGTTATTGTAAGATATAGTTTCTACTATGGTAGCTCTTGGGAACTGAAGCCAAAAACAGTAATTAAATTAGAACATTAGAAGCTTCCTTCAGAACGTCATATAGGTACTGCTTGCGTTCTAACATAATGCATTGTAGAAAATGTACTCAAACTTAATATCAAAGAGTCAAATCTGAAAAGTCAAACAGACTTAATGAAGTGCCACAATTCTAAAACACCTTTATTTCAGAACAACATCATTAACTTTGCAACATCTCTGGATGAGGGGAAAAGACATTAAATGAACACATTTATTGTAAGATATCTGAAGATCATAAATGAGAAAAGTGGTACACCTTAGAATCAAAGAAGCAGAGTAAATGTTTTAAGAGATGATCTATTCCCAGTGCAACAGAAGTTTATTAAAATCCCTAATTACCTCTCATGTTTTTAGAAACAATCTTCAACAAAACAGTTCCAGCATTCAGTACATGTTCATTAATTGTGTTCTTTTCCTTCATCATTAAGCACAGCTTAAATCTAATGAGCATCTAATTGAGGTTAAAGACCCATCCTAATGATTTCCATCTTTATCTCAATCACATTAAGATTATAGGCTACACTACTGTGTGTGTATATCTATAAATACATAACACGTGTGTGTTCTCATACATACACAAAACCTTTCCGTGATTTCAACTTATTTTTATAAAATGGGGTAATGCAATTAAATATTTAATGGATTACAAAAATACATATTTCTGTGTAGACAGGGATGGCAGGCCACCAAAACCCAACTGGTAGCTGAAAGGCAGCTATGTTAGTTTCCTCTGACTGCTGTAACAACTAACCACAAACTTGGTGGCTTAAAACAACACAAATTTATTCTCTCACCGTTCTAGAGGCCAGAATTCCGAAATCAGTTTCTCTGAGAAGAAATTAAGATGTCAGCAGGGCTGCGCTCCCTCCAAAGACTCTACAGGAGAATCTGTTCCTTGCCTCTTCCAGCTTCTGATGGCTGCAGGCATTCCTTAACTTGTGGCCCCATCACTCTCATCCTTGCCTCCATCTTCACATTGTCTCCTCTACCTGTCTACCAAATCTCCCTCTTCTTTCCTCATCTTAAGATCTTTACTGAATCAAATTTGCAAAATTCTTATTTTCCAAATAAGGTAAGATTTACAGATTCTAAGGACTAGCACATGGACAAATCTCTGGACCACCTTTCAATCCACTACAGCAGCCTACTGTAGGATTGTTCAAAGTACTCATCAGTTCGTATATCAAAGCCCCAAGTGTAGGAAAGGTAATGTAGGGAACTTCAACCTGTACTGTATGAAAGTTCAGGGTGCACCAAAGTGTAATATCCAGAAAAATCAGACTGCCAGTGTCATACTATCAATGTCCATTAGAAATAAGTGTCTAGCACAGGGTTATCAACTCTGGCTAAACATTACATCACCTGGGAACATTTTACAACTACTGATGCTAGGGCCCCACCTGAGACCACTAAAATTAGAATCTGGGTATACAGCCCAGGTTTGGGGATTTTTGTTTGCTAGTTTTTTTAAACTCAGGTGATTCAAATGTGCCACCAAGGTTGAAAAACCGCCATCTCTAGCAGAAAAAAAAAAACCAAAATAAGATGGAATACTTAACTATACAGGGAAAGATTTGTTTTGTTTTTATAACCAATTTAATGGAACCACTTTTTCTCCTTAGGGAGAAAGAGTATCTTTAATAATCATGTTCTTAATTTAATTTGAAAATATGTTGAGATCAGAAGTTCTAAAAACTTACATCTATAACTCTTTTAGCCAAATCAGGATATGTGAACAGGATGGCCAACCAAGAAACAGTACAAAGTCTTATTACAAGGAAATTTGATTATAATCTAATTATAATCAAATTTGTTTATTTAGTTGACACTGCTTTAACTATATCAAGCAGCGCTAGCCTAGAACAAGCAACTCATGAAAATATTCATGTTATATTGAGATCATTTTAGAAGTATGCCTACTGTTTCACGATTTTATTTTTATATGGAAAACCATTATTAAGGCATTATTAATAGACCATTATTAAGGCATGGGAAATGACAGTCAAGACTTAAAGATGATAAATCCAGTTTTCTATCACCCAGGCTAATTATCCAAACTGAGATTTTGTGTTCACATCTCTGATTCCTCTTCCTCCTTTCTGGAGCTACTCTTATCCAGCTACCTAAGGGTTTTTCACCATCTCCACTACAGAGAAACAAGGGAAACTCAAAAGTCAGTCCATTCTATTTCTAAATGTTTTTTGTTTGTTTGTTTGGTGTCCCCTGTATCGGCAGGCGGACTCTCAACCACTGCGCCACCAGGGAAGCCCCTATTTTTTTTTGAAATGCTTATTAGAAAAAGGGAAACCTATATATGTCAAAGGTTGGACATATAACGTTACTGTTTGTTAACTCTGCTTAGAAATATTTTTATTGTGATCAGCATAAGTACTGATCAACAAAAGCCAGCAAAAAACAGTACCTCAATATACTGATTTCACAAATAAAGGAGGATCACATCAGGAAGTAATAAAAAGGTTGGCTCTCCATTATTACCTCTACTTGCCATTACGTGAATAAAAAATTACCAACACTAGAACATACATGTTTTAATAGGAAAACTGTAAGAAAGAGTCACTAAACTTTTGCTTTGAGATATGCATTTCATTTTTATACAATAAAAGGCAAAATGTATGCCCAGGGGAAAAAGCACTTCAAAGCCCCTTAGGAAATATTCCACCCAACTCACCTACCAAATTTTTCAGAGCTTAAATTAACAGCCAAGAAATAGAGGTTAACCTGTCAGTTCCTAGATGACATAAAGGGGAATTTATCCAACAACTTTCTTTCAAACTCTGAAAAATATTCTTCAGAAATTCACACCTATTTTACATGTCCTGTTCTCTGGTAAATAACTTCACAGAAACAATTACTGAATATAAACTGGTATTCAGTCAGCCACAATCTGAAAGTCTTTTGTAAATTGCTTACACATTTTAGATGAATTATGGATTATATCTTTTATTTACAACATACTTTTTACCCAAATTTATTTTAATACATCTACTTATATTCTTTGATAACTCTTGTTTTCTCCCTCAAAATGCAAAATCCAAGAATAGCCTAGTTTTGCTTTTAGCTTTTATCATGACAGAGTACCCCTTGTTTTCCACTCTCTATCCACTGCACAGTTGCTTTTTCAAATATATTTTCTTTTCAACTCTGTATTCATTTGTTTTCTTTTTATCTTTCTTAAAGCATTGCTTGTCTTTATCAAGTACTTAATTAGGATTTCACCTTGGTGGCGGCACTCTAATTTGTTTAGACTCCTCATTGAGAAGCGAGTTTCGATTCTCATTTATCTTCCCCTAAACTCTTCTCTTTTTTCTCACTTTCACTAGCAATATTAATTTCAATCAATTTCTAAGACAGGAAGTATGACACTAAATGTGTAATTGCATTTTACATTAGACTAAAAAACTGTTGGTTCCCTGTCATTTTCAAAATATAAAATATACAAAACAGTCGTTAAAAACAAATTTTAAAAATCTTTGAGGCGAAGGATGGCTTGATGTCTCCTCTCATAGTCCCAGTAAGATCTCTCAATCATATCTGCTTAACAATCTGTGTAAACTACTTATTTACAGGAAGGCTAAAAAACTCAATCTTAGCTTATACTAAATAACTAAAATATTTACAAAACATCACTACTTGTTAATATAGTGATAGGCAGCACTATTCCAAATCCCACAAAAATGACCAAATTAAATTAATCTCAAAGTTGCTTTCATAGCTGCATTCAATTACAGATTTGGTACTAGCCCCTAAATGTCATGGTTTTAAGCAAAAGATTAAACCTTACAGCCTTCGTTTAATCTGTAAAATTAAGATATTCAAGTATATGATAAAGTCTTTGCAATAATCTAGAAAATATTGCTTGACTATTTAAAAAGATTCACCACCAACACTTTAAAGAGTTTTCTGTTGTTGTTATTATTGTTAGATATACAGTATGGAAAAACTAGAAAATGTAGAAATATATATAAAAGTTAAAATCACTCATAAACCTACCAACCAGGACAAACCACTGTTAACATTTATAGACTAGAAGAAGACATCAATATGTTATGTGTTCATAAATGTGAAAAATTAACACAGTTGTAGTCATATGGTATATAATTTGGGTCTACTTTTCCAACTTACATCATAAACTCTGTCCTCTGTCATTAGAGTATCTAAGAAAATGTCATCTTAGTGGCTGACATCTACCATCAGAAAATTTAACAGTTACTACACAAAATGCAGATTTTCAAAGGAGGAATATTTAGCAAATGTATTTGTGAGATTTTTGTAAGACATGTTTTTGGGAAGCTGCTTTTGTAGAGGAATTCTTCCGACTTTTAAAAAGCAAATAAGGCAAACAGCAATGGCAATGATGGGGACAAAAATCTTCATTACAGATCCATGTTTAGAGTTTTCCATGTCTGAAAAAGTTGGAGAAAGGTCCAACTGAAATAGTGATCCTATGTTTCTGCTTCAGTCCTATATATAGGCAACCAAACAATTTCAAATAATTCAAAGTTTAAAATTAGTTATGAATTGACAGAATCATGTGAAAAGTTCTGAGCTTCGGTAGCACTGCCCTTCATTTTTACCCAACCTTGTCCTACCTGGATGAATGGAAAATGAGTTTGAATTAAAAATATGCTGTTTTCTGCAGAGCCCCTCTCAATAAGCAGATGAAACCCACCAGCACTCACAAAACTAGAAAAAAAATTGTTTAAAGCTGACACTAACCATGGTCTACACAAACAAGAACGAGCATTCCGAAATAACAAATTCTAAGTCTTCCACAGGCACGTAAACAGCACAATCAGGTCTACCCCAGCAAGCTCTGGTGCCAAAGAGGCCAGAGCTTGCAATGCTTTTTTAGACACAACGGACTTTTAATAGAAACCAAGAGGAAGGAAGGAAATGCACATCCAAAAAAATCAATCAGAAAATATCTGAGTAATGAGAGACAAAATAGTTACTAAAAGAAAACTGCATCGCTCACCAGAAACAGACACTGCAAGGAACACATTTAGGATTACAACAAGTACAATGTGATGGGCGCTGAAGCAGCAGGGTCTTGGAGGAGATGTTCCCACAACTCAGAACACTCCAAGAGACCTGATTAGCTGATCACCTCAACTCCCACCTGCTCCACATCCCATAGACACCACCACGTGCTCAAAACAGTTTGATGCTGGCAAATATTAAAAACAGACAAGTGGGAGGATGCCCATCCATATCTCAGCCTAGAAATATCTAAGCAAGGCATAAATTAGGCCCAATGAGGTGGCTTTTTAATCCGTCAAGAGGCAGACAGGGCTATGTGATTCTATTACTAAACAGAGGGTTGTGGTAGTGAGGGGAGAATGCCTCAAACTTATAAGGACCTCCTGCACTTATTAAATATGAAACAGCTTTTAAAAGCCCATCACAGGTATATTTCTGACTGTAATTTTTCAAAGGCGATTTTTTTTCCTAATGTAGTCAAGCAGGCAAAAAGCCAATCAGTCCATTAAAAAAAATCAAAGAGACAGAAATCTATGCTTTCTCATTAATTCAGCCATGCAAAAAGCTATACTACTGGCATCTTGTTTTTTTTTCTTTTTTTTTCCACTGGACAGCAGTGGATAAATGGATAGCAGAACAGGAGGTGGAAAATGCCTTTGTAATATTTATCTTACAACTGGGACAGAGCTCATACTTCTGGTTCATGCCATACCCTTGGGCAAGAGCAAGTGTCCCAAGTTATAGCAGTACGTGCAATGACAAAAGAAGCATGTCATCACGAAAAAGTCATTTCTGACTCTAGATTTTGATGGCTATCATTTAGGCACTGCGTTTATCCAACCGGTCCCCTCAACCCCCTTAACGGTGAGAATTTCATAAAAACCACTGTGCTAGGTGGTAAATTTAATATGCTATATCCCTATGGTTCTTTCGTTACTAGTCTAACAAGCCATAATTAGCTTAGAAGAAAAAGGTGAGTAAAGGAGAAGGTAATACCATAGGCGAGACAAAGAGACCCTATTTCCTGGTTGCACAACACTTTAATCACGGTCCCTGCAATTTAAATTCGCTCTTGAATGCTGATGAGTATTCCTGAAGGGTAACCTTTTGTAGACAGAATGGTTTTTTCTTTAATAAAATCTACTGTGTGCATTTTTTTTATTACAAAGTTATTGCAAACTATCCAGCCAAGGCTATTTCTTCTCAGCTCAGTGTGTGACTCTTCCTGCAGGTAGTATGGCTGTTTAACTAGAAAAACAAAAACACGGCCAACAGGCACATGCTGTGCAGAAAATATAAGTGCTGCATTTATAGACAGGAGCAGCTTTGTAGAATATCTAAGATCGGCAGCCCAAATGAAGAACAACCATCTGGTTCTTCACTTATAAGTAGGGTTTCAGCCACACAGACATCTAGGACCATGAAACGTAGGTGCCTGCACTGCCCATGTCAAACTATCGATGGGAAGCCACTCAGTAGCCAATTACTTAAGGTCACATACGAGGTGTTCAACACACGCATTCATGGACAGTTACTTTTCAGTTAATTACAGATATTAAAAATATTACACATTCCAAAATGGCTTGGAAAAAACAGACAAGCACTCAATGTTATTACAGCTGGGCAAGAAACTGCTAAGACTCAACAAAGGTATACTCCCATAGAGGATTGGTGCTATACACAGGTGTGTCTCCCTTGATGCCAGAGATGTATGCTACAAAAGTGAAAATATTCCACTTGTCTGGGGGAGGGGGTGGGGTAATTTTTAATACGCTAGAGAAATGTAAAATGTAGAGGAAAATATGGGTAACATTCCTTTTGTACAAGACATTTTAGATACACTTTCTTATCCAAAGATCTTTTACTTCCCTAGAGATGATCATCTCACCATTCACAAACATCTTGAATCATAAGCTCTCATCCATGATTTTCCTAATAAAAGAACACCTGAGGGCTTCCCTGATGGCGCAGTGGTTGAGAGTCCGCCTGCCGATGCAGGTGACACGGGTTCATGCCCTGGACCGGGAAGATCCCACATGCCGCGGAGCAGCTGGGCCCGTGAGCCATGGCCGCTGAGCCTGCGCGTCTGGAGCCTGTGCTCCACAATGGGAGAGGCCACAACAGTGAGAGGCCCGTGTACCACAAAAACAAAACAAAACAAAACAAAAGAAACAAAACACCTGAGGCTGTTTATTCATTTACAGCTTAAAAAAGAAAAAGGACTCCTGCCCCTTGATATATATACATCTCAAACAAATCCTTGGTTCTAATGTGGACTTTCATGTGTTTATTTTTCAAATATTGGAATAATTCAAATATAAAGCAACACAAGCTAGAAAAGTTAAACGTAGTTAAAACACCAAGAAAATGAAATTTAAAAGCACTACCATTAAATTTAAAACTTCAGATCCTTCAGATGATTTATTGCCATGTGAAAATAAAGTCTAAACTGCAAAATTTATTTGACAGACATGGCATATTATAAGCACTCCAATATCAAAGCGTCATCATGGTTTATGCTGTTCAAATACATTAATCTTCATCATACCCTAGGTTTTATACATACATTAAAAAAACTAATTACAAGCCAGAAGACAAATGATAAACTACACGGCAACATTTGTAATATCCCTTAATATAAATGTAACATTCATATAATCATTAAAAGATTTTGAAACCTCCACTGACCTAAGAATGTATAATCACCTATTACACCATCTGGGTATTAAGAGTTCTCAAGGACAGAAATAATGTGTGCCCCATTTGTTCATTATTTCTGGTGAAACCAGAAAGGTTGACCAGCTCAGAACCCAAGAATTTAGCAAGTGTTTTAGCTTTTATATTTAATATTCAAAGTAATAAAATACATGCTTATACAGCATTTAATATATGCCAGGCACTGTATTAAATTCACTTTGCCCTCTGAATGTTCCTGTGAGGTAGCTTCTACCACTAACTTCATTTTATAGATGAGGAAACTAAAACAAGAGGCAAAAAATAATTATTTGCCCCAAATTTACAGCTAAGATTCAAACCCGGGCAATCTAGCTGCAGAGTCTTAACCTTTTTCCCACATTTCTAGAGTACAGCATATTAAACAATCCCAACCTTCCTCCCTGCCTTCCCACCTCCACCTGAAGACCAGGAATACCTGATGAGGCAAACATTCCTAACTAAATTCACACCATCTGCCATCCCTTTTGAATAAGTAGATTTACATACTCAAGTTGCTCCAAACATGCTTGAGGTGAAAGGGAAAAAGAGAAAAACCAAACTGCCTTAGGCTTCTGGGAAAGAGACACTGGATACAAAAATGCAAAAAGTTAAAAATTATAAAGAATTAGAGAAGGCATTATCAATAGAGATTTCTAAACAATCCTAATCAGACCCTTAAAAACATGGGGAAAAAATGATTTTTTTTAATTACTATAATAGGGTAATCAAAACAGTAAGGTACTAGCATAATGACATATAGACCAATGGAACAGCATAAAGAGCCCAAAAGTAAACCCCGCGGGTAAATGGTCAAATAAGCTTTGACAAGGTGCAAAGACTACTCAATGAGAAAAGGATAGTCTCTTCAACAAATGGTGCTGGGAAAACTAGATATCCACATGCAAAAGAAAGAAGCTGGACCCTTATCTTACATCCTACAAAAAAATTAACTCAAAATGAATTGAAGACCTAAACGTAAGACCTGAAACTATAAAACTCCTAGAAGAAAACACAGGGGGAAAGCTTCATAATGGTGAATTTGGCAAGGATTTTTTAGATATGATACCAAAAGCACGGACAACAAAAGAGAAAAAGAGACAAATGGAACTACATCAAATTTTAAAACTTCTGCACAACAAAGGAAACAATAAAGAGAGTGAAAAGGCAACCTATGGAATGGGAAAAAAAAATTTGCAAACCATGCATCTGATAAGGAGTTAGTATCCAGAATATATAAAGAACTCCAACTCAATAACAAACAAAAATCCCAATTTAAAAATGGGCAAAGGGGGCTTCCCTGGTGGCGCAGTGGTTAAGAGTTCGCCGGCCGATGCAGGTGACATGGGTTCATGCCCTGGAACGGGAAGATCCCACATGCCGTGGAGCGGCTGGGCCCGTGAGCCATGGCCCCTGGGCCTGTGCGTCCGGAGGAGCCTGTGCTCCGCAACTGGAGAGGCCACAGCAGTGAGAGGCCTGCACACCACAAAAAAAAAAAAATAGGGCAAAGGATTTGAATAGACATTTTTCAAAGAAGATATATAAATAGCCAAGAAGCATATGAAAAGATGCTCAACATCACTAATCATCAGAGAAATACAAATCAAAACCACAATGAGACATTATTTTATACCTGTCAGAATGGCCACTATCAGAAAAAAAGAAAATAATAAATGTTGACAAAGATGAGAAGAAACTGGAACCCCCGTATACACTATTGATGGGAATATAAATTGATTCAGCCACTATGGAAACAGTATAGAGGTTCCTCAAAAAAATTAAAATAGAACTACCATATGGTAGCAATCCTACTTTGGGTATATATCTAAAAGAATTGAAAAGAATATCTTGAAGAGCTATTTATTTGCACACCTGTGTACACTCCAGCATTACTCACAAAAACCAAGTGGTGGAGCAACCTGCATGTACATGGATGGATGAACGGATAAAGAAAATACAGTATATTCGTACATTAGAATATTATTCATCCTTAAAAAAAGAAAGAAACCCTGTCATATGCTGCAACATGGATGAAGCTCCCTCACACTATGCTAAGTGAAATAAGCTAGTCATGGGAAGACAAATACTCCATGATTACACTTATATGAGGTATTTATATGAGTAGTCAAACTCATGGAAACAGAAAGTAGAATGGTGGTTGCCAAGGGCTGGAGGGAGGGGGAATGGAGGGAGTTGTTAGGTTGAGTGTAGAGCTTCAATCATGCAGGACTGGGGGATTCTGGAAATCTGTTGCACAGTGTACATGAGGTTGACAATATTTCATTGTGCACTTGGAAATTGTTGACAGGGTGTATTTTGTTACATGTATTTTTATGGACCAAACCAGGAATATACTACCTACACCTAAAGTCTTATTTAACGACCTCATACTTTAGTCATGCCTCTTTAACCCTATTAGATTTAAATCAACCGCAGCAGAAAATCTACTTGTAAAACACTCATTTGAAATCATAAAAGGGACAGGGTTGAGATTGGTTTTCATACTCAATAAACATTAATCTCATCATTTTATTTCCAGATGATTTTTATTTCTCATGAACTCTTCCAAAATATGATCTCCCAAAACACAGGGACATAAGAGTATATTAAAAAGCTTCCAAATACACAGATTAGGGGGAAGCAGCCTAACACAGGGCTGCTTAATAGAAAAAGAACATGGACAACACATGTAATTTAAAGTTTTCTAGTAGCCACATTTTTTTAAAAAGTAAAGACACTGGTGAAATTAATATTTTATTTAGTCTAATATATCTAAAATATTGTTTCCAATGTAATTAATATAAAAAATTATTGAGCCATTTTACATCCTTTCATTCACAGTAAGTCTTTAGAATCTAGTGTATATTTTACACTTACAGCACATCTCAATTTAGATGCTAAATTTTCACTGGCACTACTTGACAAGTATCTAGATTTCAAAAAACTTATAGCTGAAAAAGTAGATTCACATACCCAAGTTGTTCTAAACATACTTATAATTTTCCAATAATTGAATCAAATCTGATTTAAATTTTAATTAAAATTAAATAAAATTTAAAATTCATTTCCTCAGTCTGAGCTACATTTCAAGTGCTCAATTAGTGACTACCATACTACACAACAAGCGTTTCTAATAGGAATATGAAAAGGCATCAATTTCATCAGTCTTCACTCTCCTTTAGTCCTACAACATAAATTTATGATTGCTCCCATGGCATCTAATTGGTACAGTCCCAGATTAGCCAAGCAGCTTCCTCCTCCCCAAGGAAGCTGTTTTCTGGAAAGCACTCAGCATTTGAAGTTTGAAAAATACAAAAGGAAATGAAAAAAGTGTAAGTCATCCAGGAGGGGTGCTAAATGCAGATTAGATTTGATATCCCATTGGTGTGCTTACAGTAAATGGATTTTCATTGTAATAATTAATTGCTGGAAACACCAGAGGTAAAATATGCTTGCCCTAGTTATGTGATATTGCTCTAGCATCCATTTGGAATGGTCCTATCAAGAGTAAGATTCAAAAGAAGCCATCCCCTGAAAAGGGAACCCTCCTACACTGTTGGTGGGAATGTAAATTGGTGCATCCACCATGGAAAACAGTATGGAGGTTCCTTAGAAAACTAAAAATAGAGTTACCATATGATCCTGCAATCCCACTCCTGGACATACATCTGGAAAAGACAGAAATTCTAATTTGAAAAGATACATGCACCTCAATGTTCACAGCAGCACTATTTACAGTAGCCAAGACATGGAAACAACCTAAATGTCCATCAACAGATGAATGGATAAAGAAGATGTATACACACATACACACACACAATGGAATATTAGCCATAAAAAAAGAATGAAACGAAGCCATTTGCAGCAACCTGGATAAACCCAGATTATCATACTAAGTGAAGTAAGTCAGAGAAAGACAAATATATCACTTACGTGTGGAATCTTAAAAAAATAATACAAATAAATTTATTTACAAAACAGAAATAGAGTCACAGACATAGAAAACAAACTTATGGCTACCAAAGGGGAAAGGTGGGGGAGAGATAAATTAGAAGTTTAGGATTAACAGATACACACTACTATATATATAAAATAAACAACAAGGACCTACTGTATATAGCACAGGGAACTATATTCAATATCTTGTAATAACCTATAATGGAAAAGAATCTGAAAAAGAATATATATATTTGGATATATATATGTATGTATATAAGTATATATATAATGTATATAAGTATATATAATATATAATATATATGTATGTATATAAGTATATATATAATGTTTATATACATATACATATGTATATAAGTATAACTGAATCACTGTGCTGTACACCTGAAACTAACACACCACTGTAAATCAGCTATACTTCAGTTAAAAAGAGAAGTCATCGCCTGGTCTCAGGTGTAATCTTTCCTGAGAGGTCTGGTCAGCAGGCTGATCAAAGGGCAGCAAAGAGATGCAAAGGGAGAAAACTATCCACCTGAATGTCTTTGAAAGTTACTCATGGACAGTATTCATTGTTGGAAACTTCAATCTGCTCAAACTGACCAACACACTCATTTTACTCAAAGACATTAACAAAAAATAGTAAAATTAAACAAGGTGTTACAAATATAGCCTTCATTTGGCAAGGCATAAGCCACTCAAATCGCCGGTAAATTTATGGGAGTTTCCTTGGAAACTTCTCAAAAGAGAAAAGGCAACTACTATAATATGTGAGGACCCAACAACAGGCTTTGCTTTCTCTACAAAGAAACACCATCTCTGTTACCAACTCAACATGGTTTATGACAGCAACAACTAACTCTTAAATAGTCCCTAGTAATAATAATAATAATAGCTAACACGTGTGTCACTTACTCTGTGCCAGGAATTGTTTAAGCATATATTACATATTTTACATATATTGTTTAATCTGCACTCTAACTCTATAAATACTTTATGATCCCCACTTTGAAGATGAGGAAAGTAAGGAAAGAGCAGTTAAATGAACAAAGGTCACACAGGTGATTGGCAGAATACCACCTTTGATTTGAACCTAAACAGTCTGACTCCATAGGACATGCTTTTAACCACTACAATGTACAACCAAGTCTATAGAATTCACCTTGGCTGGTCTGAGAAGAACTGTAAGACCACTACCTACCCAGACCCTCAAATCCCAGCCTGACAGAAATATAAATAGATGATACTTCTTCCCAACCTTCCCCACCAAAGACGCCCAATGATCTTTCTACTGGGACCTTTGTCCCTTTTCCTAGCATACACACATAGGAAATCTGGTTCCAGAACACTGTCAATACAACCAAATTAGGCAATGCCTATCCCACTGCCCTCTCCACCCCCAGTGCTTTCATAAAACTGAATGTTGATCCCAACAGAAATCCTGTGGCTTACCAGTGATCTACAGGACTTGTTAACCAGGTCTTTGCTCCCAATATCACAAACCCCAAACCACTTTGAGTAATGGGAGCATGAAGCATGCACTGAAATCTCACCTACAATTCAAAAACTCACAATTCCACTTTAGACAATAATTCCAATCCCATACCCTGTAATATATATAGGGCTGATAATGAATTGCCAACTATTTCAAGTTTCATTCCTCTTATTTATCCCAAAAGCTCAAAGCACTTTATGAAGGAAGTGGCTATCAATAATGAGACACCCAAGTGGAAGAAAGAGAAAAAAAGAACCTAGATATGCAGCCCTTCGTAAATCAGAGATACATATTTAACCACGGCTTTCTACCCTGCTTGTTCTTCTTACATAACTCCCTCTTTTTCTCCATTTAGATTTCTTCCTTGGTACCACTGGTTTAACTATGTATGTATGTATGTATGTATGTATGTATGTATGTATGTATGTATGTATGTGTGTGTGTGTGTGTGTGTGTGTGTGTGTGTGTTTGTTTATATATAATTTCTTTAATATGTTAAAGCTTGTTTAATATATTTTAGTCTTCTCTAAATGACTCATTCTGTTGAGGAAAAAAATCCTCATTATGAAAATTTAATAAGTAAAGAAACATAAACCATTATCTTAGCTAAAATTTCCAAATGGCCTTAGCAGCCAGCAGACATGAGGATAAAGAGGAACACCTCTGGGCTTCCCTGGTGACGCAGTGGTTGGGAGTCCGCCTGCCCATGCAGGGGACATGGGTTCGTGCCCCGGTCAGGGAAGATCCCTCATGCCGCGGAGTGGCTGGGCCCGTGAGCCATGGCTGCTGGGTCTGTGCGTCCGGAGCCTGTGCTCTGCAACGGGAGAGGCCACAACAGTGAGAGGCCCGTGTACCGCAAAAAAAGGAAAAAAAAAAAAAAAAAAGAGGAACACCTCCAATTCTTGAATTTATTTTCAGGCCCCCCCCAAGAATAATAACATACCTGGTCTAATTTCTAAGGTACTCCCATATTGATAACTGAATGAGCTTCTTTTTGTGACCTATGCAACTCTTCAAACCAAAGTATTCTACAAAGCAAAGACTGCTTTTAAAGCACTCTAGTCAACCACCCGCCTCAGCCTCCTGCCCCACAGGTGATATTTCCTTTTTTCAATTCCCTTTCAGTAAATTATTACATGGAACTGCATTCCTTGGGAAAAGTCCAGAGGAAATATCATCTAATTAAAGGAATTTACCAAACATTCTGAGCCCTATAAATTCTGATTGGTCATGAATTTAACAACCATCCTTTCCCGTGACATTTTTCAATTCAAAAACAAACCCAAAGCAACCTTCAAAGCTAAAAGTGCTGAAATTCCAGAATCAGAAAACAACTTGCTTAGTGACCAAGATGACAGTTTCTGATTTCAGTATTCAACACAGAGTTAATTATACTAAAATCAACTTTCATAAACTCCCAGTGATAATACAAACTATTTACCTGGAGGCCCCAAACCACAAATTCTAGGAAAGGGAGCTTCCCTGGTGGCACAGTGGTTGAGAGTCCACCTGCTGATGCAGGGGACACAGGTTCGTGCCCCGGTCCGGGAAGATCCCACATGCCGCGGAGCGGCTGGGCCCGTGAGCCATGGGCGCTGAGCCTGCGCGTCCGGAGTCTGTGCCCCGCAATGGGAGAGGCCACAACAGTGAGAGGCCCACGTACCGCCAAAAAAAAAAAAAAAAAAAAAAAAAAAATTCTAGGAAAGGAAGCAAACCACATATTTATTACAAGCTCTATTTTGACAGAATTTGACATCGTTTTTTATTGAGCATTAATACCACACCCTATAGACACAGTAATATTGCCTAGTATTTTTGTAGAGTAGACTTTTGTAACCTCCTGAAATTAATGTTAATCGTTAAGTCTATATTCGATCTTCATCCCCCTGTGTGCATATACAAACACACAAAGCTGCTCTGATAAAATCAACGATTACACTTGCTTCTCTTTCTCAATTGCCAAGTCATCAGATCCACCCACCCGAACCCCCTTATGACTGTAAAGTTTATGGATTACTTATTTCTCATGTTTTTTTCCTGACACACCGTAACCACTTTACTTTTACAGAACTCTGATCAATTCTCAGAAGTTTATCAGGGGGAGGATAGGAAGCAACAGAAGCAAAGACGTTTTAAGATTTTTCTTTATTACTTGGAGTCTTGCTTGCGAAGAACTTTACAGTCGTATCAGAGCCTTCTTACAACTCTCTGGAAGAGGAAGCATTCTTAATCCTATTTAACGCAGAAAAAAATAAGGTTAAGCAAGTTGTAGAAGGCCACCCAGTAGATCCAAGGTAGTGTTCAGATGCCAGGCAGCAAGTGCTGCCTTTTAAAAAATTATCCTTTTAATTTCCTAAGCTACCAAAATTAAAAAAAAAAAATTTAATTATGTCTGACATCACTCACATGAAGCAGAGTAACCTTTATCATTACAACCACCTCATTAAATCTGGCACCACTAGCAGCTAGACTCTAGATGCTAAGACATCTCCCACTCCAGTTTTTATGGGTGTTAAAAGGGGAAAAATAGAGGTTTTGAGATGAAGGGGATGAGAACAGAACCTACAAGGCCAATAACTGGTACAACATTAAGGATAAGCTTTGAGTTTCTGATAAACTGTTGTTTTTAAGACCCCAAAACAGTCTACCTTGGCACTCTTCACAAGTAATATATCCATGTATATATTGGGTGACAATGAGATTTGTTTTCCAAATAAACCTTAGATTTACTTGAAAAATAATTTTAATAGAAAGTTTAAGAAGTCAAATTCAAAATTGTATTACATAGTAAAAAAATCACATAGAATCCTGTTTTCTCACTTGGCAAGGTCCCAAAGACAAAACCAGTTTTAGTAACGAGCCTTATAAAAGCATATCCTAAATGTTATTATAGGTTTATTAAAAAGCCTGTGCTGGAAAATAAAGGTTTTTTTTAAAAAAATTGAAAACACACACTAAAACATTTTTTCTAATAAAGACTTTCTTTGTATTGGACATCCAGAAAGTACCAGAGAAAATCTGAGAATCTGACCTTTATTATGAGTAATGGTTGTTTATTCTTCACCACCAGAGGTCAGAATCCAGAAGTAAGTCCCTGTTTTATGGTCACACTTTTGTACTTTAACTCCATGAATCTCAGAGAAGTTTCAAATGTCACTTAAAAAAAGTCCTCAATTATCAACCCTAAGTATAACTCTGAAGAAAACAGATTCATCAAGGAAAAGGAGAGAGGAGGCTATCATTTTGGTTATTTCTTCTTCCAAAATACTTAGAGGAGCTAACACTCATATCCAGAAGGAGGTGGCCATCCATGTCCCTGAATATACCTCATTCACAACAAAGGACCGCTGATCCCCATATGCCCCATATGCATGGTGTTAGGTGCCCTGAACACACTGAGTCAGAGAGAATTCCTGTACTCCTGAAGCCCACCAATCCCAGCTGCTCTCAACTCATCCATAACACTCAACAACATATACTGAGCACCTATTAGGGCAGCCACTGTGTTTCACATGAACGTTTGGCCTATACGTATATAATCCTGCTCATTTTCTTGCCTTCCTATTAGAGTAGAATTTATCCCTCACCTATGATTGAATATCCAACTCTAAATATTAATGCGAGCGTTCACTGGGGCTTTCTCAATGAAGCTGGTCAAATTACTTGAACTTTTAAATACTCTTATCTTACAGATCTGGAACACAGGAAACAAAAAGGAGTTTGAATGTGTCACGAAGTTTTTAGAACTACATTAGATGCTTTCCTAACTTCTAAAAGACAGGAAACTGTGTATATTTTTTTAATTTACAATATGCAAATATAGACATTCACAACACTGCTAGCAAAGGAAAATGTCCCTAGAATATTAAATACTAATTTGTGTGAATTTTTAAAAACTGGTACCACAAATCTCTGAATCAAGTATTTCACTGTAAACAAAAGCAAATCAATTGTGGGACTTGCCTTGTGGCGCAGTGGTTTAGAATCCGCCTGCCAATGCAGGGGACACGGGTTCAAGCCCTGGTCCAGGAAGATCCCACATGCTGTGGAGCAACTAAGCCCGTGCACCACAACTACTGAGCCTGCGCTCTAGAGCCTGTGCTCTGCAACAAGAAGCCACCACAGTGAGAAGCCCATGCACCGCAACAAAGAGTAGCCCCCACTAGAGAAAGCCCGTGAGCAGCAACGAAGACCCAACGGGGCCAAAAAAAATTAATTAATTATTAAAAAAAAAGCAAATCAATTGTAATGGTCCAGCAGCTTTCCATACCATTGAGAATGACAACTAATTCCTTCCATATAAAAATTTTCCTTTTCTTCTCCATTCAATTCCAAACACTGTTCAAACTAAATAAATTTTTAAATAGCATCACACTCTCTGCCTAACATTTTTCATACAACTCCTCATTAAGGAGATATTAATGATTTCAATCAAACCAATTTCACTTCCTTACCCCAAAATTTAATTTCCTGTACAGTACTGCTTTCATTTCACCTTTGGAAAAAAATCTCAGTTCACAATTTTTTAAAGACCTCTGTTCTCTATTATTTAAGGAAATTCATAGCCTGGCTGAATACAAACCAGTACAAGTTGTTACAAGTTCTGTTACTACTTTCTGACAGAGGAAAGCTTCTAGTATAATCATAAAAACAGTTCCACATTCAAGCAACTGTTAAAACTCATTTTGTAAATTACTGAACACCAAAAATGGGTGATAAGAATAAAATATGTTCATGGAACATTATAAAAGGCAACATTACATGCAATAGGAAAAAACAAAGCTAATTATTTGTATTTTAAACTCTTAACTGACTTTGGTTTCCTCCCTCTAATAAGGGTACCTACTTTCCCTTTGTAAAATACACAGGTGATGCTCTCCAAACAGTAGATGCTAAGAGCTACTAAATACCTCTTGCACAATAATGTACTTAGCACAGGCATTTGGTTTATTCCCAAATCTGGTTTGGTTTGGTTGGTTTTTTTTTTTTTTTTTGGAGGGGGTAGAGTTTTGACTATTTACATTTTTAATGAATTGAGGATGAAAAAGTACTACTTTTAAAAAATGAAATGAGGGTGAAAAAGTATTACTTTTAAGAAACTAAAGCAAATGCTTAATGAAGGGAGCATCTAAATTAATATCTGCCCCAACAACTTAGGAAAGAGAATTTAAGACTGGAAGAAAAAAATAATTTTAATCTGGAAAGATTCTAACCTCAGATTACAGAGCTTCAAATTCTTGCTCCATTTTTAGAATAGATAATGTATCAGCGTGTGGTTAATACAAGAAAAACCACTCAGAACCCCAATCAGTGGACATTATATATATATATTTTAGTGACCTTTCCTCAGGAGAATGGAGAATGGAGTGTATTTATGTATTCAGTTAAAATACCTAAGGTAAATGTATATATCTTAATTATTCCTTTCTAACTAATTAACAAACTAATTAGAACTAGGCCACATCAAACTCAGGGCTTCACAGAACTGAGGATGATAAAGCATATGGTGGTGGCCAGCCCCATTAACCACCCCCTGCCCCAAAGCTAGCCCAGTCTTCTGCCAGCGCTCCTCCTGGAGGTCACCTAAGTGACCCCACAAATCATCCTCTGAATCTAAACTTGAACCAGATTCTCGGGTTGACTTTCATACTGGAAACAGCATTTTGGTTTAAAAGTCAGTCTCCTGTGTAAATCTAGATGTACATAAGCACCCAAGCGACACTTTTAGAAGCTAAAACTGAATTCTTGAACACACAGAGCTGAGGAAATAAAAAAACTTTAAACCTCTCTGGTGTACTACATCCTACAACAATGGTCTTCAAACTGGGCTACGTATACCCTAAAGGTACACGAAAACTGTTCTAAAGGCAAGAAATCAATTTCTCCATCTTCAACTTCCTTGTGTCCTCTGTCCCAAAAATTATATGCCTGGAAACATCAACAGTTCTTTCCTAACTGCCCTTTCCTCACTTGTTCAAGTGAGGATACTTCTCAGACATCTCACCAGGGACATAAAACTTCCAGGACACCAAAGAGGAGAGCCACTAGATATAAGCTGGTCTGAGTGCAAAGAAACGTGTAAGAAATAGATGCATCTACAGGCAGGGAAGCAAATACTTTGGCAAGTCAGCCTGCTTCAAACAAAACTAGAGGATCCAATCTTTGAGTCATCAGCCAATCATTAAAGATAATTTTTGATGACGGATCACTGTGTGAGTTTTGCCATGTAACTTCAGAAAGTGTATAAGGAATTGGCTGTCTTTGTCATAATACTCCCTTTTTCATTTTGGGGAACAAGTATTTTTAGTGCCTGCATATGTTAAAAAAAAAAAAAAAGAAAGAAAAGAAAAGAAGTGACGTCTAATCTTTTATCAGCTACTAAAAAATGAACATGGGGGAAAAAAGCACGCACAGGCTTGTGAGAGATAATTTTTAAACGAAACACATTTTTACTTTTTAGTTTTATCATTTATCATAATTTGTAATATAATCATGTCATTTTGATCACCTCTGTTCTACTAACAATTGAAATGTTTAAACAGCTACTTCTGGATTGAGTAATCCTTGCAGGCACAGGACATTTTAAAGCTTTTATACATTTTTTATAAGTATGACATGAAAATCAACAAAAGACTCTGAAACCTGAACATGTATTATATTAGAATAAAAACGGGGGGGAGAAGCAGGATAAAAAAGAATTCAAGGTTAACGGGGACAGATAAGTTTCCAATTAAAGAGCTTGTTTGTTTGTTTTTTTAATGAATGGTGGCTGGTACGAAAATCTTTAGATTTTCATCGACTATATTTAAGGATATCACGTAAAAGGTTTACTTTTAAATGTGAATTTTTACAATATGTCTGAAATTACATCTTTTGATACAAGCTAAACTTACGGTGAAAGTTTAGATGTCAGCACAAATCTGAAGACCACAGAGCTACACAGGTAGCAGCCTGTTGGCATCCAAGGACTCTCATTCAGAGCAATGCTCCAGCTACCTTTCTGGCCTTTAACTAACAATAGCTAACAGTTAGCTTGTACCTGCACTTTGAGTCTAAGAGACATCATTTCCTCCACTGGCTTCTGCACTTCCCCACCTCCTAGCCCCTGTCCAGACTGCCAGGAAGACAGACCCAGGCCTCCTCCAAATTCTCCCATTCTCCCTTGAAAGACCAGCTTCTCCTCAGGTGCTATGAACTGCTAATTTGGTAAGAGGGTAGAATAACATAGTGGGATTGACAGCATGGATCAGGTGACAGGTGACCTCATCTCAAATGCTGGCTCTGCCACTTACTAACTTAAGCCAGTTACTTATCCTCTCTATGGTCCAGTATCCTCAACTATCAAATGAGGATTATAATCAACATTACCTGTTCAGGGTTTTGTAAAAACTGAATGAGCTAATGCATTTAAAACCCTTAAAACGCTGCTTGACGCATACTTTTTGCTACATCACCATCAGTATTAGCACCACCACAATTATTACTACAACTACTATAATCACACCCTGGCCCAGATTTTTATTGTACAGGCTCAAGCCCAACATCTTTATAAATAGCTGCTTCCCATTCATTACCTATGTCAGGCTACCCTTAAGCTGGAAGGAACAGACAAGAACAATCTATCTACCACATTTGATCCTTCCTGAAGAAAGATGGATGGTGAAAACATAAAACTCTGCACAAATCAACTCGTGTTAAGAGAGAGGAACATAAGCAAGGGTATCATAGTTAACAAAAAAGTCTACCCTGGCCTTTCCTCAGGGCCTCAAGCCTTTGCATTTCAAAGACAGAAAAATCTAGTAGCAAGAAACAGAAAGAGCCCTGAGAACAAACACCTGGGAAAAGTCACGCTTTCTATGATCAGGGCTTCTTTCCATTCCTTATCTTGCATCAAGAGACAATAAGTGGAAAATAATTGAGGTAGAGGGATAATCTCTGTCAGTGACCAAGGAAAACCAAAATAGATCTGGATGGACTCACTCTTCAAACTGATACGGATACCACTGCCTGCTCCCCTCCAATCATTCTGGCCTAGAGCTGGCTGTAAAAAGAAAAGGAAACTGCAGGAAGGAAGCCAAAAAGAGGACCACAAGAGCAGCTCTGGAGAACATGGCTGGCAGGTGTATGGCTACAGACAGCTGATTTCACTGACTGCAACACCCCCTCCACTCACACCCCAAAATCACATCTTTAGGAAAGCAAGGCGTTTTTAAACAAATAATTTGCCATGCCATAATAAATGTGACCCTGTATTTGGCCTTGAGGAAGCACCTTTCTGAACCGAACTGCCATAAACCTACCTTATTAATTGCAATAAACTTAAATGTAATTTACACCTAATGCAAACCAACATCCTCCGCTGCCAGGTGGAAGAACAGGCTCTCGTCAATTCAACAGCACCCAGGAGTATTAGAATCATCTAGGCTGTTTGTCTGAAATACAGATTCCGGGAGCCCCCAGCCAGTATGGCTCAGTCTGTGGTGAAGCTCAAGAATCTGCATTTTTAAACAAACTTCCAGAGAATTCCTGAGTACATACCCTACAGTTTTACAACCACTGCCTGAAGGACAACCCTGGAATATCACTCAGTAAATGCATTTCATATTCACTTTGCCCACTTTGAGAAACTCAGACGTGCTGGTGTCATTTTCATCAGTGAGCTCTGGCTCCCCAAGGCTAGAACCAGGACTGCAGACTGCTTTGGGTCGGAAACATTCCGAGCTTGCAAACAGAGAGGAAGGGGAGAGCATCTTCCTCGGAGCTTCACAATCCTGGCGAAGAGTCCCAATTGGCCTGGCTTGGGTGATGGGACCACACTGCTTGTCTTCCTGCTAAAAGGCTGAAGGGTGAGAGTGGGTGGAGGCACTGAGTTCGGTTTATCCTGTCCTGAGACCACTGCATGGCCAAGATCCCTGTAGCAGAAAAAGGGGGCTCCATGCAGATGTGGCCCCTGGGGAATCATTCCTGATTAGGCAGTTTCCCTAATTTGTGTCTATTATAAATAAGTTTATATAAAAATATAAAGTTATTATACTTTATTTATGACTCCATTTTAAAATACTGACATAAATACAAGTATTCTGGAATATTTGTGTTCCTGAAGCAAGCAGTAAAGGATGCTGGTTCCTACTCCTTAAAGACGGATGTTCGAGTACTTTTAAAAGATGAGACCCTTTTAACTTCTGTTATGAAAAAGCAACATAAAATAAACCAAGCTCTGGTTAATTGGTTGAAGTGTGCGGTGTTCAAGTTAACATTCCAGTTTCCAAGCTGCTTTTATCGAAAAATGCCTCGGGGGGTTTCTACATCAGAGCAGGGGGAAGGAAGACGTACTCTGATAGGGTGAAAACCCTCTGCATTCTGGCAATCCATCTGAACTTATCTGACTCTCCCCTCCAGATAAATTGCTGGGTTTACTTGATGGGGGATATTCATTTCAAAGTCTCTTAGAGGGGCGGCACAGAGGCATGGTGAGGCCTGGCCAGAAGAAACCTATTACGGAACCTTTTGCCAAATCACTTTGCACCTTTGAAATGAGTCACATTTCGTCCTTCAATTTGAGTGTCTCCTCCACCTGATTTATGTAGGATAAAGTACTATCAAATTTTGGATATCTGTTATGACCACTGCCTGAAGGAGTATAAAACACATATTTATGGGGCAGTCATTCATGAATGTTTGATACTACACTAACTTCCTCAAGAAGTTGTGGAAAAGAGAAAAACTGACTTTCTGCCAAATACAAAGGTTTTGTAGCAGCAAGAGTACCAATTTGGACTCAGGTGACTGGGTTCTTAACCCTACTCATATGCTAACCAAGCTAACTAGTCATTTTACTTTGGGTGAAGTCAGGTAAACTCCCTGTGCCCTGGGTTTCATCAAATATAAAATGAGTCAGAAGACATGATTTCTGAGAGCTCTCACTTTATGACCCTGTACATTTCAAGAAGTCTCAGGTCTTGCTCTCTATACCAACAAAGATGAAGCATATTGTAAGATTTTGGTACAAATTCATGACTGTCTGCCTGCTCCCGCTGTGGGTTCTGGAATTATAAGGCTGGGAAAGAGCAAAATAATAGCTGCCATGCACAAGTTGGGGGGAAAAAAAAACAAGAATAACATCTGGATACCCAGGCACCAGATCTTTTAGAATATGCGCAAGAAGAAGGTATGCAGCCGTTTAAAAAAATAAAAAGCCACAACTGCTTTTTGGAAGATGCTCTATATGAAAATTTGCAAAAGAGAAAAAGTGATATATTTAAACATACTAAGCATGATTTACACCAACTATACTATCACTTATTCAACATTTACTGAACACACTTTATGAGCCAAAAGCTGGGAACAGAGTGGAAAACAAGACAGAAACAGTTCCTGTTTTTTGGAGCCAGATAATAGCAGGAGAGCCAGGTTAACAAAAATTAAAGAATTAATTATTACAAATGTGTTGGCTACTGCACCAGAGAAGAATGTAAAGGGTGTGCCCAGAAAATCTAATAGTGTAAGAAGCTGAGTCTAGAGTCCTGAAGACTTTCCCCAGGGAATAATAATTTATCTAAGATGTAAGGGATTGTGGAGATACTACATGCTAACAGGAAAGAACATTCCAAACACAGAGAATAACCTTAGAATCAATCAAATTTTACTTCTACAGGGCCAAGTTCCAATCCCGGCTCTGCCCTCCAGATTTAACCCTACCGATGAGAGAGCTACTTTACTAAAAAAAAAAAAAAAAAAAAAAAAAAAATTAGTTCTATAAATGGAGGCTGTTCAGACAACTTGGATACACTGTTGAACTTAAAAACTGGAAAACAAAGGGAGCAGGGAATATGCATCTACTTTAGATAAGCCAAACACTACCTTAAAAATTATACTCATTGTGGGACTTCCCTGGTGGCACAGCGGTTAAGAATCCTCCTGCCAATGCAAAGGACACAGGTTCGAGCCCTGGTCCGGGAAGATCTCACGTGCTGCAGAGCAACTAAGCCCGTGCACCACAACTACTGAGCCTGCGCTCTAGAGCCCACAAGCCACAACTACTAAGCCCTAGTGCCACAACTACTGAAGCCTGCGTGCCTAGAGCCCGTGCTCCACAACAAGAGAAGCCAACACGATGAGAAGCCTGCACACCGCAATGAAGAGAGTAGCACCCCGCTGGCCGCAACTAGAGAAAGCCCGCGCACAGCAACTAAGACCCAACGCAGCCATAAATAAATAAATAAATATTTAATAAATAAACAAAAGCCACTCAGTCTGTGTTTAAAAAAAAAAAATTATACTCATTGTGACCAGGACAGAGCACATACAAAGAGTCACTTAAAAAAAAAGGGGGGAAATCATTGGCACACATATATTCTTTTTGCTCTGTGAAAAATAACAATCAGGAAACTCAAACTCTTAATTCTGAAGACTATCCCCAAAACAATTAATCTCAATATAAATTAGTATAATTAAAAGTTTTCTGATTAAGAGAAAACTCCAGTCCTTTCCAGAGACCACCTGGGCAGCCTCAGAACTAGTATTCTTCTGTGTTAATGATTCCTGGTTTTAATCATCGTCTTTATGAAAAACAAATAATCACTGCATTCCAGTTGACAATTCGTGTTCCAAGTTTCCTTTCCAAAGCCATCTTTAAAGTCCAAGGCAAATAAAAACCACGATACATAGTTGCTTACAGAACTGACAAGGACTCCTTTACTCCAACAGACCTGGTTGGCATCAATGATTCAAGCACATTATGAAAATCTCCACACCACTCAAAAAATTTTTAAGTACAGAACTGAAGTTTACATCCACAAATCTGTTTGATCTCTGCAGTTGCAAAACCATATGGCACACAGAGAAAAACAAATTATCTCTGCTTATGAAATAAGAACCTTCTGTAGGCTTTGGGACAGACCAACAGCTACAATCGTCCTACTTGCTGCATATCACTATAATTAACTCTCTCTGATCCTTTTGAAGAATTGAGAGTTTTGTTTCATGTTTGTCTGTTGTGGGAGGAGGGTGATTAGAGTCGAGAAGGACAGTGGATAAAAAAAAAAAAAAAAAAAAAAAAAATTAGTTCTATAAATGGAGGCTGTTCAGACAACTTGGATACACTGTTGAACTTAAAAACTGGAAAACAAAGGGAGCAGGGAATATGCATCTACTTTAGATAAGCCAAACACTACCTTAAAAATTATACTCATTGTGGGACTTCCCTGGTGGCACAGCGGTTAAGAATCCTCCTGCCAATGCAAAGGACACAGGTTCGAGCCCTGGTCCGGGAAGATCTCACGTGCTGCAGAGCAACTAAGCCCGTGCACCACAACTACTGAGCCTGCGCTCTAGAGCCCACAAGCCACAACTACTAAGCCCTAGTGCCACAACTACTGAAGCCTGCGTGCCTAGAGCCCGTGCTCCACAACAAGAGAAGCCAACACGATGAGAAGCCTGCACACCGCAATGAAGAGAGTAGCACCCCGCTGGCCGCAACTAGAGAAAGCCCGCGCACAGCAACTAAGACCCAACGCAGCCATAAATAAATAAATAAATATTTAATAAATAAACAAAAGCCACTCAGTCTGTGTTTAAAAAAAAAAAATTATACTCATTGTGACCAGGACAGAGCACATACAAAGAGTCACTTAAAAAAAAAGGGGGGAAATCATTGGCACACATATATTCTTTTTGCTCTGTGAAAAATAACAATCAGGAAACTCAAACTCTTAATTCTGAAGACTATCCCCAAAACAATTAATCTCAATATAAATTAGTATAATTAAAAGTTTTCTGATTAAGAGAAAACTCCAGTCCTTTCCAGAGACCACCTGGGCAGCCTCAGAACTAGTATTCTTCTGTGTTAATGATTCCTGGTTTTAATCATCGTCTTTATGAAAAACAAATAATCACTGCATTCCAGTTGACAATTCGTGTTCCAAGTTTCCTTTCCAAAGCCATCTTTAAAGTCCAAGGCAAATAAAAACCACGATACATAGTTGCTTACAGAACTGACAAGGACTCCTTTACTCCAACAGACCTGGTTGGCATCAATGATTCAAGCACATTATGAAAATCTCCACACCACTCAAAAAATTTTTAAGTACAGAACTGAAGTTTACATCCACAAATCTGTTTGATCTCTGCAGTTGCAAAACCATATGGCACACAGAGAAAAACAAATTATCTCTGCTTATGAAATAAGAACCTTCTGTAGGCTTTGGGACAGACCAACAGCTACAATCGTCCTACTTGCTGCATATCACTATAATTAACTCTCTCTGATCCTTTTGAAGAATTGAGAGTTTTGTTTCATGTTTGTCTGTTGTGGGAGGAGGGTGATTAGAGTCGAGAAGGACAGTGGATCTCCACTGGGAGATGGGGAGAATACTAAGAGTAACCTCAGACACAAGAATTTCAATATTCTCTTTCTATGAATATTTTATAGGCAATATTTTTGTGCTTTATTTAATCACATTTATTATTGAGGAAATATACAAAGCCACGCATGTCAACATTTACGATGTAATACAGAGAGCTGTGCTGGTAAAAAGGCCTATGTCCTTATACTAAATGATTCTATCATTTCCAGAATAAAACCAGTTTCATAATCAGTGTAATTCCCCACTCAGCGACTACACAGAAACAACAGCAAAAATATGGCCTGACAAATGAAATTAAGCAATTTAAAATGTGGTTAAAATTTGCCGTCCCTGCTTCCATTCCTGCCACTAGCTCCCACCACCGCGACTACCATTTACAAAATAAAAGCTTGAAAATAATGTACACTTCCAAAAGCAAAAGGCATCTCTAAAGTAGTGAGCAAGGGGATTTAAAATCTGATCTGACACTAACAGGAGTTAAGAAGCTACTTCATAAACATCAACAGCCAACCAAGGGACTCTTAGAATAACCAGCAAAGACAGTTTCAGAGACAATCTGGTTAAACAGATCCAGAAATGAAATAAAAGAAAATGCAAGTGAAGAGTGACAACAAAAAAAAGGACTAAATATTTTTAAAGACAGCAGGATCACCTCTCGTGGATACATATGCGATTTTATATAGAAAGTGTATTTAGGGAATGATTGGGTATAATTTGGATTCCCTAAGAGAAGACACTATTCTTGAGAATAACAGTCTCGAAGCCCTGCCTATCTTTCCACTTGGAGGGACTGGAATTGTGAAAGCACTTCCCTAATGCTTGATGTGGTGGAACAGGTGACGACGCAGTAGGTTCTCCTCAGAAGGGCTGGCTTTGGGTCATAACTAATGAGAGTTGTGGGATCTCCAAAACCCTGGGTCACCGAAGCACTCCTTGCATTTTGTCTTTATTTTACTCATACTGCACCCAACCCAACAACCTTTCAGCAACACCCCATCCCACTGCCACCAAATCACAGCAGAGCCCGGCTGGCATGAAAGCTGGGATCCCAAGGACCTGGGGTGGAGGGGCACAACAGCCTGTCAGAGCTATCAGGCAGGCTGGGGAATGTTCCCCAGAAGCAGACTAGGCAGGGTTCAAGGGAGAAACTTTATCTCTTATGCTCTGATCACCTCCAAATTTTAATACCTTTAAAGCATACAGACTGCAAGTACAGTGCTGGGAAAATCAGTAACATGTCACCAGGTAACAACATTAATGGGTTTACCTGGAATTCAACCTGCTTATTTCTAAACACGCTTATACATTTTTTTTTTTAAAGAATCACCTTCTGGGGCTTCCCTGGTGGCGCAGTGCTTGAGAGTCCGCCTGCCGATGCAGGAGACGCGGGTTCGTGCCCCGTTTCGGGAAGATCCCACATGTCGCGGAGCGGCTGGGCCCGTGAGCCATGGCCGCTGAGCCTGCGCGTCCGGAGCCTGTGCTCCGCAAATGGGAGAGGCCACAACAGTGAGAGGCCCGCATAACGCAAGCAAAAAAAAAAAAAAAAAAAAAAAAAAGAATCACCTTCTGTATGGAGGTGAACTACAATGGAGAATACCTTTTATTCATTCACCATCTAACCTTGCTGTGCCCAAGCCGGATCCCTACTGAGGTGGGGATGGCACCCCATATTCGGCAGCTAATAGTTGAAGACAGTCTTTTCCTTTTCTTTTCGTTGACAGTTTGTTCAGATAAGCCATTCTAAATACATTTCTGGATTCCTTCTGTGTCAGGGAGAGAAATAGCCCAATAAAAGTCCACAGGGACGTCCAGAATATGCAACATCGCTACCTACTCAAGAATAACCACAGCTTTTCTGCCTTCCTGATGGCACTTCTAATTCATCCCACAACCTAAAGCTTCTCAACTGGATTAGAAAGCCCATTGTTTTATTCCCTTTCCCCTTTAGTGAAGGCCTTGTCTACACCTCTTGGCTACAGACAGAGAGAACAAAGGGCAGTCAGACCTATAGATTTCTGTACTTGACCTTCTTTATGTGGTAGAGATGCTGGTGTCCAAAACTGAATAAGAAAAAGGAATGTGAGTTGCAGGAATGACAAATAGAACCTACAAAAGAAGAAAAAGAACCAGCCAGAAGTTCTTTGTTACCTAACTTAGGATGTAACAAAAAAAGATGACTTTTCAAAATAAATAAATAAGTGGAAGAATCTAGGCAGGACAGAAATTCACTGAGCAAGGAAACTCCAACCACAACATTACATTTTTTTTTTTTTTTACAGTCTCATGTTGGCGTTTTCTTGTTTTGAAAAATGAGATACCGGCTGATACACTTAGCCAAATATTCTGATCTGTCATCATTCTAAATATATGGACCCATCTTTCAGCAAACAAATTAGCAGGTAATTATCATCACTGAATGTTCACCCTTCCCTGGAAGCTCTACAAATATAATCAGGACTGGCAGTTAGTGAGCTTAAAACTTAAAATACTACTAACTTCACTGGAGCCACAATGCAAAAGTCCAGAGTATCAATCAGAAGGAGGGTGTTAGGAAAAGTTTTATGCGCTGAAATTTTCCAGGGGAGGGAAAATAAGAAAACACCCCCTTTATTTGACCATGGAGAAATGAAAAATGGATCTTAGACAATGAATGACTCCAATATTTTTTTAAGCATGTCTAGGGATGAGCAGCCCCAAATTTGAGAAAACTGCAAACTGCAAGGAAAAACAGCCCTCCTCTCCAGTCTCCCCTACTAAGAGCAATGCAGAGCACATAAGCTTCCCAATACAGTAAGAGCCACAAAGCTAGCTACAGCCTCCAGGACTCAGAAATGACTCATGCCGTCTCCAAGACTCTGATTTAAACAACAACCATTTTCTGAGGGCAAAAGGGGAGTAAAGTTCTTAAATCATTTAATTCTGCCAATTAGTTCCGCAACTATGGCGTTAAAGAACTATGGATATTTATCCACTGGAAGTGGATCAAAAAGTGGGCTCTCTTAATGCCTATTAAATAGTGCTGATTTTCAAGCATCACTGACCAAGGTCAAATCTGAACCAATGTGAAAGCCTCCACACTTCCCCATCACTAATCCCTTGAGCCATCCATTCTTCCAAAAGGCAAATGTTTTGTAGGAAGGGGAAGAAATACCACACAGTATGTGCAGGCACTTAATATGACTGCTTTCTACACTAAACTCAGCTCACAAGCCTACCATTTATCTATGGTTAAAGAATGAAAACACCCTGCAAACCCTCCAGAAATGATATCACTACAGCATTGACATGAACAGAGAATCAAAGAATTAAGTGCTTTATTCCACATAAATTAGGTAAAAATCTCTGGGGTATTGACTGACCATGTATTTTTTTCTGGGTATGTAGTTTTCTCCCATCAACTGGAAAAATAAAAGAATACCCCCTTGAGCATGTGTTTCCAATTGACAAGATTATCTTCCGCAAGTGTGCTGCTGATCAAACTGCACAATGATCAAGTTTAGGTTCCACTGGGTTATCAGCTACACTTAGAAAAAGTGGGGTTCAGGAGCTGGGAGAGATGAGTTTAAAAAAACACCACCACTGTGAGTTGTAACTGTGCCCTCCTGGGGCAGAAGACCTGAGAATTAACTTACCAATTCATTGCCCAAAAGGGAAAGCTTCCAGAGTGCCCCAATTGACCTGAGAACCTAATTGTTCACTTCCTTTATGGGGCAACTGCCATAAAGACCACACCTGCCACCCTCCCAATCTAATATACACTGCAGGGTAAGCGTCAACTTAATGTTATATTCCTATTGAAACAAAGTTAACCACAGTCCAGTTTAATTGTCCATCTCTAATCATGAGTTTTAATAAACCTAATCACCAATTATGGCACCTTTTCAAAAGTACTGAATATATTTAAAATGTATTCATGCACATACATTCCAAGTCCCCGAAGAAAATACGAGTGCATGCAGGTATACCTCCCCACTCCCCAGGAAGGAAAAGCTGTAGTGCCCAGAGATCTGCTGTGAGCTAGGCACTGTTGCAACTCTACATGAAAAGCCTTCTCCCTAACCCTGCACTTTTCCTCCTCCTACTCAAGGGGGAAAAAATGTTTCAAAAAATGTTCCTTGGCCCCTGTACTCCATGGAACTAATCACTTTCCCACTGTTGTTTTTGTATGTTTCTTGTACCTAACACAGTGCATCTTCTCTTTAATTGCCTGAATAGTATATGCTTCTAACAGGTTCAAATATTACCTAGACATCTACAATTAAAAACAGGTCCACTCTCTCCTCCCTCCAACCCCTGCTAACCATTTGGTATGTATCCTTCCAGCCCAGTTCTATAGTTAAACATGTACATACTTATCAGTTTATTAGATCTGTCACATCTAACAAACTATGCACTCCATGAGAGCAAGAACTGCCTTACTTATCCAGTGCCTGGCACACTGCTGGTACAAATAGGTGCTCACTAAATATTTAATCAACCAATGATTAAAGTTAAAGCAATAGAGGAGCAGGAATCTACAAGAGTCCTGATGGGGGCTCCAAAGGCAAGAGGAAACAGGTGTCAGTATCCTTACATGTGCCTATGTCCATGCCCACGTGCAATTTGGAAAGGGGGAAAGGTACAGATGGCATCTGGACCTGTGCGCCTCCAGGTGGTACACCAAATGACCAATGGTTAGTCAACACAGGGACACTGAGGCACAGCAGCACATCCAGATGTCTTTTGTGAAACGTATCCAGAGCAATTTGGGATTCTGGAAGGCTGCTCTGTCCCTGATCTGAAGGGCTCTCCTACTGCCTTAAAGGCACCACCCAGTCCCTATAGGGTTCCCAAGGCATCAACCTTTCCTAGGAATAGGACATTCGTGTGTTACAAACTGTGTCTGAACTGTGTTTGAAAATGTGTAAACTTCTTAGGGGAAAAAAAAGAGTTACAGAAGAACCACAAGAACAAAAGAAAATGTTACCATTCAAAGGCCAAGAAAAAGCTATTTACATGCTAAAACATAGGGTTAAAGCATTAAAATTAGGGTGGGTCTCTTTTCTCCAAGCATCTAAACTTATGGGATTCCATAACCAAAAGAGCTAGAATTAGTATTCTACTCAGTAAAATTGTTTAAGGTAAGTTATTTAACCAATTAATATACAATTCAATTTAATAGCAGGAATTGTTTAACTTTGCTAAACTTTTTTTAAAAGGTTAATAGCCTTGCTAATTGCAATCTCAAATTATCAAAGTTGCCAATTGATAGCCACCCCAAATAATAATGAGCTTAAACATAACTACTCTATGTCAAACTCTGTTTTAGCAAATTTCATATTTGAGCACTGAAATTAGAATTAATTAATTCACCTTTACCAGTTCACCTTTTCCTTGCCAGGTTTCCAGAGAGCATAACTTTAAGAATTCACTGGACACAAGAAACGTTACACAATTTGGTCAATGAAATAGCCCTGACCACATTATCATCATTACCCAGATTTATAAAATGGGCCCAGTGACCAAGACATTGGGTACCTGTCCAATAGTAACATATATTTTGAAATGAGCAAATTGGCTCATACACTAACCAAGCAGGCCTTCAGTTCAGTGAGAATGGCTATATAGACTAACACTTGGCTTCTAACTCTGAAAGCTCCAGAGTTCAGCAAAAAAAAAGAAAGAAAGAAAGAAAAGGAAAGAAAGGCCCACGTTTCAAGAACTCTTCCCAACCCCACACCCCTCAACTCCATCCAGGAAAACCTCCCACCTCCATCCCCTACCTAGAGCTGCCTTTGGGGACAAATAAGATGTTGACTTGGAATCCTGGTTCTACTACTCAACAATTCCAAATTAATGAAAAATCAACTAACAGAACCCCTAAGCTAAGCAGAATTAAACACAGTGGCCAGAGATACTTGAATATGCCCTAAAGTATCAGAGGCATGTGGGGTCACGTGGAGGTGGCGGTGGGGAGTAGAACTGTGATCGATCACATTTTAAAAGCATACCTACAGGCTGTCATACAGAGCGAAGCAAGTCAGAAAGGGAAAAACAAACACTGCATGCTAACACATATGTATGGAATCTAAAAAAAAAAAAAAATGGTTCTGAAGAACCCAGGAGCAGGACAGGAATAAATACGCAGACGTAGAGGATGGACTTGAGGACACGGGGAGGGGGAAGGGGAAGCTGGGATGAAGTGAGAGAGTGGCATGGACATATATACACTACCAAATGTAAAACAGGTAGCTAGTGGGAAGCAGCCGCATAGCACAGGGAGATCAGCTCGGGGCTTTGTGACCACCTACAGGGGTGGGATAGGGAGGGTGGGAGGGAGGAGCAAGAGGGAGGGGATATGGGGATATATGTATGCATATGGCTGATTCACTTTATTATAAAGCAGAAACTAACACACCATTGTAAAGCAATTACACTCCAATAAAGATGTTAAAAAAAAAAGCATCTGCCACTGAGGTATTTATGGGTTAAATGATGAGATGGCTAGGAATGAATTCAAAATAAATCCATTCAGAGAAAGGGGGAAAAGGAAGCTGGGTGATGGTACTGATGACACAAGAAGGTGAGGTTAAGTAGTGAATACTATTATTATACTATTCTCTCTGCTTTTCTGAATATCTTTACATTTCCATAATAAAAAGTGAGGGAGGGGCACAAAAGTATGTATATACAGTAAAATGCTAATACTAACGACCCCTCGTGGAGGGATTCTGGGGTATCTTATTTTCTTCTGTGAGCTTTTCGTCAAAAATAATACCACTTAGTGTTCAGAAGTAAATATTTACTATTAGCCTGACGATGATTGCTAAAACATTTCTGGTGAAGAATGATGCTCTCATCTGGATGCCTGTAGAATCCACTCCTGTCACAGTAAACCAAGCTGTAGCAAGATCCAAATTTAAGAGAAAATCATTGTGCTCTGAGGCACACACACGCAGAAATCCACATAAACAAAGTTTCAAGCAAGAATGTAATAAGTGCAGAATGAAAAGAATCTGACAAAAATAGCCCAATAGAAAGTAAAACAAATTAATTCCTTTTCCTGAAGGGCAATATCATCTGTTTAAAAAGGTTTATTTTTCCCTTTCAGCTAAAGTTGATTGAGTCCTGGCTATGTACAAATAACTTGACTGTACTCTCACCTAATCCTCGTTAATAACCCTAAGAGGACGTACAAGTATTATGCCCATTTCAGAAATGAAGAAACTGAGATTTAGAGAGTTTAAACAGAGTGGAGTTGGAGTAGTGATTTCATCCAAGAATGTGATCACATCTTTGTCTTCAGGATGTCTGAGAGAAAAACAGGAGAGGAAACTCCCAGGTAAAAAGAGAGAAATTAATCTACTTCCAAAAATTCCCAAAGTAAAACGATCCAGAGCCTGGACCCTATGTAAGAGTAGCATTTACATTCCTTCTGTCCATCCTCAAGACCAAGGGAGGGGGTGGGAAATGATTGTAAAAGGAATACATCAAGAAGAATTAAAAGTTCCATAACCTGATACACAAGCTGATGATTACAACCTGTAATAAAACTTCAGTAAACCAGTGGTATGGGAAACTCAGTGGCGCCCTCAGTGTTCAGAACACTCAGTTTCAGAAATAGATTTTGAAGTAAAGAGACAATTTCAAATCCCAGCTTCTCAGTTTACAAGTTCCATGACCCTAGGCATGTCATCATTTAGCCACTTCTAATCTCACTTTGGTCCCTACTAATAGGTGGCGCTAACAAAACCTATTTATATGGTATTTATATGTAAAGATCAACCATAGCAGAGTGCTTATGTGCCTAGCACTGTGTTATTCACAACCCCCCTAAAGAAACCACTGTCATTCCCATTTTACCAAAAGCGAAGCTTAGAGAAGCCAGGTAACTTGCTCAAAGTAACTGCTAATAAGCAAAAACTGTCTTTTAGATCCCAAAAGCCCCCATGGGCTGGCTGTTGCAGGCATCAGGACACAGTGTCGATCGTTGTAAAATAGGCTCACTCCCTCAATACAAGTAGTAAGTCCACCCTGAATAGCAAGCATCTATGCTCCCAAATTAACACCCAAACAAAACAGTTACCAAGAAATCTTAAGACTTTTCAAAGTCTAGAGATGTCAGGAAGATTATAGAGCGGATTTCCTACAACATATTTAAAACTGTACTTGGATGTTATGAAAAATGCACAAGCTGATGAAAACAACCTATAATGAAACTTCGGCAAACCAGCGCTCTGGGAAACTCAGCAGTGTCCTCAGTATTCAGAACACCCAGTTTCAGAAAGAGATTTGGAGTAAAGAGACAATTTCAAATCCCAGCTTCTCGGTTTACAAGCTCCATGACCCTAGGCATGTCATCATTTAGCCACTTCCAATCTCACTTTTGGTCCCTATTAGTGGCGCTAACAATACCTATTTATATGTAAAGCGCCTAACTCAGTGCTTGGCTCTCAACACGAAGCAGAAGCTCAGTAAAGGCTTCATCCCCACATAATGCGCTGTGGTCGGTACCAGCCAGCATTCTTCCTCCTCAGTAACCCCAAGGGAAAAATGAACCCTCAGCTCCCCATTTGTGGATCAAAGTAATGCCCCCAGCTGGCCCAAACTACCGCCCCTCCCCTCTCATAACACAATAACATCTTTATAGCAAAGATCCTCAAATTGTGGGGATTTAGTTCAGTAACTCTCTTATTTTGCAATACTATAATTTTACTTTATTGGACTTTCAGATGGGCTTTGTTTGGCATTTCATTATTTCAGAGCCAACTTCCCACTTAAAATTCTAGACCTTGGCTTTGATAATAGAATATGAAAAATGCCAGGACATTATATCTGTCCAAGGGACAAAAACTCTGTGAGCAGCCAGAGATTGCTTTATTTGTTTATACAGTGACAACAGTCAGAATTCCAAAGAATCAAGTCATAGAATCTTAATTTTCTCCCTTACTAGCTTTTTCTGCCTTACTAGCTTGGTAGTAATAAAAAGCAACTGAGTACTCAAAATATTTTGCTTTTTCAATTTTGTATTTTGTTATTCTAATGCTTACTATAAATGCTTAAAAATGCTTATAAGAGTAAAATAAGGCTAAACACTACATTTTCAAATGAACATATAAAAATTATTTCTCCTACATCCATCACTGTTTTAACAATATTTCAAGCTAATTACTTCAAACTGTTTTTGTTTAAATAAGATTTTTGGAATGTCTATGACAACAAAACAGATTTAGATGTATGCATATTTATGACATGAGGGCAAAAAGGAATTCTGAATCCTTAAGAATTTCTTAGTTTGTTGTTTTTGTCAGTGTGATACAGAAATTAAACATTTAAGCAAAAATTTAAATCCCAAGGCCTGCTTTAATGAACAACACTTAAAAAAAAAAGTTTACATCTCAAATTAATTGGCAATCCTAGGAATTCCAAGCAATACTGATTGTTCTCCTTTAAAAAGCAGCCCCTTCCCCAAAAAACATACTGGTCTCAATCCAGAGCCAACAAATTCCATACTTTTTACTCCTTTTGACTCTCACTTCCCACTTAGAAAAGGCAGGGTTAAAGACTAAATAGACTCTGACCTTTAAGTGTAACTTGCAAAAGCCATAGCCTGAAGATGAGTCATACAGAGACTTTGTAAACTAACTACACAATTGCTAGACTGTATAACATACAAAGAAGCTACCAGTAAAACTACTCACTGAAAATAGAACTACATGCCTTTGTAGTAAAGAAACATGCTCATTCACACAAACAAAACCAGTACCACCACTCATACACACATACACATCACCCCTTAGCAAACAAAAATGTATTTTCATATAGTGCTATTTAACTTTGTAAAGGAGTATTTTATTTAAGTCCTATGAACTCAGGTGAGCTTACAACTCTCAGATTTCTCATTCCACTTATTAGCTTCAGGAACAAAGAAAAGATCTGACCTACCTTTGTATTATCTGAAAGAAAATTAAAATAAGAAAACCTCTTCTAGCTCAAAGTGTTTTCTCCATGAATAGATACAATCTCTCCTTTAAAAAGCATACTCCTGCATACAAAAAGAAGTACCTCCAGGCTACTACCTAAAGAAACCATCTGGTTTGTTCTCCTGTTGATCTTTTCATGTTGCCCACCAAGTTTGAAAACTAGGTCAGAGTAGAAAAGGATTTTTTAAAAACTACTTAAACATGATATAAATAACAGCACTAAAATGGAGATAAATAGAAGAAGACCTAGAAAAGAAGTTAGAAGAAATTCAAATAAATTTCATTTTTTAAACTGGCTAAAACCAAAGCTATAATTAGCTAAATGTGACCTGAAATATAAATTATAGAATGTGACATAATTTAAGAGGACTAAACCAAACAGGTTAGGTGTTTGTCCATCTTAAGTCTCGCCTTGGTAAACTGGAATGAAGTTGCTACATCCAAAAGTATTTTTGAAAAACGGGGCTATAATAACAATAATGTTGATAGTAATTAATTATTGGACTATTTTATGCATATGACACCAATCATCTATCTCATTTAATCCTCGTCAAAACCCAAAACTACAATTTTTCCCATTTCACAGAAGGGAAACTGAGATACAGAGAAGTTAAGTTACTTGCCCAAGGACAAAATATTTTTGCTTTTTATTTTTTTGACAGAACTGAGTGGGATAGGAAGAATATTGATTCATTTAATGTCAGTGCTCTTAAACTGAAAATCAAAACCACCTGGAGGGGTTTGTTAAAATGCAGGTGGCGGGTTGCTGAGCACCACCCCCAGGGTCTCTGATTCAATAGGTTTGAGTTGAAGCCCAGGAATCTGCATTTCTAACAAGTTCCCAGGTGATGCTGCTGCTGGGGACCCCATTTAGAGACCCACTGCTTATACTAATCACAATGAGATACACTAAACATTTAGAGATGCAATTAAAATGATAAATTAGGTACAACTGAACCTAAGTCCAGTGTCTGAATTTTCAAATTATTTGATTTATATACATTTTGAAGAACAAGAGTTCTGTGAGAAGTCGCTATGGTAAAGTATTGTATTTTATACCAGGATTAATTCTGTAACACTGCCCAATGTCTATTATTTTGACCCACAACAATCCCAAGAAACGTTAACTCTTTCTACTTGTCTCTTCCAAAATTACATTCTGCTCCTTATAGTGACTTATCCCTATGTTTGATGTATTTAATAACCCAGTTAGAACAAGAGTAGGGCAAAAATTTCAAACTTTCTCCCCTCTTCCACATTTTAAAGACCTTGAATGTTCAGACACACAAAAACATCACAAAGTAGGACAGAACAGTAACATAAATATTTAAACAACACTGATATATTCATGTAGAATTGAACTCTAAGATTTTCAAATTATGGAATAATCAAGTTTGGTCCAGGAGTATTACAATTTCTCCATATCTTTCCAGAAGTTACTTACCTGGAGGGATGACCTCAAGAGAAAATGAAATAAAATAAAACAACATATCCTCAATATCTTGTAATAACCTATAATGGAAAAGAATCTGAAAAAGAATATGTATGTGTGTGTATAACTGAATCACTCTGCTGTACACTTGAAACTAACACAATGCTGTAAATTGCCTACACTTCAATCTCACGCAGTGAAATTATCTCAGCAAGACAAATAGCCCCAGGTTCAGTGAAGATTCCCACTGGCCCATCTTTGACTTCTATACCATTAAATTAGTAACCACTTGGGCAACTATTGCACGCTTGTTCATTCACATATATTCTAGCCCCGTTACTGCACAAGAAAGGACAGCAAGAGAAGAAAGACCACATTACCAGAGCTTCTGCCAGACGCAACCATGACAGATCGGAAAGGAAGAGGTAGCACTATCAGGCAGGGCTGTGCTTCTGAGGCTGAAGTCCTGGTATTCAGTCCCCAGCTTCAAACCCAACAGCCAACACCCACATCATTTTGCCAGCTAGGCTATGCGGTCCTGACCCCTGCTACTATAAGATGGGAGGCTGCTTGACTGCTCAGCTTTTTGATTACAGCACAGGTAGCAGTTTCCCTGGCTAGCCAGTTCTACAGTGTTATTCTGGGAGTCATTCTTAGAAACTCAACCCAGAGCCTGCTCTTCCAGCTCCTCCAAGATACATGAAGGACCTAATTTCCTATACCAAATCCCTCCCTGCTAAAACCGGCTGGAGCGGTATGGTTTCAACAGGTCAGTGCCACTAAACAGAAAAGGATTCCTTTTAAATTCTTATCACTCGTGAAAGGAAATACTCCATAGCAAGGGGAATTAGTAGAATCGAGCACAAAAGAAGAGACAGACAACAATCTGAAAGACCTGGATTCTACTCTAGACTCTTCCACTGACCTTCACTAAATAGGAATTTAAGAACTGCTAGATGAAGTAAAAATAAATCTAGGTAAATCATCCCTTCCCTGGTCATATCTGGCACAAAATGTGTGCTCAAAATATCTGAATCACTCTGAGTTAAAGTTTGTTCTAAATATTACAAAAGCATAATGAAAAAAAAATGATTGATTAATAATCCGGGCCTCAGATTCACTATCTGAAAATGGGAAACCTATCAAAGAAAAAATGACAGATAAAGAACACTATGCTGTCCAGTACAGCAGCTACCAGCCACATGTGGCCATGGTGCACTTGCAATGTGACTAGTGCAACTGAGGAACTGCATTTTTTATTTTACTTTACTTAATTTAAATTTTTAAAATATAACTGATCAGGCTTCCCTGGTGGTGCAGTGGTTGAGAGTCCGCCTGCCAATGCAGGGGACAAGGGTTCGTGCCCCGGTCCGGGAAGATCCCACATGCCACGAAGCGGCTGGGCCCGCGGGCCATGGCCGCAGAGCATGCGCGTCCGGTGCTCCGAGAGGCCACAACAGTGAGAGGCCCGCCTACTGCAAAAACAAAAACAATAAAATATAACTGATCAATTACCAAGAAACCTGAATATATTTGGAACAATTCGAGTACACTAATCTACTTTTTTAACTGCATATTTTGTGAAATCTAAACATACGCCAGATTTCGAAGACTCAGTATGAAAAAATGTAAAATACCTTAGTGATTGTTTACATTGACTGCAAATTGAATGATAATATTTTGGATATACTAGGTTAAACAAGTTATATTTTAACAAATTAACTTTACCTGTTTCTACTTTTTTTTTAAATGTAGCTACTAGAGAACTTAAAATTACAACCATGGCTTGCCTTCTATTTCTATTGGGCAGTGCTACCTTAAGGGATGTAAAACGTTTAACAGTTTTTGAAAACAGGGTTAAGAATAAGGATAAATCAAATTAGCATCATGGAGAAACAAGGGGAAACAGGCTTCTATAAAGAGCCATGAGGAGACTTAAAAAGCATCTCTCCAAATCAGACTTTTAAGTACCCTAGTAATTTATGCGCAAGAGTCCTGACTTTTGAAAGAATACATATAAATAAAATCTTTTTAAAAGAAACGTTTAGCAGGGAGCTGACGAGAGCCATTATGGGGGTACACAAAGTTAATATTCTATGAAATAGCAAAATATGAAAGGTATGAGGAAATGTAGTCTTGTGGTTAGAGCAAAAGAGCTTTCTTCTAACCCTACTCTTTTTCCCCCAAGACTAAGTCCAAAGTCAAGTTAGGGACACAGAGGGGAAACTAGACAGGACAGCGTAGGTGTGAAGCAGGCCTCCAGCCTGCTGACCCTCAGAGATCAGAGTGGAACACCTAGGGAGGGAAAAGGAAGTTTTGTTTTCTTCAGGGGAGGGGCAGGTATGGGGTAAATCCACCTTACATGCAGGCCCCAGGTAGCTTCCTCTAAGTACAACTAATTAAATCTCACCAGACTTATGTGAGGCAAATAGGGAGCAATGCGGTCCTATCCCAGTTATACAAATGAGGCCCCAAAAAAGCAAGCCTTTGTGCGTTGTCACCTTAGCGAGACCCAAGTGCTCTGGCTTAGCTACCACAGTCTCACAACATAAAGAGACTACCCATCTCAGTAATTAACGTGCACACAACTCCAGCCTTGCTAACGGTCCTAAAGACAGTGCCACCCACTTCCTTCTTTGCTCTCTTTCTTCCCTGGGAGCATTTAACAAGTCCTTAAAACAAACAAAAAGGTCAAATCTCTTCTCTACATTTATGAAAGTTATTAACCAAAGCAAATCCATCGCGGTTAACTAGACAGTGACAAGAGTTACATCTAACACCTTGCCTTTAGTTAACACGACTTTTTTTTTTTCCAGCTCAGTTTAGAACTCAAAACCAATCTCTTGACAAATACCCTTCCACAGACATACCACCACTCTTTTCAGTCCCGAATAAATTCAAATTGGGACCCACCACTGTAAAGCTACGAACCTTCATAAGACAAGTTCTTGGGTTCTCTTAGGACAGCTTTTTAATCCATTTGCTTTGAGCAGTTTTATCCAGAACACTCAGTATATAATGACTAGTCCTACAGATGACCAAGGCTGCAACCAAAAAGCAGTCAGGGATGGAATGACTTGAAATACAATGTACCGGTTGACCCCTGAACGATGCGGTTTGAACTGTGTGAGGGTCCATTTACACCAGATATTTTTCAGTATCCCAATCTGTGGTTGACTGAATCCGAGCATGCAGAGGAACGGACTATAAAATATACGTGGATTGACCCCCGTGTTGTTCATGGGTCGACGGTAGTTTTCCTTCCAGACAGGCAAGACTTACCAATGTTTCCCTTTTGCCTCCACTCCCCAAACATGCCCAGGTAGCACCTTGAAATAAAGCGGTCAACGTTCATTTTTATTTAAAATAGTTGCCATATCAGACACAGCCTTCTAATCGTATCAGATTAGAGGGCCAAAGGAGACAGTGTCCCACCCTCCAGTGTGAGGGATTACACTGAATCTACAGCAATTAACAAGGGCCAACCTGCCTAACCACCTAAACAGAAAAGCTTCTGTCAACAGATTTTATTTTTAAATATACAGTATATTCCGAACAAGCCATGCAAGATAAGTTGCGTTTGTTTATTCACACGGAAGGACAGTGCCAAATTCCAATTCAAGATTTACCACGGATATATCCAATACTTTTTGGTGCTTCTTTCTTTTTTAAAAAATTTATTTATTTATTTTTGGCTGCTTTGGGTCTTCGTGGCTGCGCGTGGACTTTCTCTAGTTGTGTCGAGCGGGGGCTTCTCATTGTGGTGGCTTCTCTTGTTGCGGAGCAGAGCTCTAGGCGCACGGGCTTCAGTAGTGGCACGTGGGCTTTAGCAGTTGTGGCACATGGGCTCAGCAGTTGTGGCTCACAGGCTCTAGAGCGAAGGCTCAGCAGTTGTGGCTCACAGGTTTAGTTGCTCCGTGGCATGTGGGATCTTCCCAGACCAGGGCTCAAACCCATGTCCCCTGCATTGGCAGGCGGATTCTTGACCACTGCGCCACCAGGGAAGTCCTTGGTGCTTCTTTAAATTCAAGTTATCAATAGACTCATTTATGACTTAGGGCTGATGGATGAACCTTTCAAGATCATGTTTCATTTTAGAGGATGGCTGAACTCAAATATAGTAAATTCTGACTTAAATATAGTAAACTTCGACAATTCAGACACTGCTGTTTCTCAAGTTATTTGATACTAAAGTGAGAGGGGGGAAGTTAATGTTTACCTTAGCATTATCAATGTGAAGTGGTAGTGGGGGAGATGTTTAAGCCAAAGAATTACATAAACAAAATTAAAGAGGTGTTAAACAAATTCTTTCCACTCCCTTTAGAAGTTCCACTTACATACTGACAATGTAAACAGCAGCCACAGTAGTGCTTTGATCTGCTAATTACAAAATATTTTTATCCTTTCATTAAATCAGGAGTTCTAAGAGGCCACTTTAATGATTAAAAGGGCAGCCTGAAGAAGTCTTCTCTAACTCACACTAAAAATTTGCTTGGAGAAAAAAAAATTGGTGGGGGGGCAACAAAAAGAGGCTAAGCAATTCGCTAACTCTTGGGGTGGCTGGCTCCTATTCTAACAGGCAGGTCTCAAACCAGAGTTCAGGAACAAGGACAGCTAATTAATAGGCTCAAGCTGTTAGGCCCCTGGTAGTCAACAGGAGATACTGAAGAGGACTCCATCCATCCTCAGTCACTGAAGCTCCTTAACTTCATCTGCTACCCACTCAATGACCGGGAAATGCTACACAATTTTATCGGGTACCAGGAAAATATTTCACATCTAACATTTCTTCACAGAACTAACCCTTAAATTTGGTAAGAGAAATACCATTACCTTTGGTTCTTTCTCTAAATGATAAACCACCACAGAAAGGCATTTGAAGGTGCTATCACTGCTTAAGGACAGTAAACGCCTTGCAGTTTGAAGATGTCTCCGTTTTTCTCTTTTCTCTCTCATTTTTAAAACAACAGAACAAAGTCTGTATCTGATGCTCAATCCACGAAAAAAAAAATTTGAATTTTTAAAGCATCTTGATTTCAGTCCTCTCCCTTTATGAAACAAGACTGAACCCAAAATGCCCTTAAAAATTAATAAACTGTACATTTTAGAGCAGTTTTAGGTTTACAGAAAAAAGTGAGCAGAGAATACAGAGTTTCCATATTTTCCCTTTACTCCATCTCACCTCACCCCACTACATTCCTATTATTAACATCTTGCACTGGTGTGAGACGTTTGTTACTACCGATGCACCAATACTAAAGTCCATAGTTTACATTAGTGATCACTCTTTGTGCTGTAATTCAACCAGTTTTGACAAACGCATAATGCCTTGTATCCACCATTACGGTATCATACAGAACAGTGTCACTGCCCTAACAGTTCCCTGTGCGCCCCCTATTCATCCTTCCTTCCTTCCCCCACAAAACCCCTGGCAACCACTGATCTTTTCACTTCCTCCAAAGTTCTGCCTTTTCCAGAATGTTACAGAGTTAGAAAGATACAAAATGTATGCTTTTCAGACTGGCTTCTTTCACTTACTAATATGCATTCAAGGTTCTTCCATATCTTTCTGTGGTTTGACAGTTCATTTCTTTTGTTGCTGAAAAATATTCCATTGTATGTATGTACCACAGTTTGTTTACCCATCACCTATTGAAGAACATCTTGGTTACTTCTAATTTCAGGAATTATGAATAAAGGCTGTTTTAAACATTCATATATTGTTTTTGTGTGTGGACATAAGTTTTCAACTCATGTGAGTAAATACTTAGGAGCACGACTGCTGAATGCTATTGTGTATTAATCTGCTTGGGCTGCCATAACAAAATACTATAGACTGGGTGGCTTAAACAACAGAGATTCATCTCTCATAGTTCTGGAGGCTAAAAAGTCCAAGATCAAGGTGCCAGCTCATTAAATTTCTAGTGAGAGCTCTCTTCCTGGCTGGTAGATGGCTACTAGATCCTCACATGGCTGACCGGGGGAAAGGAGGGGGGAGAGAGCGGTCTCTCTACTGCTCCAAGTCTCTCCTTATAAGGCCATTAATACTGTCAGATCAGGGCCTCACCCTTTTTACCCCATTTAACCTTACTTACCTCCATAAAGGCTCCATCTCCAAATACAGTCACATTGAGGTTTGGGACTTCAATATACGAATTTGAAGGGGATACAAACTTTCAGAGCATAACACACATTAAGAGTACATTGAGCTGTGTAAGAAATTTCCAAACTGTCTTCCCAAGTGTCTGTAACATTTTGCACCAGCAATGAATGAGAATTCCTATTTCTCCACATCCTTGCTACCATTTGGTGTTGTCAGTGTTCTAGATCTTAGCCATTCTAATAGGTGGGTAATAGTATTTCATGTTGTTTTAATTTGCAATTCTATGATATATGATGTTGAACACCTTTTCATAAGCTTATATGCCATCTGTATATTTTCTTTGGTGAGGTGTCTGCAACATGCTCTTTTCACTATTCTAAAAGTATGTTTTCCAAAGTGTGGTCCTATGGCCACCTTAGACTGGGATCACCTGTGCTGCCTGCTAGAGATGTAGACGCTTGGGCCCCATCCAATACTAATGTGTTAGACTTTTCTAATGCACTCAGGACCAAGAAACATTAAATTGACAGATACACAGGGGGAGAAGGGAGGGAACACTGACTATCACCAACGGTCAGCCTCACTCTTACTGTATTGACTGGTTAGAGACCTGCATCCATTATCTTTTCCTCACTGGCAGCTGACTTTTAAATCACAAAGTCTTTCAAAAAGAATAAATATAATATGGATGGGTAGGTACTCTGCCATGATCAGGAAGTCAAGGCTACTCAGTGATGAAAAAAAAAGGGGGGGTGGGGTGGGAATGGGAATTGAGTTGTTTGACCCCAATCTCCCTGGAAAATCACTGGAAGCAGGGTGAGGGGTGGGTGGGGTAAGGTTGGGGTGGGGGGAGGAAGGGGGACCACTGGTTCTACTCCTTAAAAATAAGCTAAACTAACCTGCCAAGAAGAGAAGAGGCAGAAGTTGGGCATGCAGCTGGGAAGCTGAGATAAGCAAAATACCATGGAAGCAAATTATTCAAACTATGACAGGTCACAAATCAAACTCATTTTTAAAGCCCCTAATAAGCCTCAAAGAAATTTTTTTTACTTCTTTCCTTCCAAGAAGGAGAGGAAGGAAGGGAGAAAAAGTAGTGAAGCAGAGTGGGCCTTGCTGGTGAGGACAGGAAAAGAAATAGCTGCCCATTCTCTAACAGGTGGGGGTGGGAGCAGAAAAAAAAAGAAAAGAAAGAAAAAATATGAGAGACTAGGAAAGAACTATTCCTAGTATAATACTCTTTTTTCTTATCTATATTCTACATCCTTCATTTAGACATTTTTAAAGTTTGCAATGAAACCTCCACTCTGTTTTTAAACCAAAAGCATGATTCTTTCCTGAGTAGTAAATCTGATTAATTTTCTTCAAACTTTCTAGGTAGTAGCCAGCCAATTCTTTTTTAAGGTGTCAAGTACAAAATAAAAGGCATTAAAAAAAAAAAAAGGCATGATTCTGCAGTTTAAAATAATGTTAACATGCTAATTTCTCTTAAGTATTTTAAACAAAAGTTGATATTTTAATTACTGCATATTTCCAAGAGATAAGCAAGTGGAGAAAATTACTTCCCAACAGGTTCACATCTGCAAAGAAAACTTTTTTGAAAACCAGTAAGACACAAAATAGATAAAAATGATTTTCTCTCATGGCTAAAACTTTAAGCTATAATCAACTGTAAATCAGACTATTTACTCAAAACATTCTTTTGGTAATGGCAGATAGTAATAAATTTCTTAACATCACTGATTTCTTAGCGTTTTATAATTTACAACACATTCTCATACATAATCTCTTTTTTACTCAATCCCATTATCACTATTCTGAGTGAATCATCTGTCTATCCTCATTTTACGTAAAAGAAAGCAGAGTCTCCTGGAGATTAGGGAAACTTTCTCACTACATGGCCTTTAGCACACAGCAAAGCCAAAATTCAAATCCAGGACTCCATCTCCAAGACAAAGGAGTCCCCTAATCTTTCCACTTGGTAATAATACAATAACACGTAAATTATAAGACACAAAAAAAATCCATAATGTAGTTTTAGAGCACACTGGGAAATCTAAAAAAAAAAATTAAAAAAAAAAAAAAAGAGAATCTGAGATTCTGTTCATAGCTTTGTATCTCCTGAGTTCCCCCTATAACAGCACTAGTATTCCAGACCATGGTGTTAACCGGAGATTTCTAGGCAGCCCTCTACATGGCAAGTTATCTGCCAGGACAAGACATTCTGCAGGTAATGAGCAGCCTGTTTGCAAAGTCATCTATGCCAGTTGTTAGAAGCTGGAAAACCTTTGTCTACCTTTCTCTGCACCAAGCACTCTAACCTCCTCAGCTGTTACATCCATTTCAATGGGCAACAAACAACTCCCTTCAAGCTTCTAAACATCCAAGAAGCCAGGATAGATGAAAATGGCAGTTGTGCCCTCCTAGGAATTCCAAATCCCCTTTACGTTAGTGCTAAGTAGAGGGAGTCTCTACACCTTTTGCTATCCTGACATTAAAAAAAAAAAAAGAACACAAGGGACATTTAATCACATTACCCACCCCCCAATATACCTATTCCAAAGTAATACAAAATAATATCAACATTTTGAAGACTTGAGTTTCAGAGGGTTTTTAAATCCATATTACTTTCAAATAATGTTGGCACTTTAGTAAATTTAGTGGCATTTTTCAACCTGTTGGACTTTTTCAAATCTAGTTTATTGTTCCTAATTTATCCGGGATGTTTTTTCTAACTTACTAAGGGCAGGGACTCTAGGGATGAGTGAAGTTGTTCCCCCTACTCCAGGGCAGAGGTGCTCCAATTCAGAATCACCAGGGAGCTTGCTTAAAATGCAGCTTCCCAGATTGCACTCTAAAAGGTTCTAAGTCCATACAACTGGAAGAGGGTCCAGGAAGCAGCATACTTTTAAGATAGTTCCATTGTAGGTAGTGATCTGACAAGTGTGTCCAGCAAATGCTGCCACAAAAGGACTCACCCTGGCCCACAGGACAAACTTATAAACAGACATTTTAAAACAACCTGCGAGTGCTGAAGGCCATAAAAAGGGAACTGACTCCAGGTGTGGCACCAAGGGCATTCCAGACTCAGGGGGACAGCTTACACAAAGGAAGGAAATAATGAAATGTTTGGGGAACGAAGGATCATCTGAAAATTAAACTATGTCCAAACAGTGGACTCAGCCTTTGAGGAGTATCTTGCTTGTAAAATTTTTCACAGAAAAAGGCTTTTAAGACAAAGGTGTTTAAGCAGGGAAGTGAATGACTGGATGTGTATTAAACGTGAAGGACAGTTTCTAAGGAAGATTAAACTAAAAGCAGGAAAATGAGTTCTCCAATGGAAAAGAAAAGAAGAGTGTTTTTTAAGAGATGCTAAAGAAACAGAATGAATAGGAACTGGTGAGCTACCAGTCCTATTAACATATTTTCACTCCCAAGTGAAACCGATAAAGACCTGTATCAGAGAGAAAACAGGGCAAGTTCACGGGTGGACAGTTTACCTATTCCAATCACATATCTCAATAACATAACATGGAAGATGAGAAATTGGATTTTTAAGCTCATAATCCATCCTTACTTAACCCTAGCATTTGGTTATTTCTAACCCATATTGCCCCTTCCCTGCCTTATATGTAGCTTAAGATACAAGCCAGAATAATTATATATTAAATTTATTAAAATGTAATTTAAGTTATATATTAAATTTATTAAAATGTAAAATATATATATGGATATGTAGCACTATGGCTGGATCATATGGTGTATTAGTCTGCTCAGGCTACCATACCAAAATACCATAGACTGGGTGGCTTAAACAACAGAGACTTATTTTCCCACATTTCGGGAGGCCAAAAGTCCAAGATCAAGGTATCAGCCACAATGATTTCTCCTGAGGCCTCCTTCTCCTTGGCTTGTGGATGGCCATCTTTTCCCTGTGCCTTCACAGGGTCTTTTCTCTTTACGCCTGTTTCTGAATCTCCTCTTCTATAAGGACATCAGTCACACTGGATTAGAGCCCATCCTAATAACCTCAATTTAATTGTAACTGCCCCCTTACGGACTCCATCTTCAAGTACAGTTACATTCTTAGCTGGGGGGTTGTACCTTCAACATAAAAATATGACAGCTGGGGGGACACAATTCAGCAGATAACACTACAGCTAGCTACACATTTTTTAAATTTGAAGTAAACATTACCTCCAAAAGTTTGAGAATTTCCTTAATAAAGTACATCAGCAAAAGAAAATGAAAACAAAAACAAACAAACAAACAAAAAGAAAACCCCACCATTACACTCAGGACTCCTCAGACCCCTCCTAGAATCCACGTTCACTTCAGGGAGAAGATTACCAGGCGGTCTGTTCCATCATTCCAAGATCAAGAATCAGCTCTAAAACTATCCTGGGAATTTTAAGTCATTCCCTAAGGGCAACAAAATTTCAGACAAGTTGCTTTCACACCCATCCCTGGTGATAAAACCAAAGAAGCAATGAAAGAGAACAAAAGGCAAAAAAAGCAAAAAAAAAAAAAAAAAAAAAAGTTTATATAGTTACATTCCAACACTTGCTTCCAAAGCTGTTAAGTGTATGATGGCATTCTTGATGTCCAAAAAAAAAAAAAAAAAAAAAAAAAAAAAAGTTTATATAGTTACATTCCAACACTTGCTTCCAAAGCTGTTAAGTGTATGATGGCATTCTTGATGTCCATGCCCAGAACTTAATAAAAGGTCACAAAATTTTCCTGAACTGTAGCTAAATCTACAGAGGCAGTAATTTCTTCTGAAACAGCATGGCTCTTCAGAAGCCACAGCATATCCAAAAGCAAGAAACAAGGACTTCAATACTGTAAATTAAAGTGACCATAAACATTTGACTAGAATCAGTTCCCTCCCCCTAGACCCACCTCCAACAGACCTCAACATTTAAAAATTATTGGAGAAATTAGATTACATAGAGAATTTTATATTATCACAGATTTCACTAAATTAACCATAAAATCAAACACAGAAAGCATTTGCCATGATATAAACTGTTTCAAAAACCATATAGTAATCGATAGAAATGGGGAATGGAATAAATCCTATACCTATCCTTTTAAACACAGTACTACAAAATTAGGAAAATAACCAGTGTGCAATTCCAGTGTAATAGCTAATTCTGGTTCATCCACAATGGATCATCTGTAGATGCTAAAATCATTATAAGAAAGACCACTGTGGAACATGACATGTGAAAGATACAAAGTATCATCACACAGTCACTTTGTAATTGCAAGGGGAAAAGTGTACCTTTTCAATAGCTTTTGCCACTTCCACCAAGTGATAAGCTCCATATCACTAATATTGGGATAATCAACACTAAGTGCCTCCTGATGTGAAGTGCAACAAGAAATACCTATGGAAGTGTCTTGCTAAATATACTTAACCTAAATGCAACAAAGCTTATAGATCTAACTCCAGAGAATTCAAGTTAAATGACTATGAGGAAATGATCAGACAAATCCAGATTGTAAGAAGTTCTATAACACAACTGGCTTAGCTTCCTAAAAGATATCAATGTCAAGATCAGAAGCGGGAAAAAGGTGGAGGCACGAGAAATGTCCTAGATTAAAGGATACCAAGGAGACGTGACATCTTAAGGCTAACATTAAATCTTAGATGCGACCAATGGTTTTGTGGTTTACAGGAGAAAATTATTGTTCTTAGGAGATACACTGTTAAGTACTTAGGGCTTTGGTAAGAGGCCATGATATCTGCGACTTACTTTCAACCGATTGAGAGGTATGAATATAAACAAAGAGATAAAGTACATGGAGAAAAGCATTAACAATTGATGAACGTGGGCATTCCTTGTACTATTTTTTCAACTTTATTGTAGGTTTCAAATTCTTCAAAATAAAGTTGAGGAGGCTGTCATTTCATGAAAATAAAAATTAAAAGGTATGGGGATGCTCAAGACTAAAGACTTGCATAAAACTTGATGGGATCCTGATCTGGGAAAAGAGATATTTAGGAGACAGCTGGATGTTTAAATAGGTCTGGCGTTATTACAAACAAATTGATTCTTTCTTTCTTGAGTGATAATGATAACACTGTTACACAGGACAACATCCTGAGTCTTAGGGGACACATGCCCTAAGTATTAAAGGCTCAAGTATGGTGACTGCAACTCACTTTTAAATGATACACACAAGCCAAATATGGTTACATGTTAATGAATGGTGGCATATGAATGTCTGCTGCATTATTCTCTTAACATATAGTTTTTTTCATAATTAAATGTTAAGAAAGTGTATATTACCAAAGCCTTCACATTTCCCTTTACATTTAATGAATTTATTAGCTTACTAAATTCTTATGAGCATATCGGGGGGACTTTCTAATAACACATAACTCCATTTAACAAGCAACATAATTAATACTTTAAAGTATTCTTTACCAACACTTCAGTTACCCATTATTTTTTTAGTTTGGAAGGGACATTGTGAAGATCCTCCAAGGTTTTTAAAAACATGTAACACATATTGCTTCTGGGTTGGTGAACACATGGAGATTTGGGGAGAGTGGAGAGCTTGGAGGGAGTGGGGAAGGAATCTCCATGCCTTTTCCCCATACCTTGTCCTATGCATCTCTTCCATCTGACTGTTCCTGAGTTATATCCTTTTACAATAAACTAGTAATCTACATGGCAGACTAGGTACACTGACTGACAACCCTGTGAAAACAGACAATAAAAAAGGGGGAGAAATTATAAAAAACTGAACTGGCAAAAAGGTAACTAGTAAGAGGCTAAAAACTTAGAAAGGTCATAAAAGTGCCCTCCCCATACCCAGAGGAAAGGAGCATCCTTATCTCTGAAGACAAAGGGACAGCCAAGAAGAATCCTAACAAACAGGCCTCGCTAAATTGCTCCCAGTTTACTACAGTTACCTCATACGCCCCAATCTATCCTATTTCTTCATGACTGCCTACTCTTTAACAAGAGTAGCAAAAAATACACAGCTCTGTTTCTTTGGTTCTTCATTTCTTATGAAGCCTCCCATGTCACATAAAACTTACATATGCTTTCATCCTATTGAAAAAAAAATGTAACATATAAGTTTAAATAAAAAGTCCCATCAGATCCTTTTCCTCTACTTATCATTCCCCACACAAAAGCACATTATACCATCTTAATTCCTGTAAAAAGAAGTCCTGTAGATGTTACTATTTCTCTAGTCCAGTTCTGTCCAATATGGCAGCCACTAGTTACAGGCAACTATTAAACACTTGAAATGTGGCTACTGACTAAGGAACAGATTTTTAAAATTTTATTTAATTCTAATTAATTTACATTTAAACTTAAATAGCCACACGCGGCTACTATTTTAGACAGTGCACCTGTAGATTATATACAAAAACCTTAAATTAAAGACAGGTTTCAGGGAAAACTATTTTATAAGCTTTTATCACCAGCTAATTCTAGATCAGGAGTTGCCTCCTTTGGACTTTCTTATAGCACTTTTTCTTTAAATTTACTTATTTATATTTATTTTTGGCTGTGTTGGGTCTTCGTTTCTGTGCAAGGGCTTTCTCTAGCTGTGGCAAGCGGGCGCCACTCTTCATCGCGGTGCGCGGGCCTCTCACTGTCGCAGCCTCTCCTGTTGCGGAGCACAGGCTCCAGACACGCAGGCTCAGTAGTTGTGGCTCACGGGCCCAGTCGCTCCGCGGCATGTGGGATCTTCCCAGACCAGGACTCGAACCCATGTCCCCTGCATTAGCAGGCAGATACTCAACCACTGCACTACCAGGGAAGCCCAGCACTTTTTCTTTACTACAAAAAAATAGGACCTCACTAAAAGTTTGCAGAATGAAACTAATAAAGCTTTAAACCTAGCCTAAATCAACAGAATTACCAGAGAAATTACTGCATTCAATCAAACGTATAGGAGTGCCCTGATTTAAGATGTCACAATTGTCAAGACTGATAAAAAGGAACTGATTTATTTGCAGGTTTCATTTAAAATAATAGGCTCCATTAACACACTAAAAATATGGTTTCACTTACAAAAAGTTATTTTAAACACACACAGCTAGAAACATCTATTGTATGAGGTAAGATACACTTGGCCCAGAATAATACAAAACATTGCTGCTACCTAGTACCACGTTCTGTCACTTACCTACTATTTGACTTTGAGTAAGTTACCTAAACCCTGTGCCTCAGTTTCCCCATCATTAAACTCAGGATTATACTATATTTACTTTATAGAGTTATTGTGAGATGTACTGAATAACACATTAAAATCATAGAAAAGTATCTACACATGGTAAGCATTCAATGAACAGTTGTTAACTATTTCCTACCAACTAAGAGGTTATATTTTTGATGGATGGAAACAAAGCAAACACACATACAAAGTAACATAGAGTAAAATTACCAAAGCAGCTAGATATACATTTTTAATTAGGTCTAGTTCAATCCAGGAAACAATGCACTTTTTTTAAAATTTTATTTATTTATTTTTGGCTGCGTTGGATCCTCGCTGCTGTACACGGGCTTTCCCTAGTTGCATGGAGCGGGGGCTACTCTTCGTTGCGGTGCGTGGTCTTCTCACTGTGGTGGCTTCTCTTGTTGTGAAGCACAGGCTCTAGGTGCACGGGCTTCAGTAGTTGTGGCACACAGGCTCAGTAGTTGTGGCTCGCAGGCTCTAGAGCGCAGGCTCAGCAGTTGTGGCGCACGGGCTTAGTTGCTCCGCGGTATGTGGGATCTTCCAGGGCCAGGGCTCGAACCCATGTCCCCTGCATTGGCAGGCAGATTCTTAACCACTGTGCCACCAGGGAAGACCCAACAATGCTTTTAATAAATCGTATTGCAGCAACCAATAACCCTGGAATGTTGGTTGACATGTGCCTTATATAAGAGAAAAGACATACCGTCAAGATTTATTTCCCTAATGTATAAACATGAAGTCACTGTGTCAACACTGTTATTAATGAAAGTTAGGGATACTTTTTTAAAATAACAGTTTTATTGGGTTATGATTCACATACTACATATTTACATATTAAAACACGCAATTCAATGGTTTTAGTATATTCAGATATGCTCAACCATCACCACAATTTCACATTTTCCTCATCTAAAAAAAAAAGAAACCCTGTACCCTTTAGCTATCACCTTCTCTTTTACCCCAAACTCCCCAGCCCTAAGCAACCACTAACCAATTTTCTGTCTTTATAGGTTTCCCAATTCTGAGACTTTTAATATAAATAGAATCATATAATATGTGATCTGTGACTGGTTTTTTTCACTTAGCACAATGTTTTCATGGTTTATCCATGTTGTAGCATGTATCAATATTTCATTCTTTTATATGGCCAAATAATATTCCATCGTATGAATTCACCACATTTTGTTTATCCATTCATGATCTGATGGACATGTGGGTTCTTTCTAGCTTTTGGCTATGAGTAATGCTGCTATAAAAATTCATGTGCAAGTTTTTGTGTGACCATATGTTTTCATTTCTCTTAAGTAGATACCAAGGAGTAGAACTACTGGGCCATACAGTAACTCTATGTTTAACTGTTTGAAGAATTGCCAGACTGTTTTCTAAAGTGGATGCACCATTTCACTCTCCCTCCAGCAGTGTGTGAAGGGTTCTGATCTCTTCACACCCTCACCAATGGTTGTTACTGATTTATTATGCCCATCCCAGTAAATATAATATGGTATCTCACTGTGCTTTTGATTTGTATATCCCTGTTAACCAATCATAGTGAGCATCTTTTCACATGCTTATTGGCCGTTTGTTTCTCTTCTTTGAAGAAATATTTATTCAGATTCTTTGCCCATTTTTAATTGGGTTGTCATATTGTGTGTGTATTCTAGATACAAGCCATTTTCATATATACGATTTGAAAATATGTTCTCGCATTCTGTGGGCTCTTTTCACTTTCCTGAGAGTGTCATTTGAAGTACAGAAGTTTTTAATTTTTATAAAATCCAATTTATCTATTTTTCATTTGTTGCTTATACTTTTGGTGTCATATTTAAGAACCCATTCCCTGCCAAACTCAAGGCCATGAAGATTAATTCCTATGCTTTCTTCTAAGAGTTCTACAGTTATAGTTTACATTTTTTTATCCATTTTGAGCTAAGTTTTATGTATGGTATGATGTAAGGGTCCAATTTGCATATGGATATCCAGTTTGCCCAGCACCATTTACAGAAAAGACTGTTCTTTCCC
>NW_006782029.1:2364370-2379424 GCF_000442215.2 Lipotes vexillifer | reverse complement strand
TTCCCTACTGAATGATCTTGGCGCCCTTGTTAACCTGAGGCACACGGGTTTAGTTCTGGACTCTCAATTCTATTCCATTCATCTATATGTCTACCCACACTGTCTTGATTAATGTTTCTTCATGGTAAGTTGAAAAATCAGGAAGTGTGAGTCCTGCAACTCTTTTGTTCTTTTTCAAGACTGTTTTTGGCTATTCTAGGTCCCTGGAAATTCCACATAAATTTTAAATCAACTTGTCAATTTCTACAAAGACACCAGTCAGGATTCCGATAGGGATTGCGCTGAACCTATAGATCAATTTGGGAAGTACTGCCATCTTAACAATATCAAGTTTCTCAATTGATGAACATGGGGTATTTTTCATTTATAAGTTCTTTAATTTCTTTCAACAATATTTTGTAGTTTCAGAGCATAAGTTTTATACTTCTTTTGTTAAATGTATTCCTAAGTATTTTATTCTTTTGATGCTATTATAAATGGGATTGTTTTCTTCATTTCATTCTTGGAATGTTCATTGCAAGTATACAGATGTACTATTGATTTTTGTATACTGATCTTGTATCCTATAACCTTAATGAACTCATTTATTATGGGGATATTACTAGTAGTATTCTAATTCATAGGGTGACCATTAGACTAGGTAGTTCTTGCAGAGTACTCAAGTACTCAGGCTGGCACACAGTAGGTGTTAAATACCAGCTATTACTACTAAAGTAATTTTATATATCAAGCGCTTTACAAAAGTATCTTACTATAAAATGTTTATTCAACACTTCCCATGGGCAAAAGTGTGAGTGACACAGTGAGGGAAAAAAAAAAGAAATCCTATCCATTAACAAAGTAGCAGTCTTAGAACAGAAATAGATCCTACACATCCCTCAAGTGATTTGTATAGATATCAAATTAAAAGTTCAAATGAGCTATCTTTTGCAACAAACTTTCCTTCACACACTCTTTAATTAAGAACCTCAGGAAGTCATTTACTTTTGAACCATGCAAATGAGGTCTAGCCCTTCTTACCCTTTCAATGCTTATGACTGGACTCTTCCATACTTCAGACTTCTGAACACAGTATTGTTGCAGAGCAATGCTCCTGCACTGCCCTTGACCGGTGTGATGGGAGAGTTTTATTGTCTTGTAATTACTATCATTGTTTCTTTTTTCTTTCTCTGAAGTCTACCTCATGCCTTTGAATTTCCAAAGAAGGGAAACAGAAATGGGGAGGCAGGGCAGGGGGCAGGGGTGGGACGGTGGGGATTATAACAGGTAAGATTCCTGCAGGACTTCAGTCTCCCATCCTACTATCCCACAGAAATTTACTAGTATTTTTTATCTAAAACAATTTCATTTCAAATGGCCCTTTAAACTGAGACATCTGCTTATTGTTTTAAAGCACCATTTAAAAATCAGCCAGGTCCCCTTTTGTCTCAGCAACATTTGCTTTACTTCTAAATAACTTTTTAAGATACAGTTATTTGTTGGAACAATAACAGCCATAACCTGCAAACCACAATTTGCGCCACAAAGTCCAATATCAGCCCAGATCTATTTTTGGCTTCACAACAGCTAGAGGTAAAGAATTTCACTGTATTGTTCAAGTTGGGTCATAAACAGTCACTGGGGAAAAAAAGGCAAAACAACATAAAATGCTTTATAAACCAAAAATGGGACAAAAGATGAAAAGAGAGTCAGGTTTAAACATGTGCTACATAAATGGAAACACAACTGTGTTCATCTTCAGTCTCAATTTGCCCATTTATGCTCCCACAAAACTCCATTCTTATATCAACTATAATTCGTAATTAACTGATACTGAAATGTATCTGCTTATAAGTCCATCTCCCCTTCCCCCTACCATATAAGTCTCTGAGCTATTCAAAGGCAGAGAAGTCATATAACTGAACAGAATTGTAAATTTGGGCCAGAAGTAGGATGTGCGCAACATGGGGTATTTCCATCCCACCCCAACACAACCTATCCCAGAAATTCTTGAAAATGGCTTTATTTTGCTTCTACCCCTCTGTGTAATTCAAAGGCTAACAGAGAGCTGACATTAGTCCTTCTTTAAGTGAAGAAGACTACAGCCTCAGTGGAGCATTGCTCAGATCACCCCATCTTCTGATGAGAAGTGACACAGCATGTAAGAGAAATGACACAAAACAAAATAAAATTCTTTAATTACCAGAACTGATTATTAGCAAATTAAATCTATTTTATTTAAGTTTTAGCTAACCTACCTGATAGTATACCTCTAAAACTTCACCCTTCTGAAGTGTTGAGCCTTTTTAAACAGGACCAAATAAAAGTGATGTTCTCAGCAAACCTGGCGGAAAAGCTAACCCATATGAGCAAATCAGAACATAAGTTTCCAATTTTCTTTTCCAAATTAGAGTTACTTTCCTCTAGCCTTGTTCTGCTGCTCTAGGCTTCTGATTAGGTGGGGAAAGGGAACAAAAATAAAGGGAAAAGCAACTTGTTCAGTGATCAAGAGTTGCACCAAATTTCCATTTATCCAGAAGGACTCAAATCACCACAATTTTCTTGATTAGTACCATGCAATGATGACTGATATTTACAAATATGTTCCTAAGACATAAAGTTCCTCAAATGCCTTTGAAATTTCTGAAGGAAAATTACATTCTGAAACATTTTAGTGACAGGATGTTAAAAAAAGAAAAAAAGCAGCATGAAAGTTCCATGTTTCTCTCCATCACCCATGAGAAGCATCACCAACCAAGAACTGAGTACTGTACTGAGCCAGACCTATATCTCAGAATCCTTCTTACGAGACCAAACTGGAAATAGAGACATGACCTAGAACCATAGAATAAACAGGATAAAACAGTGGTGAACTTAAGACCTGGAGTCAAGCAGGCCTGAGTTTAAATCTTAGTTATGCAACTCAAAAACAAAGTGATCGCACAGCCTATCATCCAAAAAGCACCAGTTTTGAGAGTGACACAGAACAACAGACAAAAATCGGGGCTATCTCTAGGCAACAGAACATACGGTCACTATACACAAGCGATATGGACCTTGGACAGGTTTCTTAATATTGAGTCTTGGATCTACATCTGTAAAATGTGAAGAACAGGGTACAGAATTAAACCTTCAGTAACTATAAATTGCTTTCCTACCTCCTTTCAGCTATATAACCCTGTATTCTATGATGCTAACCCCAAGAGTTCAGAATGTCTAAAAACATCACACAGCCTTATAAAGGGAAACATCAAAGAGATGAAATGCCAACCATGTGAGAGATGCAGGATAATTTTTTAATCCACATAATTCTTTTTAATTAGACTTTTCACTTGTAACTTTTTTTTAACTTAATTCAAATTCTGATACCTGAGCAGAACTAATCTCTCAGCACTTTGTTTCCACAGCTTTGCTCTTCATCGCTTCATAAAAGCACTCATCTCACTGTATTGCGATTTTTTTTTTTTTTTTTCTGGTCATGCCTGATGCCAGACTAAGTGCTCCAAGAAGACAAGAACTGCTTTAGTTCCCGTTGTTATCGTCAATGTTGGGAGCAGTTCCTGTCACATAGTATGTACTCTATGTTGGCAGAATAAATGATCAGTACTTTAGATTCATTAGCCTGCCCTAAACCCACAGTACATCCTCAACCCACAAGGGCGGTCTATAACTACCTATGTCCTTACCTTTTCCTACCTGAGTTTTCATACTCCTGAGGAGTACCAGCAGTCCACAATGTTTCTTCTCTATAGAGAAGAAACACCTACTTCCCTAGAGGGAATCCATCTTGAAATCCAATTAAGGTTTTAGGCTTTTAGAAAATTCCCATTTTAAATCTTCATTCAGATGCTTCTGATCCTTCACACAGATTTAACTCTTCATTCAAGTAAAGACAAAACTGACTGTCCCAATACCATATTTATCTCCACCCGTTTCCTCTTCTTTTTCCCTACCCTCAGTGAACTCTTTTCATCCAGTCAAAACTACAGGGCCTCCCCCCGAGAAATTAAGGTACACTTGACAAAGACCACTCTCCTTATTATTGGAGGATCAGAATCTAATGAAAAAAAAATTAAAACCAAAGCAAATAAATACAGTCTCAATTCGACAGCACTGAAATGCTTTCAGTGGTAAAATGGTTTTAAAATGTGACAAAGCCCCAGGAGTCCCTAAGGCATTTCTAGGGTTTCTTTAAAAAAAAAAAAAAAATGTAGTCAATCACAGAAGTGCTTGCTTTTTCTCTGCACCGTTGCCCCCAGACTCAGACTGCTCTCAGGACTGAGGGTTTCAAGGCAAAACAATGAAGCATTTGACAACCTCAGAAGGTCTGAATGGCATTCTGGAAACAAACTTCACTTTGGGCTGCTCCCTGAAGCACAGACAAATCATGACACACCGCCCACCTTGAGCTTGGAATATACTCTAGGTAAGAGTCACAATTTAGGCATTTTGTATTCAAAAAGACTTCTCTAAGCTGACAGATCAAGAAGAGTCATTAAAAAGTTCTCCTGCATGTTTCCTAAAAGCCAGGAAAATGTACCTGGCAAATCCCCACCCACTACCACAGTAAACAACCTGTGACTGCTTGACAAAAACATAACTTTTATTTGGAAAGAAAAAAATTCACTCTAGCAACAACAAATGGTTCTTATCCCAAACTAAATAACAACAGTAAGATGAAATATTAAATGTCTGTTAAGAGAGAGTTGAAAACTTTGAGATTTTCACTGTCCCTCCTCCAGAGTTTCTTTGCTCCACAAAAATAATTTTAATCAGATGGAAATAGGAAAAAAAACTGCCAACAGAAAGAAGTGTAGTTTCAGTGTGAGTACAATATTAAATATCCTAAAAGCAGACAGTTCCTCAATAACGTAGCTTCAATAAAAACTTCCTAAACCCTTTCCTTTTTTGTTCCTTTGAGAAAATAGTGAAGCAATTTGCATTTACAGCTTAGTTCCTGTTTCCAAAATACCCCTTTAACTTTTTCTTTTCTCTTTTTATGGTAGGTATAAATAGCACCAAATTGTCAAATCACAGCTATTTTGTGTGCTACCTATACAAATAGGTCTGATTTCTGGCCAGCCATAAAACAATTACTGCCGAATTCCTCTGGCTCTTTGATATCCAGCTTGTCCACAGGGCTTCAAAGCTAGCTTCCAGGACTTTTCTTGGGGCACTGCAGAAAAACAACCTCAACAGAAACACAGAAGATAAAATGTTCCCACTCCTATAAACACACAAAGACATAACTACAGAAGTAAAACAATTCGGCAGCAACTAGAATTTCTTCCCCCTCATGCATAAGGCATTTCCCCACTTTCAAGCCTCCAAAAATTAAGAATTACTTTGCTTTCAGAGAAATTTTCTGATTTACTAGAATAACATATCCCATGGGAACACACTGGGATGGAACGAAAGTTCAACTTCTTGAGCACATAAATAACTATACAGCGCAGTATTTATTCAATGTTGCAAAATGCATTCAAGCTGGAAGCTCTTTGTTAAGGTTAAATCTGGTCAGAATATCAAGTAGAGGAACTTTATGGGAGATTGTATGTTTTGACTATAAATTAAAAGGACTTTATTATCACATGGCTTATGAAAAATCACTACAATTATAAGTGGGATGGCAGACACAAATACCTAATATACATAGCACAAACATGTGCTCGGAATACCAGTCAGCCTATTTCCTATTAAGCCACAGCAAAAACAGTACACACGTCTATTACAAGGGAATAAATGCTAAGTTCCATTAGAGAAACTTACAATTGGGCATCTTAGAGGAGTGACAAATGTGACATGATTATAAAACCTCCCACTACTCAGGTTCATATAATAAAATTTTATTAAGGTTGATACAAACACACATACATACACACACACTCATACCTATACCTCTATATCTGCACCAAAAAGAGAAGATGTTACTTTTTTTTTTAATTCTTCCTACCAATGGCAGCAGGCCGAATCAGTTTTTCCTTAACCCAATATTTTTAGCAGCTCTATCATAATATGCCAGTTAAGTGGGAAAAGTATTTCACAGAATAAGCAGTTGGCAAACATGTGATTCTGAATTAAAAGTATAGATGACAGTCTCCCTGTGTATATGAAAGGAGATCATTTCATATGTTGCATAAATAGTAAAGATTACCTCTGCACCCAAAACCTGCCTCTTATTTCCCTTTCTCTTCACCACTTGTAAGAATCAAGCACTTTTAAAATATTAATCCAGATCTGATTTCAGCACCCTTCCACGTTCTTATACGGGGAACCACTTGTACATATTTCTCCAAAGACAGAGAGCCATGTTGTTTTTTTACATCTACATAATAAATCAACTCTTAGTAGTACATAGATGAGCCTTCTCACTATAACTGGAAAACTTACCACTCAAAATTAGAGCCACCTGTTTACATCTCTGATCTCAAGTACACAGCTTTTATCTTGTAGGTCAAATCTGGCACCTAACATTGGTACTAAATTTCCTCATAACAACGTGATTGTGTAATCTCTCACATTTAATTATATTTTTCCCTCTGAATTTTTTTTTAACCCAGGCCAAATGCATCAACATACAACAAAATTCTCAATGTGAGTGATAAAAATGCATTAAAAGTAACCTTTAATCCATGCTATTAACTGATTTTATTCTATTTTGGCACGTTTGAAGTAACTCATCTAAGGATTAGTTAGGCTTTTCTACACTTCTTTTTATCAGGACTCTACCATTCTTGATTTAGTTTTGAGAGAAAAGGGTTTGCAAAAACTATAATAATCTCACAGCTGGAGATGGCTGGAAAGTCCGTTAGTACTCATTGTGCCCTTAATTTGCAGGAAGCCTTTGTGCTCTTCTGCTCCTCGTTTTACATGCTGAGCAGTTTTCACTGATAAAGTACTTATAGACCAGTTATTTTAGATTAATGAAAAGCCCAGTAAAATTTTATGTAAAATGGCTGTGAACTTTCTCTTTAAAATTCTGAAGTGTACCTGCAGTCTTGATTGCATGAAAATCTTAACCCTGATAATTTGCCTCAATAGTTTTCACGTGAGTGGGAAAAGGCAGTCCTAAAATTTTCAAGAAGTATTATTTTTCAAACAGAGAAGGAATCCAAAATTTTAGACTATGAATTCAGATTGAATGCCTGAAGCCTCAGGGCAAACACACTGATTTAATCACATAGCAGTAGGTTTCAAAATCTTGCCCTCTTCAGCTTGAACAATAAAGTATTTCCCTGCCCTTTAAACCTATAGTAATAATGCAAACGCATTATACAAAAGGAACCCAACATCGTTGGGATTTTTAACATTATGACATCAATTTCGGAAGTACATGGCCTTGTTCTAATTTTACACTTACCCAAAATGAGATTTTAAAGTCAATGACTTAGTATTTCCTCTGAACTTCAAGCCCCAAAAAGGACATCTAAATATCCAATTATAATGGAGTACAAGTCAAAGTCAACTTTCACAATTTTCAGAATTCCCTAGAGGTCTTCAGATACAAATGCAAAGTCTAACTTTGAAAAGTAGAAGTTGAAGTTTTTAAATCTGTCTGAATATAAGCAAAAATGTTGAGATATGTCATATTCCAAGACATGAAACTGTTTTTGTAGTAGAGTGCTAAAATTACTCATTTTCTGCTACACCGCCTTCCTATAATTCAGAAGTTCAAATCATAATCAGAGAGATCCATATCTAACACAGCAAGTATATCACTTATATCTAACATAGTAAGTGTATCTGCAAAGTAGAAATGATAGTGTCTGAAACTAACAGGGTTAAACAATTTCTTTTGTGAGGCCACAGGCAAAATCTACAGCAGCTGTCTAACTCTGCCTTTAACGATCATAGCAAAAGCTCAAGGAAGTGATCCAATACAGCGCTGGTCTTTAGTAACCAGATCGTTTCTATTTCATTTTCAGCCAGAGGAATGGATAATGAAAACAAAATTATTCCTCAGTCAAGTTTACTTGACAAGCTAATTTTACCAACCTTTAACTTTTATTCACATGTATAGCCCTAAGAGCTGTTCCTTTTTTGTGTGTAGACAACCTTAATAACTTTTAAATACTGGCTACACAAGATAAACTTCAGATGGCTATCACTTCTTTAAAGCTACTTGTAAAAACTACTGGAAAACTTTTTAGCTATTCAAGAACCAGTACTGAACTAAAAAAGAAAAGGCAAACCATTTAGTCATTGCTATAAACTGTTGAGCCACAGAGCTTTGATTCTATCAGTGAAGACTGCAGAATTCATACCATTTTTATATGACCTAAAACAAGTTTAAATTAATTTTTATAAAAGAAACAAACACAATTCCTTAAGGATTACAAGTTTCCACCTAAAACCACTGACATTGTTTAAAACAAACAAAAATGCTCTCTCATCATGTATCATCATTCATTTATTTATCAATATATCCGAGATGCCTACTCCTAAATTCTTCTCTATTTAGCCTATGGAAAACAGGTATTTCAGACTTCTAACTAATCAGGACTTACAGATATTTATTTTAAATAGAAATTCAACATTCTCCATAAACTAATTTTGTGGAGAATGTGAATAAGTGAAACAAAGTAATCAAATCAGTGACCCCACAGTTATGTTATCACTCTGGTTAATAACCACAGGTTCACAAGAGAAACTCCAAAATAATTTTAAACTAAATTATGTAGGAACAGGCATGACTACAGCATTCCCCATTTCAATATTTACAGTGTATAAGTAAATGTATTGTTTTATTTAAGTTTGCATAAAAAACAATTTTTTTCTAAAAAGCAATCTTAATCCAGTATTTAATATATAATTCCAATCCTGTGTGCTTCTACAAAGGTTTGACCCAAAATAATTTTAGTTAAATTTTAGGCTAATATACATTTATGCCACATGCCACAGCTAAGAGATAATGATTATAAAAATACCTGATATACTTTCTGATTATAACAGATCCTATCATTTTACTATATCTCAATTAGGAGAAATGTGGCTTCAATTACTTAACATTTGGAAATGACTACTAGGTGTTGGTTCCCTAAAGGAGGAACAAAAAACACCCATGAACTAAAATATACACACAGGGCTTCCCTGGTGGCACAGTGGTTAAGAATCCACCTGCCAATGCAGGGGACACGGGTTCGAGCCCTGGTCCGGGAAGATCCCACATGCCGCAGAGCAACTAAGCCCGTGCACCACAACTACTGAACCTGTGCTCCACAGCCCGCCAGCCACAACTACTGAGCCCGTGTGCCACAACTACTGAAGCCCGCGCACCTAGAGCCTGTGCTCCACGACAAGAGAAGCCACCGCAATGAGAAGCCCGTGCACCGCAGCAAAGAGTAGCCCCCACTCGCCGCAACTAGAGAAAGCCGCACGCAGCAACGAAGACCCAATGCAGCCAAAAATAAATAAGTTTTTTTTAACTGATACCACCTTTAAAAATAAAATAAAATAAAAATAAAATATACACACAAATGAGTACTCCTGAATTGACATATATATGAATGTCTTACTTGTTTTAAAAAGTAAACCTCAAATACTGGGTTAATATGAGTCACTTTCAGGGATTTAAGCCATAAATTCTTCAAATAAAATCAAATAAATTAGTTTGCAAGTAATTAACGATGGGACTTCAATAATGTAAAACTATCTCTGTATATTCTCGATGGCTCGGGAACTTAACGGGTTACGTTCAATATAACACACTTAGTGGGTCTTGGAGCCCACTGCCTGTAAAAATCTCCCATGGAGATTCCAGACCACCCATTGAAAACAGTACAACATTACTGCCTCCAGCAAGAAGCTGCTACATAGGACTGGTGATTCAAGTCTTTTAAATACTATTTTATTGAGGGATTGTGGGAGGTGGGGGGAGGGGGAGAAGGGGGATTCATGAGTGGATGGGGAGGAAAACTCAGACACAGAAAAAAGTTATTTCTAAAGCAGAGGTTCCTACGGTACCCCCCTTCCTTATGCCAGGCACCCCCTTTTTAAACAGCTACATAAACAAAGTAATAAGTGCTCAGTTTCAGAGAGAATTACATTATCCTCCATTTGAACAGGCTAGAAAGTACTTTTATTTGAAAAGCTGATTCTCCTCTGCCGTAAACAGTTTTACTCGGCACCAATTTCAGACAAGAGAAGATGGCTAGGGAGATGGGAGGTGGAGTCGGGAAAAATTCACTCATACAGGGCTTCCCTGGTGGCACAGTGGTTAAGAATCTGCCTGCCAATGCAGGGGACACGGGTTCGAGCCCTGGTCCGGGAAGATCCCACATGCCGCAGAGCAACTAAGCCCGTGCACCACAACTACTGAACCTGTGCTCCACAGCCCGCCAGCCACAACTACTGAGCCCGTGTGCCACAACTACTGAAGCCCGCGCACCTAGAGCCTGTGCTCCACGACAAGAGAAGCCACCGCAATGAGAAGCCCGTGCACCGCAGCAAAGAGTAGCCCCCACTCGCCGCAACTAGAGAAAGCCGCACGCAGCAACGAAGACCCAATGCAGCCAAAAATAAATAAGTTTTTTTTAACTGATACCACCTTTAAAAATAAAATAAAATAAAAATAAAATATACACACAAATGAGTACTCCTGAATTGACATATATATGAATGTCTTACTTGTTTTAAAAAGTAAACCTCAAATACTGGGTTAATATGAGTCACTTTCAGGGATTTAAGCCATAAATTCTTCAAATAAAATCAAATAAATTAGTTTGCAAGTAATTAACGATGGGACTTCAATAATGTAAAACTATCTCTGTATATTCTCGATGGCTCGGGAACTTAACGGGTTACGTTCAATATAACACACTTAGTGGGTCTTGGAGCCCACTGCCTGTAAAAATCTCCCATGGAGATTCCAGACCACCCATTGAAAACAGTACAACATTACTGCCTCCAGCAAGAAGCTGCTACATAGGACTGGTGATTCAAGTCTTTTAAATACTATTTTATTGAGGGATTGTGGGAGGTGGGGGGAGGGGGAGAAGGGGGATTCATGAGTGGATGGGGAGGAAAACTCAGACACAGAAAAAAGTTATTTCTAAAGCAGAGGTTCCTACGGTACCCCCCTTCCTTATGCCAGGCACCCCCTTTTTAAACAGCTACATAAACAAAGTAATAAGTGCTCAGTTTCAGAGAGAATTACATTATCCTCCATTTGAACAGGCTAGAAAGTACTTTTATTTGAAAAGCTGATTCTCCTCTGCCGTAAACAGTTTTACTCGGCACCAATTTCAGACAAGAGAAGATGGCTAGGGAGATGGGAGGTGGAGTCGGGAAAAATTCACTCAGTGTCTTTCAATGCCTTCAATAGTTGATCCAATAAAGATCCCTCAGAGAAAACTTTAAGTCTATTTTTTTCCTCCATGTAAGCAAATCATACAGGAGGGCTTTCTTTTCTAGGGTACTGCACCCTGTCTCTTTAAATTCCAGGCCTGCCCCATTTCCCACGCATTCAATGAAAGCAACACGTTTGCTGGCCTCCAGCCCACAATGTCAAGTAGTTTTCTTGCTATTGAATTTCAAGATTATTCTTTTGGATCATTTGCCCTTTAGTTTTAAGCACGCCAAAGCAAAAATAATGTCTTTCTACAATAACATAAAGAAAACTCTGAGGTCTTTACAAGTAGAGAACACCTTGTCCTTTAGTTCCCCTTTCACTGCAAAATATGCTCCCACTCTATATGCTCCAAGTAAGAGCCAGTTACACATTATCTTAGTCGACCACAGCTTTGTCTGTCCTATAATAAACTTCTATCAGCATATTTATTTAATTTAGTGCCAAACTGGGAAGCTCTAACAATCTGCAATATTCTAACCAAGTCTTCGTATTTTCCAAACTCTCAAGTCTTCAGCTTGGTCCCCTGAGTATTCGTTTAAAACAGGTTTAAAAACAATTACTTTATTTTCTATATCTGCAGTTAAGACATCTACATAAGTTAATTTAATAAGAACAATAGCAAGCAAATATGGTGAGTTGTAATCAAGGTGCCAAAGAGTATATTTTCCTCATTCTCATACACACCTTAATCCTGAAGAAAGGAATCCAGGCGACTATGAATCCCATTTAGCATTCTCAAAAGGAATAGAAATAGTTAACTAAAAATTTATCAGCACAACTAAATTAAAGCCCATGAAATATGTCATTCCAAATGCTACCCAACAGAACTAAAGTGGTAACCTTATTCAAGTAGCAAATAAAGAAATGCTCAGATTACAAACATCAATTTTTATATTTTATATTCTAAGGCAGAATTAATCTGGCTAACTATAATTTATGAATTTTGTAAAAGCATCTAATGCTAAAGGGAAAACAGATTTGTTTTTATTTGACATATAGTTTTGCTATGCATCTGAGCATAGTACACTTGTAATGCTTATTTCTTAATGTTAAAATAAAGACAGATGTTTTCCCGTTAATCATAATATAATGTACTTATCAGATAAACTTCAGATTGCAAAGAGACCTTTTAGGACAACTAAAATTAACTCCCTCATTTTGCAGAAATTATTTCTTTTAATTGTGTTTAAGAAACAGTCATATCAATCTATCTGCATTGTATATAAAAAAATGAAAATTAAAATGTAATTTCATGTTTTAACTTCCAGTTATTTTTGTAGCCTATATATAAAACAGTATTGAAACCACTTTAATGCTAAATTTTATTTGTGTTTATGCAATTATGCATCAATTCTCCATCCAAAAAGGACTACCTATTTCCCTGCCCCAAACATTATTTTTGCCTTGGTTTTGGTAGTTATTTTTTAACTTTTTATTTCTCAAAATTTAATGTTTAACTTCCAAATTATATACAAAGACTCGCAAGCTAGAAGTGGATCTTTATTTCCAACTATAGACCCCATTTATTCCTAATACTATCACCATATATCTAAACATAATGAGAGTCCTTTCATTTGTAGACAATTTTTGAAGTCAGATGTAGGCTCTGGAAATTTTTCTACCACTACACGTCAAGATAAATATATGAATCAACAAAGTTATACTTATCAAAACTCCACAGGTAAGAAAGGTCAAAACTTCTCAAAACATTCCTAAGTACTCCAAAAATGTATGCTTTACTGAAATATTAAACACAGTTGTCCTTCTGTTACAAAGAAAAATTTTTGTGTGTCATGTACATACAAGTCAGGTTAATCTGATTAATTTTACACCTTAACACAACATTAATTGTCAAGAAAGGTAACATGATTTACATCCTTCTCTTTAAAGTTTACAATAAACTTATGAAATATTTATGCATATATTCATAGTAATATTAAAAGAAAACACTAAGAATGACATGGTGGTTAAATTTCAAATAACAAACTGTGAAAATGTTCCTTGGGGAAGACATTCCTGTTTATGTTCCAAATGAGATTACGTTTTTAAAAAACTAAAAAGTTTATTATAAACGCATCCTTAAGTATCTAGTTTAACTTTCACATAAGTAATATGTAGCATTCAAGAAAGCTTGAAAAATCCAACAAATTTTACTGATGACAAGAATTTCCTGACATCCCACCTCCCAGAGATAACTTCTGTAACACTGTGTGAAGTATTTTCTTCCCATCTTTTCACTGATGTATTTTTATCTGTCATACAATTCTCCAAATGTGGGTAAAGATGAACATTCTGGTATAAAGAAAACGGACTAAATCCTACTAAAATCAATGATCATGATAAATCAAAAAAAGAGGCTCCACAGAAAGATATTAAGTAGCATTAACTACAAACTACTGTGCAGCCTTTACAACATAAGTATATTCTCATTTATTTGCTGCTCTCTTTAAAATGTTTGCATTTGAGTATTTTTGTATAAGTTAAATCCTTGGCTCTAGTCAGTCACTTGACAATTCCCTTTAACAAGCTGTAATGATAACAAGAATTATTTTTCTTTAACCTAAAAGTTATGCAGCATGCTGCAAGTAAAGACTGAAAGTGTACTTGCTTTTCAAGGCAACTTCAATTAAGCATCTGAATTATTAAACAGAAAACCCTGCAAGTATGTTGAGTGATCAAAGATTTGACACACTTTCTTCTAACCTGTTCACATGATAATTTAAGCCCAAGTCCCCAGTTATTATTCTATTGATAATAGAAACACTAATAGTTATCTGAAACATGATAATTCAAAAAAGCAAAACAAGTGACAAAATTTCAAGGTCTGGCCTATGTTATATGAAATAAAAAAAAAAAAGTCAACTTTCAAGAAAAAAACACAGTGATCTAATGACCTGGTCAAGAGCCACATTTGATGAAGTTTCAAATAAACACAGAGTCTCATGAGTTCCTGGACTGCTCCAACCTACAAGTAGTTGATAGTTGATATAAATGGCACCAATATAGTCAGAAAGTAACTCTTCATAACAAAAACTTAACCTACTTGGTGAATTACCCATGTTGCCTTCTATTTCTCTGATATTCAACAAGTCTTTTACCCATTCCACTGTTCACACACCATTTAAATGGTAAAATTCCAATATACTGAAGTTCATATCAACATTTTGTTTTCTTTCAAAAAATCCTTCTCCAAATTACTACATTTATGAAAAGTGAGCAAACACGTGAGCATATGCCTATTGCCTAACATGATAACCAATATACAGTTGATATGTAATAAGTGGTAGTTATTTCATCATTATAAAAACACTAGATCAATGACACACTCAGAATTTATCCTTTTTTAAAAACTAAGGAAAAATAATATTTCAGAGCTGGAAAAGCCCAAACACAGAGCTTACTCAGTCCAAACACATCCCTTTTGCCTCCCAGGCCAGGGCCTTTCCTGCTGCACTGCTAAATACTGCTCGTACCAGTTACTGGAATAAATCTGACTCCTATTTTTAAAGGTAAAAGGCTAGTTGTATTTCATGGATTAAGTAGTCAAAAAAATGATTGACCTGTCCAAGTTGCTCAAATTTGTGTCCAGCTTTTAAACAAGCACTTGGAGTAGGTAAGAAAGAATAAGGGAGGAAAGATAGAAGAGGAGAAAAATTCATTTTTGCCTATAAGCTAAAAACCATTCTAGAAAATGTGATTCTCAGCGGACACAATGTTTCCTGCTG